>NC_138032.1:91547280-91872280 GCF_964106645.2 Podarcis pityusensis
ACCAGCCTTGACGGGTTCAAACTGGCTTAAACTGGTTCAACCTAGCCAAAACCAGTCTGAACCGGTTCCAGCTGGTTTGGACCGGTTGAAACTGGGCTAAACCAGTTCAAACCGGTCTGAACCGGATCCAACCAGCCTTGATGGGTTCAAACTGGCTTACACCGGTTCAAACCGGTCTGAACTGGTTCAAACCGGTCTGAACTGGTTCGAACCGGCTTTGAGTAGTTGAAACTGGCCTAAACCAGTTCAAACCGGTTTCAGCCGGTTTCAACTGGCTTGGACCAGTTTAAACTGGCCTAAACCGCTTCAAACTAGCCTAAACCAGTTCAAACCAGTCTGAACCGGTTTTCAACCGGCTTGGAGCGGGTCAAACTGGCCTAAACCGGTTCAAACCGGTCTGAACTGGTTCCTACCGGCTTTGAGTGGTTCAAACTGGCCTATACCGGTTCAAACTGCTCTGAACTGGATCCAACCAGCTTGGACCGGTTCAAACCGGCTTGGACTGGTTCAAACTGGCTTAAACCGGTTCAAAGTGGCCTAAACCAGTTCAAACCGGTCTGAACTGGCTCCAACCGTCTTTGAGTGGTTCAAACTGGCCTAAACCGGTTCAATCCGGTCTGAACCGGATCCAACTGACTTGGACCGGTTCAAACTGGCCTAAACCGGTTCAAAGCAGTCTGAACCTTATCCAACTGTCTTGGAACGGTTGAAACTGGCCTAAACCGTTTCTAACTGGCCTAAACCGGTTCAAACTGATCCGAACCGGTTCCAACTGGCTTGGACCTGTTTAAACTGGCCTAAACCGGTTCAAACTGGTCAGAACTGGTTTCAACCGGCTAGAACCGATTCAAACTGTCCTAAACCGCTTCAAACTGGCCTAAACCGGTTCAAACCAGTCTGAACCGGTTCCAACGGAATTTGACCGGTTCCAACTGGCTTAGACCAGTTCCAAGAGTTCTGGACCGGTTCCAACCAGCTTTGACTGGTTCAAACCAGCTTGGAACGGTTCAAACTGGCTTTAACCGGTTCAAACTGGCCTAAACCAGTCCAAACCAGTCTGAACCGGTTCCAACTGGCTTGGACCAGTTGAAACTGGGCTAAACCAGTTCAAACCAGTCTGAACCGGATCCAACCAGCCATGACGGGTTCAAACTGGCTTAAACCGGTTCAAACTGTTCTGAATAGGATCCAACCGGCTTGGACCGGTTCAAACGGGCTTGGACAGGTTCAAACTGGCCTAAAGCGGTTCAAAGTGGCCTTAACCGGTTCAAACCGGTCTGAACTTGTTCTAACCGGCTTTGTGTGGTTCAAACTGGCCTATACCAGTTCAAACTGCTCTGAACCAGATCCAACCAGCTTGGACCGGTTCAAACCAGCTTGGACTGGTTCAAACTGGCTTAAACCGGTCCAAAGTGGCCTAAACCGGTTCAAACAAGTCTGAACTGGTTCCAACCGGCTTTGAGTGGTTCAAACTGGTCTAAACCGCTTCAAACTAGCCTAAACCAGTTCAAACCGGTATGAACCAGTTCGAACCACCTTTGGACGGTTCAAAGTGGCTTAAACTGGTTTAAACTGGCCTAAACTGGTTCAAACCGGTCAGAACTGGTTTCAACCGGCTAGGATCGAATCAAACTGTCCTAAACCGCTTCAAACTAGCCTAAGCTGGTTCAAACGGGTCTGAACCGGTTCCAACTGGCTTGGACAGGTTCAAACCGGCTTGAACCGGTTCAAACAGGCTTAAACCGGTTCAAAACTGTCCTAAACCGCTTCAAACTGGCTTAAACCAGTTCAAACCGGTCTGAACCGGTTCCAACCGGCTATGACCGGTTCCAACTGGCTGAGACCAGTTCCAAGATTTCTGGACCGGTTCCAACCAGCTTGGACAAGTGCAAACTGGTCTGGGCCTGTTCCAACCAGCTTTGACTGTTTAAAACCAGCTTGGAACAGTTCAAACTGGCCTAAACCGCTTCAAACTAACCAGTTTGAACCGGTTTAAAGTGGCTTAGACCAGTTTAAACTGGGCTAAACCGCTTCAAACTAGCCTAAACCAGTTCATACCGGTCTGAACCGGTTCCAACCAGCTTGGAGCGATTCAAACTGGCCTAAACTGGTTCAAACCGGTCTGAACTGGATCCAACCAGCTTTGAACAGTTCCAACTGGCTTAAACCGGCCTAAACCGGTTCAAACTGGTCTGAACCGGTTCCCACTGGCTTGGACCGGTTTAAACTGGCCTAAACCGGTTCAAAACGGTCAGAACTGGTTTCAACCGGCTAGTACTGATTCAAACTGTCCTAAACCACTACAAACTGGCGTAAACCGGTTCAAACCGGTCTGAACCGGTTCCAACCGAATTTGACCGGTTCCAACTGGTTTATACCAGTTCCTCGAAGTTGTCGAGGGCTGATTTCTTGTCCTGTGATAAAAAGCCTTCTGTTTCGACTGCCAAACCTTTCAGGGGAGCATTTGCAACTGTTTGGCACCATTTTTGAGTGAATTGCAGAACATCATATTTTTGATGAAATTGTGATTACGGATTTTTTCAAAAAAATCTTTTTCTGCCGGTTAAGGTGTCGAGGGCTGATTTATTTTCCTGTGATAAAAAGCCTCTCAGGGGAACATTTGCAACCGTTAGGCACCATTTCTGAGTGAATTGCCGAAAGTCAAATTTTTAAAGAAATTGTGACCCCGGGGCCTAGCGATTTTTTCAAAAAAATCTATTTTTTTTCCACTTAAGTTGTCGAGGGCTGATTTCTTTTCCGGTGATAAAAAGCCGTCTGTTTCGACCGCCAAACCTTTCAGGGGAGCATTTGCAACCGTTAGGCACCATTATTGAGTGAATTGGAGAACGTCAGATTTTTTCAGAAATTGTGACCCCGGAGCTAAGGGATTTTTTCAAAAAAATCTTTTTCTGCCGGTTAAGTTGTCGAGGGCTGATTTATTTTCCTGTGATAAAAAGCCTTCTGTTTCGACCGCCAAACCTTTCAGGGGAGCTTTTTCAACCGTTTGGCACCATTTTTGAGTGAATTGCCGAACGTCAGATTTTTTCAGAAATTGTGACCCCGGGGCTTAGGGATTTTTTCAAAAATATCTTTTTCTGCCGGTTAAGTTGTCGAGGGCTGATTCCTTTTCCGGTGATAAAAAGCCTTCTGTTTCGACCGCCAAACCTTTCAGGGGAGCTTTTGCAACCGTTTGGCACCATTTTTGAATAAATTGCCGAACGTCAGATTTTTTCAGAAATTGTGACCCCGGGGCTTAGGGATTTTTTCAAAAAAATCTTTTTCTGCCGGTTAAGTTGTCGAGGGCTGATTCATTTTCCTGTGATAAAAAGCCTCTCAGCAACCGTTTGGGACGATTTTTGAGTGAATTGGAGAACGCCAGATTTTTGATGAAATTGTGACCCCGGTTAAGTTGTCGAGGGCTAATTTATTTTCCTGTGACAAACAGCCTTCTGTTTCGACCGCCAAACCTTTCCGGGGAGCTTTTGCAACCGTTAGGCACCATTTTTGAGTGAATTGGAGAACGTCAGATTTTTTCAGAAATTGTGACCCCGGGGCTTAGGGATTTTTTCAAAAATATATGTTTCAGCCGGTTAAGTTGTCGAGGGGTGATTTCCTGTCCTGTGTTAAAAATCCTTCTGTTTCGACCGCCAAACCTATCAGGGGAGCATTAGCAACCGTTTGGCACCATTTTCGAGTGAATTGGAGAACGCAAGATTTCTTCAGAAATTGTGACCCCGGTTTAGTTGTCGAGGGCTAATTTATTTTCCTGTGACAAACAGCCTTCTGTTTCGACCGCCAAACCTTTCATGGGAGCTTTTGCAACCGTTTGGCACCATTTTTGAGTGAATTGCCGAACGTCAGATTTTTTATGAAATTGTGACCCCGGGGCTTAGGGATTTTTTCAAAAAAATCTTTTTCTGCCGGTGAAGTTCTGGAGGTCTGTATTCTTTTCCTGTGATAAAAAGCCTTCTGTTTTGACCGCCAAAACTTTCAGGGGAGCATTTGCAACCATTTGGCACCATTTTTGAGTGAATTGCCGAACGTCAGATTTTTTCAGAAATTGTGACCCCGGGGCTTAGGGGTTTTTTCAAAAAAATCTTTTTCTGCCGGTGAAGTTGTCGAGGGCTGATTTATTTTCCCGTGAAAAAAAGCCTTCTGTTTCGACCGCCAAACCTTTCACGGGAGCTTTTGCAACCGTTCGGCACCATTTTTTAGTGAATTGCCGAACGTCAGATTATTCAGAAATTGTGACCCCTGGGCTTAGGGATTTTTTCAAAAAGATCTTTTTCTGACGATGAAGTTGTCAAGGGCTGATTTCTTTTCCTGTGACCAACACCTTCTGTTTCGACCGCGAAACCTTTCAGGGGAGCATTTGCAACCGTTAGGCACCATTTTGGATTGAATTGGAGAACGCCAGAATTTTTCAGAAATTGTGACCCCCCGCGGGGCTTAGGGATTTTTTCAAAAAAATCTTTTTCTACCGGTTAAGTTGTCGAGGGCTGATTTCCTGCCATGTGTTAAAAATCCTTCTGTTTCGACCGCCAAACCTATCAGGGGAGCATTAGCAACCGTTAGGCACCATTTTTGATTGAATTGGAGAACGCCAGATTTTTGATGAAATTGTGACCCCGGGGCTTAGCGATTTTTTCAAAAAAATCTTTTTCTGCCAGTTAAGTTGTCGAGCGCTGATTTATTTTCCTGATATAAGAAGCCTTCTGTTTCGACCGCCAAACGTTTCAGGGGAGCTTTTGCAACCGTTTGGCACCATTTTTGAGTGAATTGCCGAACGTCAAATTTTTTCAGAAATTTTGACCCCGGGGCTTAGGGATTTTTTCAAAAAAATCTTTTTTTGCCGGTTAAGTTGTCGAGGGCTGATTTCTATTCCGGTTATAAAAAGCCTTCTGTTTCCAACCCCAAACGTTTCAGGGGAGCATTTGCAACCATTTGGCACCATTTTTGAGTGAATTGCCGAACGACAGATTTTTGATGAAATTGTGACCCCGAGGCTTAGGGATTTCTTCAAAAAAATCTTTTTCTGCCGGTGAATTGTCGAGGGCTGATTTATTTTCCTGTGAAAAAAAGCCTTCTGTTTCGACCGCGAAACCTTTCAGGGGAGCATTTGCAACCGTTTGGCACCATTTTTGAGTGAATTGCCGAACGTCAGATTTTTGATGAAATTGTGACCCCGGGGCTTAGGGATTTTTAGAAAAAAAATCTTTTTCTGCCGGTTAAGTTGTCGAGGGCTGATTTATTTTCCTGTGATAAAAAGCCTTCTGTATTTGACCGCCAAACCTTTCAGGCGAACACTTGCAACCGTTTGACACCATTTTTGAGTGAATTGGAGAACGCCAGATTTTTTCAGAAATTGTGACCCCGGGGCTTAGGGATTTTTTCAAAAAAATCTTTTTCTGCCGCTGAAGTTGTTGAGGGCTGATTTCTTTTCCTGTGATAAAAACCCTCTCAGGGGAGCATTTGCAACCGTTTGGCACCATTTTTGAGTGAATTGGAGAACGTCAGATTTTTGATGAAATTGTGACCCCGGGACTTAGGGATTTTTAAAAAAAATCTTTTTCTGCCAGTTAAATTGTCGAGCGCTGATTTCTTGTCCTGTGATAAAGACCCTTCTGTTTCGACCGCCAAACCTTTCAGGGGAGCATTTGCAACAGTTAGGCACCATTTTTGACCGAATTGGAGAACGCCAGATTTTTGATGAAATTGTGACCCCTGGGCTTAGGGATGTTTTCAAAAAAATCTTTTTCTGCCAGTTAAGTTGTCGAGGGCTGATTTCTTTTCCTGTGATAAACAGCCTTCTGTTTCGAATGCCCAACGTTTCAGGGGAGCATTTGCAACCGTTTGGCACCATTTTTGAGTGAATTGCCGAACGTCAGATTTTTGATGAAATTGTGACCCCGGGGCTTAGTGATTTTTTGAAAAAAAAGGTTCTTCAGAATTCGAGGGCTAATTCTGTTTCTGATGATAAAAACCCATCTGTTTCCACTGAAAAACCTTTCAGGGGATCGTTTGCAACAATTTGGCCGCATTTTTGAGTGAATTGCAGAATGTCAGATTTTTGCTGAAATTGTGACCGCGCGGCTTAGGGATTCTTTTTTTTTAAAAAATTGTTTAGACGTCGAGGGCTAATTGTGTTTCCGATGATAAAAACCCATCTGTTTCCACCAAAAAACATTTCAGGGGATTGTTTGCAACAGTTTGCCACCATTTTTGAGTGAATTGCAGAACGTCAGATTTTTGATGAAATTGTGACCGCACGGCTTAGGGATTTTTCCAAAAAAAGGTTGTTCAGAATTCGAGGGCTAATTCTGTTTCTGATGATAAAAACCCATCTGTTTCAAGCAAAAACCTTTCAGGGGATCGTTTGCAACAATTGGGCAGCATTTTTGAGTGAATTCCAGAACGTCAGATTTTTGCTGAAATTGTCACCGCGCGGCTTAGGGATTTTTTCCAAAACAGGTTGTTCAGACGTAGAGGGCTAATTCTGTTTTTGATGATAAAAACCCATCTCTTTCCACCGAAAAACCTTTCAGGGGATCGTTTGCAACAGTTTGGCAACATTTTTGAGTGAATTGCAGAACGTCAGATTTTTGCTGAAATTGTGACCGCGCGGCTTAGGGATTTTTTCCAAAAAAGGTTGTTCAGAATTAGAGGGCTAATTCTGTTTCTGATGATGAAAACCCATCTGTTTCCACCGAAAAACCTTTCAGGGGATCGTTTGCAACAATTTGGCAACATTTTTGAGTGAATTGCAGAATGTCAGATTTTTGCTGAAACTGTGACCGTGCGGCTTCGGGATTTTTTCCAAAAAAGGTTGTTCAGACGTAGACGGCTAATTCTGTTTCTGATGATAAAAACCCATCTGTTTCCACCAAAAAAACCTTTCAGGGGATCGTTTGCAACAGTTTGCCACCATTTTTGAGTGAATTGCAGAACGTCAGATTTTTGCTGAAATTGTGACCACGCGGCTTAGGGATTTTTTCCAAAAAAGGTTGTTCAGACGTAGAGGGCTAATTCTGTTTCTCATTATAAAAACCCATCTGTTTCCACCGAAAAACCTTTCAGGAGATCGTTTGCAACAGTTTGCCACCATTTTTGAGAGAATTGCAGAACGTCAGATTTTTGCTGAAATTGTGACCACGCGGCTTAGGGATTTTTTCCAAAAAAGGTTGTTCAGACGTAGAGGGCTGATTCTGTTTCTGATGATAAAAACCCATCTCTTTCCACCGAAAAACCTTTCCGAGGATCGTTTGCAACAATTTGGCAGCATTTTTTAGTGAGTTGCAGAACGTCAGATTTTTGCTGAAATTGTGACCGCGCGGCTTAGGGATTTTTGCCAAAAAAAGTTGTTCTGCAAGTTCAGACATGAAGGGCTAATTCTGTTTCTGATGATAAAAACCCATCTGTTTCCACCGAGAAAGCTTTCAGGGGATCGTTTGCAACAATTTGGCAGCATTTTTGAGTGAATTGCAGAACGTCAGATTTTTGCTGAAATTGTGACCCCGCGGCTTAGGGATTTTTTCAAAAAAAAGTTGTTCCGCAAGTTCAGACATCAAGGGCTAATTCTGTTTCCGATGATAAAAAACCCTATGTTTCCACCGAAAAACCATGCAGGGGATCGTTTGCAACAGTTTGCCACCATTTTTGAGTGAATTGCGGAACGTCAGATTTTTGCTGAAATTGTGACCCCGCGGCTTAGGGATTTTTTTAAAAAAATGTTGTTTAGACGTCGAGAGCTAATTGTGTTTCCGATGATAAAAACCCATCTGTTTCCACCGAAAAACCTTTCAGGGGATTGTTTGCAACAGTTTGGCACTATTTTTGAGTGAATTGCAGAACGTGAGATTTTTGATGAAATTGTGACCGTGCGGCTTAGGGATTTTTCCAAAAAAAGGTTGTTCAGAATTCGAGGGCTAATTCTGTTTCTGATGATAAAAACCCATCTGTTTCCACCGAAAGACCTTTCCGAGGATCGTTTGCAACAATTTGGCAGCATTTTTGAGTGAATTGCAGAACGTCAGATTTTTGCTGAAATTGTGACCGCGCGGCTTAGGGATTTTTTCCAAAAAAGGTTGTTCAGACGTAGAGGGCTGATTCTGTTTCTGATGATAAAAACCCATCTCTTTCCACCGAAAAGCCTTTCAGAGGATCGTTTGCAACAGTTTGGCACCATTTTTGAGTGAATTGCAGAACGTCAGATTTTTGCTGAAATTGTGACCGCGCGGCTTAGGGATTTTTTCAAAAAAAAGTTGTTCAGACGTCGAGAGCTAATTCTGTTTCTAATCATAAAAACCCATCTGTTTCCACCGAAAAACCTTTCAGGGGATCGTTTGCAACAGTTTGGCACCATTTTTGAGTGAATTGCAGAAGGTCAGATTTTTGTTGAAATTGTGACCGGCCGCTTTATTAGCTTAGGGATTTTTTCAAAAAAAAGTTGTTCAGGCGTCTAGGGCTAATTCTGTTTCCGATGATAAAAACCCATCTGTTTCCACCGAAAAAGCTTTCAGGGGATCGTTTCCAACAGTTTGGCACCATTTTTGAGTGAATTGCAGAACCTCAGATTTTTGCTGAAATTGTGACTGCACGGCTCAGGGATTTTTTCCAAAAAAGGTTGTTGAGACGTAGACGGCTAATTCTGTTTCTGATGATAAAAACCCATCTCTTTCCACCAAAAAGCTTTCAGGAGAACGTTTGCAACAGTTTGGCACCATTTTTGCTTCCGGGTCATGTGGCCACCATGACTAAGCCGCTTCTGCCGAACCAGAGCAGCGCACGGAAATGCCATTTATCTTCCTGCCGGAGCGGTACCTATTTATCTACTTGCACTTTGACGTGCTTTCAAACTGCTAAATTGGCAGGAGCAGGGACTGAGCAACGGGAGCTCATCCTGTCGCGGGGATTCGAACCGTCAACCTTCTGATCAGCAAGCCCTAGGCTCTGTGGTTTAACCCACAGCACCACCCGTGTCGTTTCCTAGTTAAGGTGTCCTATAAGCTCTAGACAGATTTCACTGAAAATCCCTTTTCTAGTGTAGTACAGGATCCCTTCAATTAGATGACCCCTGAGTTCCCTTTCAACTCTCTTAAGATTCTTGCTATACAGCTGGGCCACAAAATTATTACTATTATTATTTATTAAATTTCTATACCACCCTTCAGAGGATCCTTGGGTGGTTTGCAACATTAAGCAGAAAAGGGCTGCAATAGTGGGAAAGCCAGTTTATCTACTTTACTGAATTGGCTCCCACCTCCCTCCCTCTCTGCCATCCGGGAAAGAAGGAAAGGAAAACCTGTAAAAGGCCGCCTCTGGCTCGAGCATGCGCAGTGCCTGCTCTTGAAGGGCCCAGTGGGCGGGGCAGGCCGGCAGTTGCCCGCAGGTCGCGGGCGGTGGGCGGAGTCAGAGCCTGTCTCCCGCCGCTCAAGGCGACGGGGTGAGAGGTCAGCGCGCGGCGGAGGCGGCGAAGCCGGCCAATGGGAAGCGGCCGGCCGGCTCCGAGGGGCGGGGCTTGCTGTGTTTTGTTCCTCGGTCAACGCGGAGCTCCTCCACTCAGCTGCTCGGCAGCGGCGGCTGTGGTGAGGGGCTGGTAAGCGGCCGCCGCCGAGAGTCCCATAACTGGCCCGTGAGGGCTGCTGCCGCTTGCGCAGAGGGTAAGCTGCGGCTTTCCTTGTTTGTGATGCGTGAGGCGAAGTAACGTGGGAAACGGGGGACACGCGTCGACGCTGGGCCGGAAGAGGAACGGGCCCCGGTCCTTCGACACGCGCACGCGGTTTAGTAGCGTTGTAAATAATTGCCTTTTGGGGGGTTGGGCGCCCAATGTTATTCAATGTGAGGAGTTTGGGGGGGGTGTTGGTTTGTGAGGGGCGTGGGGGGGCAATGTTATTCAATGTGAGGAGTTTTGGGGGGGTGTTCTTTTGTGAGGGGCGTGGGGGGGCAATGTTATTCAATGTGAGGAGCTTGGGGGGTGTTGGTTTGTGGGGGGCGTGGGGGGGCAATGTTATTCAATGTGAGGAGTTTGGGGGGGTGTTGGTTTGTGAGGGGCGTGGGGGGGCAATGTTATTCAATGTGAGGAGTTGGGGGGGGTTGGTTTGTGAGGGGTGTGGGGGGGCAATGTTATTCAATGTGAGGAGCTTGGGGGGGTGTTGGTGTTTGTGAGGGGCGGGGGAGGCGTGCTGTAAACTCTTCACGGCTTGCCTTTGGTACCTGGAGTAAAATCCGATGCTTTGCGGGCGGGGGGGGCGGGGGTCCCGTTAGAGACTTCGCAAAATCCGTTGATCTAAAGCAGCCTTTCTCAACGTCGAGGTGTATGGGGGGGGGGCGCGTTCCTATATCTTGTTGGACTATAACTCCCACCATCCCTAGTCAGCAGGACCGACAGTCAGGAATGATGGGAGTTGTAGTCCAACAGCGTCCAGGGACCCTGTCCCCGCTTCCCATGGCTTACCTAAAAAGTAAAGCAACACTTCCATAAAAATGAAAAGCTGTTTCTTTCACATTTCAAACTATACTGGGAGGCATTTCTTTTCGATAAATTATACATCATTGTGTGTGATTACTAACTACTGCTTCAGCCTGTTCCAAACAACAGCGGAAATGATACTTTTCTTGGTTCATTTTTGTTCTTATGTTTATTGTGTATTTGTGTTTTTTATCTTGCAGTTTTATGTTGTGAGCCACCCTGAGATCTATGGATGAAGGGTGGTATACGAATTTTTATAAATGGTGATGATAATAGTTATAATAAATGATCATTATTATAATGTATGATAATGATAGTAGTTATTATTGTTTCTGAGGCAAATGGTTGGAGACCTTTAAGTGTTTTATTTGTCCAATGATATTTAATTGGACCAGTACTGCTTCAGTTCCACAGAACTCTTATCCATTTTTTACTTGCGCAGCTTGTGAGAGTTCAGAGAAAAGTTAATTGTAATATGTAATCCATCATAAAACATGCAGGCAAAAGATGCTTATCAGTTACCATTGCTTTTCAGCTAATGATCCCATGTAAGAAAGCAGTGGTGCAAATTATCAGATGTGCCATATTCCATAAGAAATATGAAGCCATTCTGGTGCAATTTTCTAACTTGAACCTAGATCACATCTTCTCCAGGAGCTCCCAACATCATAGAATCGTAGATCCCCAGCGATGCAGGAATCTCAGCTAGATCATACATGACAGACGCCTATCCAACCTTTGCTTAAAAACCACCAAGGAAAGAGAGTCCACCATTTCTCATGGGAGTCTGATCCACTGTCAAACAGCTCTTACTGTCAGAAAGTTCTTCCTGTTTGGTCAGAATCTCCCTTCTTGTAACTTGAACCCATTGATACAGGCCCTACCTTCCAGAGCAGGAGAAAACTTGCTCCATCTTACACATGACAACTCTTTAGATATTTGTTGTTGGCTATCATATCTTCTCTCAGAGTTGTCATAGTTATGACAATCAATGATGTCCCGGTAAAAAGGGGCCACAAATTCCCAAGAGAAATGAGACTGTGTTAAAATGAGAGTGAAGAGGGTTGAAGGGTTGTTTTCTACCTCTTTTTATTCAGAGAAAGTATGCAGTTCAATAGGGTGTGTTCAGATTATCTGAAAAATATTAACTTACTGATTTTAGCATGGCCAAATGGTTGTGCATGACAGAAATGTCACACTTCTCAGAGATAGTTGCCTGGGGAAATTTTTTTTTTTTTTAAATGTCCAGTAGCACCTTAGAGACCAACTATGTTTGTTCTGGGTATAAGCTTTTGTGTGCATGCACACTTCTTCAGATACATGCATGCCTGGGAAAAGTTAATTAAAACTGTGAAATGTGGAATTTTAAGCTTCAAACCTACATTGATCCTCCAGGCCATTTCAGCCAAGATATGACCGCCTGCCCGGCACTTCATACTGTATTTATGTTTTCAGTTGTGGGGAGGTAAAGACGCAACATTGCTAAAAATGTGAGCATGCTAAGCACTGGACAAAGATGATCAACTGATTGCTGGGGCTTGCAAAGCACAGGGCTGTGTGCTTTCTGGCATACTTTGATTTCAAACCACATCGGCAAACAATGAGTCTCTTGGTCCATGGGGAGTGCTAGGGAAAATAAGGATCTGGCCTGCTGCCCAAATCCAGTTCTCCAGTCCTGGCCTAGTTTGCCTTGGTACTGCATCTGTTCATTAAGTTACTAATTTTTATGAAACATTTTTAGAAAAGTATATATTTTTCCATAGAAAACCGTAGGAGTGGAAAGTTTTCTGTGCACATCATTGTGAGTAGACCCTTTTGTGATGCTATCTTAGTGGCAGCCATTAGGTGTGTTTCTGCTCTTAAACTGTGACCAAGCCTGAATGGGAGTCCTTTCCAGTTAATCTTCCTGATTTGGGTTCTACTAGAGCAGATAATTTTTTTTTGTAGCATGCAGATCGGTTGGAATGTATCTTTGTCTTGAGCTTTGAATATCTGATGCAGCTGCAGAAAACTTCATGTAGTTACCCAATCGTGCTTAAGCTAAATATTTGTTACTTGTTTTTTTTAGAAATGTACACAACGCACTGAGGAACTGTACCCATCTAGAAGATGAAGGCAAAACTTCTGAAGTGCCCATACCCAGAAGTGGTTGGCTAATACTGGAAGAAGGCGCATGTGCCTCCAGCACTCAAAAGTGTAAGCAGCAAGAGACCATGGTAACGCTAATAACAGAAAAGCTGCAAAATCAGACTTTGGATGACCTGGCATGTAAAACATTCAATATTAATCTGGTAAGAATATCCTTGTGCATTATCATAGAGTGTGCATCTTAGGGGAGGGAAATATTCCCGAGCGTATGAATTGCATTTAGGTGGAGGCATGGCAGTTTTCCCTTTTTCGTGATGGGTGCTCCACATTGCTTTGGGAGTAGGCTTTCCCCCTTTTACTATGGAGGCAGCAGCAATCAGCTTTAGTTGCTCCAAAAGAGAGGATTCCCTCTCTGCCCCTCCAGAAAAGCCATGCTGCGTGATAGAGGTGCAGGGTCTGAACAGAGCCCTGGTCAGTTTTTCCCAAAAAGTTGGCAATGCCATAAACTTCCAAAATGCCTTGATCTGCTTTAGCAGGTACATAAAAAGGTAAAGGACCCCTGATAGTTAAGTCCAGTCGCAAACGACTCTGGGGTTGCGGCGCTTATCTCGCTTTACAGGCCAAGGGAGCCAACGTTTGTCCGCAGACAGTTTTTCTGGGTCATGTGGCCAGCATGACGTAAGCCGCTTTTGGCGAAACCAGAGCAGCGCACGGAAACACCGTTTGCGTTCCCGCTGGACTGGTACCTACTTATCTACTTGCACTTTGACGTGCTTTCAAACTGCTAGGTTGGCAGGAGCTGGGACCGAGCAATGGGAGCTCATCCCGTCATGGGGATTCGAACCGCGACCTTTCGATCAGCAAGCCTAGGCTCAGTGGTTTAGACCACAGCATATAACGTCCCCCTGCCCAGCTGTACAGAAAGGATTGCTCAATTTCCCCATAACCTTTCCCAGCTTAACCCTAAACCCCAAAGGTGAACACAAATGGGTAGATCTCGCAATTCTTCTGAAAGGAACTTGAATTTGAATCCATAATTTGAGGGTGATGTCCCCAGGAGGCCTCTCTATCCCTTTGTGTGAATTTTCTGCACATTGGTGTTTCCTTGCACCTGCACAAACAATGCGCTTGACAGTCCTATCGCTCCTGCTTTTCAGCTTTCTTCGAATTACTTCACCCTTATTGAGAGGCTCTCTTTTGAATTTAAATGATCTTGTTGGACTTAGTGGGCAGTGTTCTGCTTTAATCTGTTTTAATTGAATGTTTTAATCACAGTTACAAAGTGATTTGACAGGGTTATCATTTTGCATCAGATATTTATTATCGGGGGTCTAGATGTCTATTTGTGAAGCGCAATATTCAATTCAAAAGCCTTAGGTGGATTTCTAACAGTGTGATTTATGGAGGGAAGGACTGTAAGTATTTAAGTATGTATATTTGGGAGTAAGCCTTATTGAACTCAGTGGAACGTGCTTCTGAGTAAAGTATACATGCATATAGCTTAGCCTTGATAGGCATTGCTGCTTGCTGTTTTATTTCAAAATGGGGGGAACCACTAACCAACTGACAACTTCACTTGGAGAACTGTACAGTATTTATCTTTCTCTTATTTCAGTACTCATCTGAGAAGCAGAATGAAAGTCATAGCCTGCTTCCATTTGAAATCAGTGGTAAGTTCCAAGATTTTGGGCTGTTTTTGAGATCATGTTCTAAATATAACGAAGAAATAGCATGGAGCAAGCTGTTGTTGTTTGGGCACAGAATGCTTGGTGACCGAAGGGAAATGGGAAAACCTGGGGTGGGTGTGAGGAGGCAATATTTTGAGTAGGAGCTTCTGTTCTGCAACATTTTGTAGCCGGTCTCACTTGCTTTTATTTGTTTAATTACCTATTTGTTGTGTGTTTCATTAACACACACATTATTTTATTTGTGTGCCGCTTTTCCATAGTTCACACCATGCTCAAGGAAGCTTACAACATGAAAAAAATACACTGCTACAACATAACAAAAGTAGTCA
The DNA here is from genome assembly GCF_964106645.2 of Podarcis pityusensis. Classification (NCBI taxonomy): domain Eukaryota; kingdom Metazoa; phylum Chordata; class Lepidosauria; order Squamata; family Lacertidae; genus Podarcis; species Podarcis pityusensis. The sequence continues at coordinate 91,561,854 of NC_138032.1, forward strand.
ATAACCATAAATTAAACATTTAAAAATACAAAACTAAACTGAACAATTTCCATATGAATGATATGAGGAAACTAAAATATTTTAGTTTTGAACTAAAATAAAGATACAAAAAACCAACAGCAACGACTCTCCCCCCACAAAATCCCCCAAACAGCACAGCAGCCCAAGTGTCCGTTCAGCAGCCTCCACTTTGTAGCTGGAGTCCATCCATGCCCTGCCTCCCAGGCTTGGAGGGGTGCGGAAGGCCTCGGTCCAGTATACCTGAAGGAGTGTCTCCACCCCCATCGTTCAGCCTGGACACTGAGGTCCAGCTCCGAGGGCCTTCTGGCGGTTCCCTCCCTGCAAGAAGTGAGGTTACAGGGAACCAGGCAGAGGGCCTTCTCGGTGGTGGCGCCTGCCCTGTGGAACACCCTCCCATCAGATGTCAAAGAAATAAACAACTATCTGGCTTTTAGAAGACATCTGAAGGTAGCCCTGTTTAGGGAAGTTTTTAATGTTTGAAGTTTTATTCTGTTTTTAATGTTCTAATGAGAGCTGCCCAGAGTGGCTGGGGAAACCCAGCCAGATGGGCAGGGTATAAATAATAATAAAATTATTATTATTATTATTATTATTATTATTATTATTCCAGGACTCTCAGCCAAATTCTTTGGCTTTCCTATTTTCAAGACAGAAGCTTGCTGTTGGCTGCATTTTGGGCTAATACAACTTTCTATAGAGACGCTAAACTTTGTGAAACCCAGTGTTTTTCATGTATATTTTCATGAATGTGAGAGATGAATGGACCGCAAGGCATTCCGAGAAAGAAGCCAGACTATATTTGGAAAGAAACGAAACAGTTTGAAGAGGCTGGTACCTAGCCGCATGTGGTTGTATTGCTTCATGATAGCATAATGAAGCAAGCAGGCAAAACATCAGGGAAACACAACAGTTCAAAATAAAGAACCCATTACCATGAAAAAACAACCGTAGATACCAGCATAATCGTATGAAAATTAAAGCTACCTTACTTGCCGATCAAAAGGTCGGCGGTTCGAATCCCCGCGACGGGGTGAGCTCCCGTTGTTTGGTCCCTGCTCCTGCCAACATAGCAGTTGGAAAGCACCTCAAAGTGCAAGTAGATAAATAGGTACCGCTCCGGCGGGAAGGTAAACGGCGTTTCCGTGCGCTGTTCTGGTTCGCCAGAAGCGGCTTAGTCATGCTGGCCACATGACCCGGAAGCTGTACGCCGGCTCCCTCTGCCAATAAAGCGAGATGAGCGCCACAACCCCAGAGTCGGTCATGACTGGACCTAATGGTCAGGGGTCCCTTTACCTTTACCTTTAATTACTTTAAGATTGGGCATGTTAATACTAGAGATGTTGAAATAAAACCTTAAATTTAAACTGCTGTGAAGAAGTATTTTACTATAGTATGCAGATGAAATGCCTCCTGGTGTAAGTCAGGTGATGTGCTATAGAACAATGGGTTTATGTTTCACAAGCTCTGTTACCTTGCTTTTTGAAGCCACCTCGTGGGAATGTTTATTAGCATTGTTCGAAGAAAATAAAAAGAGTAGTGGAATGTTTGCCCTTTCCCTCCCTCCCTCCCTCCCTCCCTCCCTCCCTCCCTCCCCTCGCTTTGTGGCATAAAATTAATAATACTGCTGACTTGATGGCAAACATTTTCCTTTCTTTTTCACCCCCATTTCCGCTCAGCAGCAGAAGGCCCTTGGAATTCATCGCATGGGGACTGTCGGGCCAGAACTGAACCAAACAAGAAGTCCGTTTGCTCTTTGCCGTTGTGTCCTTTCAGTTCGAGCGCGACCCGTGTGGATTTACACTGGCAGCAAGAATCGCCGGGCCAGTCTCTCGTCTCGGGATGGATAAGTGAACTCAGTCTGAACGAGAAGTCCAGGCACCCGCTGACGCCCCCTACCAAACGCCACTGCAGGTCGCTCTCCGAACCAGATGAGCTGGTTCGGTGCCGATCGCCATGGAAACCTGGCAGCTCAAAGATCTGGACTCCTGTGTCGAAGAGGCGGTGCAACAGCGGAGGCAGCACCACTTTGCAGCGATGCAATAGCCACGGGAGCACCGCTTCAAAGCCAAACACATGCATCGGCCTGCCCCACTGTGGGCATTCTTGGAATAATGTCATCCAAATCGCCAACCTCAACACTTCCCCTGTTCCCAGGCCGTCCTCTGCTAGCAGTGGCTTTGTAGACTGCAGCGAAGGAAGCTCCACTTCGAGTATTCGTTGGAATTCCGGAAGGTCTTACGACTTTAATCCGAGACGCCGCCTTTCCCTGTCCCAGGAGCATATTACTGGGACGGGAAATAACTTGTCCTCCGCCAGCAGCACTCCCACTTCCACACCAGAGCTCAGTCGGCGTCAGGGTTTACTGAGATGCCGCTCACAGCCTTGTGTCCTCAATGAGAAGAAAAGCAGACTCAAGCGTAGGCGAGAAGAAGACGTCCGATGGAATCGCCCCTCGTTGGACTTTTTAAAAATGACTCGGGTGAGATTGTCTGTCTGCATTTAAACCTATGCTATACAGCTATTAAAAGGGACGCAGGTGGCGCTGTGGGTTAAACCACAGAGCCTAGGACTTGCCGATCAGAAGGTCGGCGGTTTGAATCCCCGCGACGGGGTGAGCTCCCGTTGCTCGGTCCCTGCTCCTGACAACCAGCAGTTCGAAAGCACGTCAAAGTGCACGTAGATAAATAGGTACCACTCCAGCGGGAAGGTAAACAACGTTTCCTTTCGCTGCTCTGGTTCGCCAGAAGTCATGCTGGCCACATGACCCGGAAGCTGTATGCCGGCTCCCTTGGCCAATAAAGCGAGATGAGTGCCGCAACCCTAGAGTCGGCCACGACTGGACCTAATGGTCAGGGGTCCCTTTACCTTTATACAGCTACAAATAGGACGGTCCTTTTTAGCTAGGTCTCTAGTTCCTCTGTTAATCTAGTGCCTTTTTACACCTTCTGGGGAGGGGATAAATACTGTGGCATTACACAAAGTTGAAAAAAAAGAAAAAGCAGGATTTGTTCCCTGAAATTTTGAATTGGCTTTTGTGGCAGGCGATTATCTCAAAATCCAAGTTATCTACCCAGTGAGTTGGAGAAACTGTCGTTGTAGTAATCTTAATTTTTCAAGTGAGACTTGAAAGCAATACCAGGCAGAGGGCCTTCTCGGCAGTGGCGCCCTCCCCATGGAACGGCCTCCCATCAGATGTCAGGGAGATAAAGAATTACACAGCTTTTAGAAGACATCTAAAGGCAGTCCCGTTCTGGGAGGTTTTTAATGTCTGACATTTTATTTTTTATATTTTGCTGGAAGCCGCCCAGAGTGCCTGGGGAAACACAGCCAGATGGGCAGGCCACAAACAGTAGAATTATTATTATTATTATCATCATCATCATCATTATCATTACATACTTAAGCCAATTGGTTTATGCAAACATATGCGTAACAACTTTCATAAAAAACCATTGTATCTAATCATTTAACAGGGTTCAGATACAATCTCCAAGGTGTCCTCCAGCAAAAATGTAAATCCCAGTAGCTGCAGCCCTTCATGAGTAAAGTTGTCCATTGGCCTTGAAGGCAGGGTCAGGATCATCACCCAGGGGGGCAACTGCTGAGGTCATAGCAGGGTCCCCTGCTGCTGTCCGCTGACTGCACTGGGCCAGGTGGGGGGCTCTAACCTTTTTCCTTTTTGCGGCCTAGTGTTGAGAGGACTGCTTGCTGGTCAGCTACAGAAAGCAGCCATTCTAATTCTCTGACAGTGCTCTTCACTCTGGAGGGTTGCTATGTCAGGCCTTGGGGCTGCTGCTTCCCATTTTACTGCCGCTGCAGGACCATCTTGCTACCCAGTAAGCATTGTCGGTGAGCATGTGCGATGGGGCGCGGGCGGAATAAGGGTGCACTGCTCAGGATCCCTAAAACTGTAGCTGGTCCTGCTTAGCTTCCGCCAGTTCAAAACAGAGGAATAACTACTGCTAGTTGTAGCTAGTGTTGTTTTTTTTTAAAAAAATATATTAAAAAATTGGGAGTTTGTGCTAGATCTAGGTGGTGCCGGTTGGCAGTGCTGCCCTAGTCAGCAAACTTTCAGCAGGGGGCCGGTCCACTGTCCCTCAGACCTTGTGGTGGGCCGGACTGACTATCTATCTATCTATCTATCTGAACGAATTCCTATGCCCCAGAAATAACCCAGAGATGCATTTTAAATAAAAGGACACATTCTACTCATGTAAAAACACACTGATTCCTGGACCGTCCGTGGGCCAGATTGAGAAGGTGATTGGGCCAGATCCGGCCCCCAGGCCTTAGTTTGCCTACCCATGCCCTAGTGTGTCCCATTAAGCATCGGGGGGGGGGGGCATAGGCTCCTTGAATGGAGGAGTTTGCAAGGGTCAAAAAAGAGGGTAGATACTGCAGGGCATGATTGGCCAATGGATCACCTGCTTTCTTATCTAGGTGTTCATGGAGGGTGGGAAATGTGCTTAATCTGATGTCTACATTTAGGCTAAAGAGCAGTGATTAATCCTTTAAAATTTAAAATTGTGAAAAAATTGTGGAGAGGCTTAGGCATGTGAGACTAGGGACTACTATGATACCAGGCTCTCCTTAATAATCAGCTGTATAGTTCACAGTACAGTACAGTGCTGTAACTGTCTACTCAGAAGTAAATCTGTCTGTGTTTACTGGGACTTACTAACAACTAAGTGGACAGGATGGTAGCCTAGGCTCTGTTTTAGGGTTAGCGTTGTGGTGGGGGACTGGGTTTTTTGTGCCTTTAAAAGCTGCATGGCAGGCAGAAATTCAATAGGTCAAGTTTTCTCTAGCCTCAAAATACAGCTATGGCGGAGGGAACCATGATTGTACAGACTCGAAATTTTGTGTTATGCCACATACCTGTGGCAGCCATGTTGTCACTGGACTTCACAACGCTCAGAATGTGCAATGAGCCCAATCATCTAAAGAGGTTGGCAATCATTGTTCTATGGGATCTCAAGACAATTCATACTAACACATTTCAAAATTTCTTGACACCCATAGAGAGAGAAAAATACTGGATCGTTAACACTTCTCTGTTATAGACAATAGGATGTTCAGTAGCAAAATGGGATTCCCAAGCCCATGTTTGTGGCCAGTGTGACCAGGAAAGGGTCCTCGCCACTGTGAAATACTGTTGTTGTTTAGTTGTTTAGTCGTGTCTGACTCTTCGTGACCCCATGGACCAGAGCACGCCAGGCCCTCCTGTCTTCCACTGCCTCCCGCAGTTTGGTCAAACTCATGCTGGTAGCTTCGAGAACACTGTCCAACCATCTCATCCTCTGTCGTCCCCTTCTCCTTGTGCCCTCCATCTTTCCCAGCATCAGGGTCTTTTCCAGGCAGTCTTCTCTTCTCATGAGGTGGCCAAAGTATTGGAGCCTCAGCTCCAGGATCTGTCCTTCCAGTGAGCACTCAGGGCCGATTTCCTTCAGAATGGATAGGTTTGATCTTCTTGCAGTCCATGGGACTCTCTCAAGAGTCTCCTCCAGCACCAGAATTCAAAAGCATCGATTCTTCGGCTATCAGCCTTCTTTATGGTCCAGCTCTCACTTCCATACATCACTACTGGGAAAACCATAGCTTTAACTATACGGACCTTAAATTACCAGTGTGCCATGGTGGTCAAACGTATCCCTTTGATCTCATCAGGGCCCAATTAATGACCGAATAGAGGTGTGCATGCGTTAACAGTGGCAATGCAAGCAGATACATCATTAGGCATTAAACATACACCCAGAGGCTTTGCATGAACTCCCATCAGGGCCGTCTTTACCTGGGGGTGCATGGGGTGCAGGGCAGCTGGGCGCCAAATTCTGGGGGGCGCCAGATGCCCACCGCTGAAGCCGCCTAAGCTCTTAACTATCTACCTGTTATGAAATAATAAATAGTTTTTGATCAAGCTAGAAAAACAAAATACATATATACCTAGGTATTACCGAAATGTATATCTACTGTTTCACTAAAGGACTTTTCAACTTCGTGCGCTCATTTACCATTTACAATGGCTGTGCTTGTCATTCTCAACGGCGCTGCACACACAAAATTTACTAAATTTGGGGCCGCTGGGCGGATCTTTTCACCCCGGCGGCGCATATGCTAAAGACAGCCCTCACTCCCATGCCTACGATGTTTGCCTGAGCCAATGTTGGCTTCCTCTGTTGGGGTGGCAAAAGTTCTGTACTTGCTGCACGTAGAGTAAAGCTATAAAGGAATTGTTTTCCAAAGCACGTGTAAAGCTTCACAGTTACATACTGTTGTATTAAAATGTAGAATATTGCATACATTATTCCTCAGCGACTAGATGGATCATTTTTGTTGAACCAAGAACAAATGCTAACTGGTATAGATGGAAACAATTGTTCAAAATTTGCTTGTACTATAACTGTAGTATGCCCCTTGGTTTACCCCCTATAATTTTTAATTGCATGCTTTTAATTTTTATTTTTTTCAAATCATTTTTATTTCATTTTACAAATAAAAGTTGATAACAATACCAAATACATACCCGTATATAAAGATTTCTCTGAATCTCGAGACTTCCCCAACATTTTCAACTGCATACTATTTCATAATCTATATTTTGTATCCACCCATATTATCCATAGTATTTTTTACGTTACAAGTGAGATTAGAACCCTGCTAATGTTTCCATCTGCTTACGGTGGTCTCCTAAATAAATTATAATGTTTTCCCATTCTTTTTTAAAGTTTTTGTCCTCTTGGTTCCCCTGTAATTTTTAATTGCGTGCTTTTTAATTACAGACTCTAAGAAATTCAAAAAGTCTCTGCTCGCTTGATTATGAGGATGATGACAATGACGAGGCACAAATGAAGACCATTGTCTCATCTCCATGCGACTCGAATGACCTTATGAACATAAATACTCCCGATTTCAGCCGGGAAGAGGATGATGATACCAAGCATCATGGCTTACAGCAAGCCGGCTTCAGCACAAAGGCTTCCACGGAAGAGGCTGCTATGTGTGAAAGTGAAGAGGAGACCAGTGACTGTGAGAGTGTCGAAGAAGGCATTTTTCCTCTGGACTGTGAGGGTCTAGATCTAGAGCAGATCGAAAACAACTGAGACAGACGCACGCCAGAAGATGGGATTTTTATTTTGCCGGCAGAAATGTTAGCAGATAACATTGCTATGTCTGTGAGTTTCTGCTTGTACATGCTGCCAACGTGTAGGAAATGTTTCAAGTGGGGATAATAAGGGCATTTAGCACCGGATGGTAGATCTTTAGGAGGCAGTAGGTCAAGAAATCCTTTGGATCTGGACAACTCCCAATGTCTCGTGTTTCTCTCTCCCCCCCCCCCCAGCTCAGTAATTCTTGGAACGGCATTCTGTGCTGTAACCTGGATGTAGTGATTCCTGTTGAGGATTTAATGTCTCTCGCTAAGGAGTTTAACTTGCAAGTCAGTAGCATAATCAAATGGCTTACATGATTGATCCAAAACCTGCAACTGCTTGTTTGGTCGGTTGCTTTGAACTTCATGTAGAAATGACTTTCTGTATGAGTTACAGTTGGTTCACACTCCAGTGTCGCCACTGAATGTCCTTTTGACTTGTGCTTGCCTGTCTTTGCATGGAATAATCCGCATGTGAGCCAGAAGTTTACACATACCAGGTTATTCCTGATTGCCAAAGTAGTCTTTCTTAGAGCTGCCCAGTCATGAAGATCTTAGCAGCCGTGTGTAAGGGAATACAGGTTTACCTTCCCATCCATGTGCCATTTTTTCCCATGGGAACACAGAGGGCACGAGAAGGCATAAGAACATTCATGCATAGAAAACGTTGGCACATAGCACCTTCTGTGAACCAGCACTATGATTCTCTCTCTCAAAACCTTCCGGTTACCTTTTTCCGATTGAAATGGTTTTGTAGCCTGAAGCAATGCTGGATTGGATTGCCAGTTGTTGCCCACTGCCTTGGTCTTTCTGCGGTTAAGAGGAATGTATGACAAAAAGCACTTGACGAACTTCTAGGAAGGGAATTTGGAATGATGTTCCCCAAGAGGTAATATTTTCAGCAATATTAGAAGGAAGCTGGTCCTTGAATTAAATAAATGACATTTTGCTTTGCACTTTTGTCTGAACTCTTTTTTTTTAAAAAAAGAATTTATGTAACATTTTTTGTATTCTATTTACAACCCACTTTTGTGAATTGGAAGTTGCTTGAAGCTCTGTTCTTTGACTTGCGTGTAGCGGTCAAAACTTCCCAACAATGAGAGGAGGGTTAAAGGTAAAGGTAAAGGGACCCCTGACCATTAGGTCCAGTCGTGGCCAACTCTGGGGTTGCGGCGCTCATCTCGCTTTATTGGCCGAGGGAGCCGGCGTACAGCTTCTGGGTCATGTGGCCAGCATGACTAAGCCGCTTCTGGCGAACCAGAGCAGCGCACGGAAACGCCGTTTACCTTCCCGCCGGAGCGGTACCTATTTATCTACTTGCACTTTGATGTGCTTTTGAACTGCTAGGTTGGCAGAAGCTGGGACCGAGCAACGGGAGCTCACCCCGTCACGGGGATTCGAACCGCCGACCTTCTGATCGGGAGGTCCTAGGCTCTGTGGTTTAACCCACAGCGCCACACTTGTCTCAAGAGGAGGGTTACTAAGATGTAATAACAACAACAACAACAACATTTTATTTATACCCCACCCTTCCTGGTTCAAACCAGGCTCAGGGTGGCTAACAACAAATTTAAAACACTTAATTATAAAAGCAGCATAAAATACAGTATAAAAACATGAATAATAATAAAAATCAAAAATCAATTTAGGGGTAATAAGCATTAGATAGTCTCCAGGGCTAGCTGGCTGAATTGGTCCTACTTTGGCCAGCAAGGAGGCCAGGGGGAGAGTTAGCTGTGGGGTCTCAGAATGGGTGATCTTCATAAAAGGGGAGGGGGAGGGAAGAGAAGGGAAATAAAAGATCAGGCTGAATTCAAATTAAAGGCCAGGCGGATGCTGATGTTTCCGAGAGCAATAAATGTTTCCTGCAACAAAGACATCATACACTGCTATGGACCAAGGTTTTTTTTGATCAGTGACTGTACGCAGGTGTTTCAAACATGTTGGGAAGGATAGCTGGCCCCGCTCACCCCACCCGACTTTTTTCTTCCGTTCTCTACCCCCTAAATGTGCTGCTCCTGAGCTCTTCCCTGTGAAAAGATCCTGCTGCAAAACCCTCTTAAATAAATGTAACACCATGTTCTCGGGTGTTGTTAGGCTGTGAATGCTGTCTTGGAAACGTTTAGCTGATCGCTGTTTAAAAAGGAGAGCTTTACTAAATGAAGATGGCAAACCTGAATAAAACACTCAATGTAACAGGCTGTTTTTGGCTATGTAACTTCTATTTCAAACACAATTCAACATACAATATCTCACAAAGTGTGATTCCATAGACCATACAAGAATATGAGTGTGCACGGCTGATGAAGCCCTGTTGGGCGAAACAAGGTATTATCCTGGAATCCTTGTCGTGCCGTATCTTCAAGTTTTTCATCTGATCCGATATCTACATACAAGGAATATTAGAATCCTCAAAGCAGCGATACGTGGAACATCATAAGATAAGCATACCATATTGTGGTTATTGCCAATATGCCGATTTAGGAACCAAATGGACTTTTATCTCCTGACCATCCATTGGACTTTAATTTCTCTTGCTATGTTCTGTTTGCATGATGTGCTGGTCTATGGAATTACACTTTGTGAGATACTGTATGTTGAATTGTGTTTGAAATAGAAGTTACATAGTCAAAAACAGCCTGTTACGTTGTGTGTGTTGTTACCAGGATTGTATTTACGCAACCCAAGGTTTAGTAGTGTTTTGCATAAACCTGAATAAAAGGCAGAAGTGGATTATGAACCCAAAACACTAACGCCCCTATTTTAATTCCCCCTCCCTACACCAATATTTTCTACCCTGCCACCTAAAGGGGAAAAAAAGTTCTTAGTCTTGTCTCTGCCTGCATGAAACACTTCTGCCGTGCAATAAATCTGAAGAGGACCTCAATACTTTGCTCCCTTGTCTCCAGGAAGAGTGGGATTATTATAAAAATAAAATAAAAAAGAAGCTGGATGGCCAGGAATTCTTTTGTTGTGATTCCTGCATTGCAAGGGTTGGCCTAAACTACAGATCTACGATTCTATGTGTTGTGTACAGGTCACCACTAGATGGCAGTTACGTTCCACTTAAAACACAGCCCTGCTTCCTGCGGTTTCTGGCGGAGACCTCCTTTTGGGGTTGTCTGCCGCTCCATTCTCAAATGTGCATCAGAATCGGGTTCCTCTGTTTGTCGCATGTCTTGTTACACAGATGTATTGTTGAGTGGAGCAATAATTTGGGCGGCATGGTGGCAGATCCTAGTGTGACCAGCAAGTTCCATGCAACCGACTTTGCTGGGTTACCTGCTTTGTTGTGGACTCAGACATCGTTGTTGCATTATGCAGAGAAGAAGGCTACATTCAGGTTGCGTGCCGCTTCCCTCCTTAATAGCAGGACCTCCATGCAAGGGGCATTTATAATAATTTCATATTTATACCCACCCATCTGGCTGGGTTTCCCTTGCCACTCTGGGCGGCTTCCAACCGAATATTAAAAACAATACAGCATCAAACATTAAAAACTTCCCTAAACAGGGCCGCCTTCAGTTGTCTTTTAAAAGTAACATAGTTGCTTATTGCCTTGACATCTGCTGGGAGGGCGTTCCACAGGGCAGGTGCCACTACCGAGAAGGCCCTCTGCCTGGTTCCCTGTAACCTCACTTCTTGCAGGGAGGGAACCACCAGAATAATAATAATAATTTATTATTTATACCCCGCCCATCTGGCTGGGCTTCCCCAGCCACTCTGGGCAGCTTCCAAAAAAATATTAAAATACTGTAATACATCAAACATTAAAAGCTTCCCTAAACAGGGCTGCCTTCAGATGTCTTCTGAAAGTCTGGTAGTTGTTGTTCTCTTTGACATCTGATGGGAGGGCATTCCACAGGGCGGGTGCCACTACTGAGAAGGCCCTCTGCCTGCTTCCCTGTAACTTGGCTTCTCGCAGTGAGGGAACCGCTAGAAGGCCCTCGGTGCTGGACCTCAGTGTCCGTGTAGAACGATGGGGGTGGAGACGCTCCTTCAGATATACTGGACCAAGGCCGTAAACTGGACCGAGGCTGGATGATGGGGGTGGAGACGCTCCTTTGGCAATATCGCTCGAGAAGTGGAGTCAAAGCCAAGGCCAAGTCACGTTGTCTTGGCCAGAAAGCGGCTGGGAATAGGCTAAGAGAGCAGAGAAGGAGGCAGCGGCTCTGCCTGTTGCCACTGAAGGACATGGGCAGTCCTGCTGCTTGCTCTTCTGTAGGGTGAAGAACGCTTTCCTTCCGTAAGCCTTCTACCCAGACACACATAGCAGCATTTAAATGCACTTTCCTTGCTTGCTGACCCACTCACATGCAGCAATAGCAGGTAAAAAGGTAAAGGACTCCTGGACGCTTAAGTCCAGTCAAAGGTGATTATGGGGTTGCGGCGCTCATCTAGCTTTCAGGCCAAGGGAGCCGGCGTTTGCCCACATACAGCTTTCCGGGTCATGTCGCCAGCAGGACTATACCGCTTCTGGTGCAACGGGACACCGTGATGGAAACCACAGCACACGGAAACGCCACTTACCTTCCTGCCGCAGTGGTACCTATTCATCTACTTGCACTGGCATGCTTTCGAACTGCTAGGTTGGCAGAAGCTGGGACAGAGCAACGGGAGCTCACCCCGTCGTGGGGATTTGAACCGCCGACCTTCTGATTGGCAAGCCCAAGAGGATCAGTGGCTTAGACCACAGTGCCATTTGTACATGTGCTGGTGTTTAGCTAGCCAACCCAGTGCTCTTGCCAGCGCATGAGCACCATGCTGACTTCGCAGCTGCCCACATCCTGGTATGCAGAGGCAGCTGGTCAGGGGAGCCAGTGCAGTCTTCTGACTGGTGTCCTCACATTTATACATGTGTTGTGTGTGTTGCTGGCAGGCTAACATTATGCGCAAATATCTAGTTCATGTGCCTGTCCCCTTTCAGCCACAATTTTTCCAGCACCCGGGCAAGAGATTAGTGTTACTTCTACTTAATTTTACAGTGTCATGAACAGAAATGAAGTTACTTTCAATGAAATTTATTTTATATGGGCCCAAACTGGTTAGGGTTTATTCCAAACGTCTTTCCAATTCTCAGGTCCTGGTGCGGTTTGCAAGTCACTTTCCCAAAGTGCCTTTAAGGTTTCTTTCTTTTTTTAAATAACTGTTATTCAAAATTAAAACAAAACATATTATCCAGAAACACATCATCCTTATTTCCCCCCATTTTTCCTCCCTCCCCTCCCTCCCCCCACAGAACCCACCCCCCAACTTCCCTCAGTTCCAGTCTTTGATTTCTCTAAGAATGCTGTTTTCTGCATGTTACACAGTTGTATAGATCCTCAAACTATTTAGCTGATTGTCATCAATAGAAAAGTTTGTGAATGTTTATTCAAAACCAGCCAAGGAGTCCAGTTCGCTTTGTTGTGTCTTCAAATACTTTGTGAAAGGTTCCCATTCATCCTTAAAGTCACAGTTATCCTTGTCCCGTAGCTTGTATGTCAGTTTTGCCAGTTCTGCATAGTCCATCAATTTTTCTTGCCATGATTCTTTAGTTGGGGTTTCTTCAGTCTTCCATCCTTGTGCTACCAGAACTCTCACGGCCGTTGTTGTAGACATGAAGACGTTTTTCAGCTTTTTTGGCAGATCTTTCCCTACAATCCCTAATAAAAATGCTTCAGGTTTTTAAACAAATGTTAAATGGAACATTTTCTTCAATTCGTTGTATATCATTTCCCAATTTTTTTTAATTACCGTATTTTTCGTCCTATAGGGCGCACCGGCCCATAGGACACACCTCATTTTTTGGGGGGGGGGGAAATGAATAAAAAAAAATTATTCCCCACCCCACCCCGCGGCTGCCGCCCCAAGCCTTGCGCACACCTGCCCGAAGCCCGGGGCACCCTCCAGAGGGCTCCCCGTGCTTCGGGCGACAGGCTGCCGCCCCAAGCCTCGTGCGCTCGACGGGACCTCCTGCCGGGCGCGCAAGGCTTGCAGACACTCGCCCGAAGCACGGGGAGCCCTCCGGAGGGTGCCCCGTGCTTCGGGCAACAGGCTGCCGCCCCAAGCCTCACGCGCTCGGCGGGACCTCCTGCGGGCGTGCAAGGCTTGCGGACACTCGCCGGGGCTGCAGGCTGCTGCCCGCAAGCCTTGTGAGCCCGCGGGAACTCCCGCCGGGCTTGCAAGGCTTGCGGATAGCTTCCTGAAGCCTGGAGAGCGAGAGGGGTCGGTGCGCACCGATGCCTCTCGCTCTCCAGGCTTCAGCGAAAGCCTGCATTCGCCCCATAGGACGCACACACATTTCCCCTTCATTTTTGGAGGGGAAAAAGTGTGTCCTATGGGGCGAAAAATACGGTATCTCACAATCCCACCACATATGATAAAATGTCCCCTCCTTCTCCTTACACTTCCAACATATATTTGAACTAGTTTTGTACATTTTCCCTAACTGCACTGGTGTTGTGTACCATCGGTACATCATCTTCATGTAATTCTCCTTCAATAGGGAACAATCTGTAAATTTTAAGTCAGTTTTCCATAATTTTTCCCAATCTTCCATCATAATATTGTGACCTTTGTTGTTTAGTCGTTTAGTCGTGTCTGACTCTTCGTGACCCCATGGACCAGAGCACGCCAGGCACTCCTGTCTTCCACTGCCTCCCGCAGTTTGGTCAGACTATTTGGTCAGATATTGTGACCTACAAGGTTTCAATTGTTTGGGATGTAGAGTTAACCAGGATTTTGTATATTTCCAATAGCATCCCTTTCGCTTAATATCCAGTCAGACCCGCCAATATTTCTCTGATGAAAATAAGAATGCCCTATTCCACAACAACAACAACAACAATTTTATTATTTATACCCCAGCCACTCTGGGCGGCTTCCAACATATATAAAAACATAATAAAACATTAAACATCTTTTTAAAACTTCCCTATCCAGGGCTGCCTTCATAGGTCTTACAAAGGTTGTATAGTTACTTATTTGCTTGGCTCGAGGGTCGCATAATTTCATACTCTCCAACATGTCTCCAAAAATAGCGATGTCCTAAAGAAAAGTGGGACATTCTGGGACCAAATCAGAAACTGGAATGGCTTCTGTAAATCTGGGATTGTCCCTGGAGAGTCTAATGAGGCTTTCCAAAGCACTGAGAGGTCTGGTGAACTGACTAATTATTTCTAGAATTGAGGTAAAATGCAGCAGCTGAAATATTTGTAACCAGGAATGTTTGCGTTCTTTTAGTAGGCCTTTAATTTCGAAATTTGATTTTGGCTGTGGCCCTAGGAGAAAAAAATATATTTTATTATTCATTAATTTATTTAACATAATTATTACAAAATATAAGCAAAATATTGCAGATACATACATACAAGCATATATATTTCAGATAAGCACACATATATAAAAAAGAACAAAAGAGGCAAAAAGAAGAAAAGAAAAAATAGAGAGAGAAAAGAAGAAGAAAAGTTGGAAAAATTTCTTCCAGATTTATTCTACAAATATCTCAATATGAAAATATTAATAAATATTAATAAAATTTCATTGATTGACTTCCATCGCTTACACTGCACTTCCTATCTTGCTTAAAATGTATATAGAAAAATATATATTTTAAATGTTATAGGTCCGTCGCTTCCTACTGTTTAGAAGTCTCATATTTATCCACTGCAAGTAATAAAATATGACTCAAAATGGGGATCAGTGGTGTCAGCGGAGGTATAGAGTCTTGGACCAATTCATCCAAATTAGTAAATCATTTTTTAAAAAGAGATGTGTGATTTTCCACCCTCCACCCCCCATTTAGACAGATTTATAAGATATGGAAGTTCATGGTTCCGATGCCATTGTACAACAGTGGAAATATTCCTAATATAGGGGGCATAATGATAGAACTAAATATTTGGGATTCCAGTCTTGGTGGAATTGTACAACACTTGCTTTGATAATCTAGCCCCCCCCCCCCAATGAATAAAGTTTTTGCCAGGCTTGTAATTTCTATTTTGGAAATAATGAGAGGTGGAATTAGAAAAGGAAAGAAATAAAAGAAAGGAATTTTGGAAATAATGAGAGGTAAAATTAGAAAAGCAAAGCAAAAGCAAATAGGCTTAGATAGGATCACCATTTTTATGGCTGCAAGGAGTCCCGAGAAGGAAAAAGGATATAATTTCCATTTCATTAATTTCCATTTTATATGTTTATGAGAGGCTTAATATTTAGCTTTTCCAGATGGTCCAGGTTCTTTTAAACAATGTCTCCTTTGTATTTAAGTGTCCGTCCCCCCAAGTTTTAATTTGGAGGCGTTAAAATTTTTGGTTAGCTGGTGTGTTTAAACAAAAAAGTTCAGAATTTTTGAAAGTTAATTTGAAAGCCTGATACTTTGCCATGCTTATGTATAACAGTAAGTAAATCTGGTATTTCTGTACACGGATTTGTAATCAATGGCATTTGCAAAATAAAAAAAATCACAAGGTGAGATTGCTGAGCTATATGTATCCCATTAATTTTGGGGTTACAACTAATCAAATTAGTCAGTGCAAATGGGAAGGAGAAAGGGGGCATCTCTGTTTTGTACCCCTGCTCATCCTAAACATGGATGAATTGATACAAATCCAAGTCTGGCTATTTTTGTATAACTGTACGATTAGGCGGAATAATAGATTGGTGTGTCATGTCGTTTTTTCGAGGGTTACTGGGAAAACTAAGCTCACCACATGCTTCATTCCTTAAATGACTATGTTGCAGTTTTCTCACCTTTGTAATGCCATTTTTGAGCACTGATATTTCTGTCAGTCTTTTGGAGCATCCAAGGCTTGTGAAGCGATCCTGCAAAGGGTCAGGATGCTGCCATCTTTGTGACTTGACCTCCAGCCCTCTCTTTCTAGCTCAAAAGGTGAGGCAGTTCTGTTTTGCTAAGCTGCACTAGGATAAGAGTTTTCCTCCACTTTATTCTCAGGTTTAACCCTGCAAAGAAGCTCACATCTAGTTAGTAGCTGCAAGTTCCTTCGCTTTCGCCCTTTTAGATATAGTCCACAAGATGGTGCCAAAGAACATGGGAATGCGTCCTGGCCACAACTAATGCAAACCACAACTACTGCAAACTCTTTTATCTGACACCAGTTTCTCCCCTCGACCACCCAGTTTTCTCTTTCACAGTCCCAATTTTCATTTTGATGGCAAGGGGTGGAAAAACAGAAACCAACTGAACTTAGTGTACCATTGCTGGAAGTTGCTGTCAGTGATTACTTTAAAACTCTTGCCCCCAAAATGTGCCACCAATGCAACTTGTCCAATAATATTAATAAACAAAGCTTTCCTTGAGCACATTTGTGTGGCGTAGTCATAACAGTGCATTGTGTTTTTGTTTTGAATGTCAGAGACCCAGCTTTGACCCTCTTCTTGGCCCCAACAGAGCAGTTCAAAGCACCTTTACTCAGAAAAGTAAAGGTAAAAGTAAAGGGATCCCTGACCATTAGGTCCAGCCGTGGCCAACTCTGGGGTTGTGGCGCTCATCTCGCTTTATTGGCCGAGGGAGCCGCGTACAGCTTCCAGGTCATGTGGCCAGCATGACTAAGCCGCTTCTGGCAACCAGAGCAGCGCACGGAAATGCCGTTTACCTTCCCGCTGGAGTGGTACCTATTTATCTACTTGCACTTTGACGTGCTTTCGAACTGCTAGGTTGGCAGGAGCAGTGACCGAGCAACGGGAGCTCACCCCATTGCGGGAATTCGAATCGCCAACCTTCTGATCGGCAAGTCCTAGGTTCTGGGGTTTAACCCACAGCGCCACCTGCGTCCCACTCAAAAAAGTAGGATCCATTAAATTCATCTGTGACTTACTTGCAGGAAAACCTGCTAAGGATCGCAGCCAGCCCTTTTCTGCAGATTTTATGTTCCTCAATACATTCTAGAAATTATTAACAGTGACTTTTAATAGCATAACTATTATGGCATTAGCAAATTATTATGGCTCTGGAGCCAAGTGAGGATTGCCAGGTAAGATCCTCCCTCTATTGTGTGGGCAGGTAATCCCTCCTCTACCTGGCCTGATCTCCTTGGCAACGCCTCCCCAGGCGGGATTGGACAGCTGACTGGGGTAGGCGGAGACCTCCAGGTATCCCACCTGAGGGAAGGTGAAGCCAAGCCTATGCTGATGGAGCCGCTCCAGATCCAGGGGCTGCGTGCATCCACGCAAAGGTCGCCCCCCGTTTCATGCGGGGAGCGGTCATTATGGCATTAGCAAATGTTCCCAAACCAGATCTCTTATTGTCAAACCATAAATCTTTACTTCCCCTGCCTGCCCTTACTCACCACAAATCTTTATCTCGATTGCATACACTGTTCCCAAACAGGTTGTGTCCATTTAAGGCCAGAGTTTTAAACTCTGCCTGCCATCCCACGATCTTTACGTTTCTCAAATCAGGTACCTTCACTACTTCCTATCTAATATCTTCCTAATTTATGTGGTCCATTAAGTTCCCATCGGCTATGGCATACCCTCCAAGTATCCTGATTTTCCAGGGACAGTCCCAGAATTATGAAAGCCGTCTTGGCTTCTGATGTGATCTTGGAATGTCCCTATTTCCTATCTCTGGTGCCGCCACTGCTGAGCTCAGGAAAGAGGATGAGCTGGCACTTGTCCTAAGCAATGGCAGTGGTGGCGGTGACAGTTGCAAGGAGCATCCTGTGTTAGAATTCCTGCTCCATGATTGCAGTCATGGGATTGTTGTCAATGACATGATGGTATATGTTTTGACTCCACAGAATAGGAAGTGACGGAGACAGGATGCTTGTGTTACTGTGTTCTGTGAAGTGGGACTATTGTCCTTTGTTCTTTTTCTCTTTGCTGTCTGATGCTAGAAAGAGAGGGAGCCATGTTGCAGTGCTCCGTGTGTGTTTATATATAAATAAAGTAGATTAGCCAAAATGCTGAGTTGCTGAGGTCTATTACGCGAACTGCGCAAACTCTGCGGATCCCTAAGTGTGCCGTTTTCAGTTGGCATCAGTGACTGTGATGTTCGGGCTGAAGAAAGCTTTTGAAGCTCCCGAACGATCAACCAGGAGGGAGAGAAAATGCCAGTCGGGCATGTGTCTCTGCCGGGGTCCTACTCGAGTGTAGGCCGAGCTCCTGACATCCTGTTTATCCATGGATGCCACTGCCAGCCTCTTCCCTTGGGCACTCGCAGCAGCTGCTGGAGAGCCGGCAAGGAGGAGGGGATGCTGCTGCCATTGAGGACCAGTCCTGCATGATACACTGGCACTGGGGGACAAGCAGAGGGCAGGACTGCCCTGGGCCAGAAGAAAGGGGGAGTGGGGTGCAAGGTGTGTTAATTTTTTAAAAAATGCTTTATCTGTCCATCTCTAATCCTGCCACTTTCTAACATTTATTTATTTCTTTATTTATTGGACCATAAAGAAGGCTGATCGCCGAAGAATTGATGCTTTTGAATTATGGTGCTGGAGGAGACTCTTGAGAGTCCCATGGACTGCAAGAAGATCAAACCTCTCCATTCTGAAGGAAATCAACTAAGAGCGCTCACTGGAAGGACAGATCCTGAAGCTGAGGCTCCAATACTTTGGCCACCTCATGAGAAGAGGAGACTCCCTGGAAAACGCCCTTATGTTGGGAAAGATTGAGGGCACAAGGAGAAGGGGATGACAGAGGACGAGATGGCTGGACAGTGTTCTTGAAGCTACTAACATGAGTTTGACTAAACTGTGGGAAACAGGGGAAGACAGGAGTGCCTGGCGTGCTCTGGTCCATGGGGTCACGAAGAGTCGGACACGACTAAACGACTAAACAAAAACAAATTTTTCTTTTTGTAAATCTAACAAAGAATAAAATAAAATAGGGATTAAGGCAATGATTTTCAACCAACCTGGGGTGTCTTGAATGATGGTCAGGGGTGCTGTGGGAAACACAGGCCTCTGTCCCTCTTTCTTTCTTTCTTTCTCTTTCTTTCTTTCTTTCTTTCTTTCCTTCCTTCCTTCCTTCCTTCCTTCCTTCCTTCCTTCCTTCCTTCCCTCCCTCCCTCCCTCCCTCCCTCCCTCCCTCCCTCCTCTGATGTCTGCTCACATCGCTGCCTCCCCAAGGCTTGCACAGCTGTTTATTGCAGCAGCCCTGGCTATAAGCTCCACAGGAGAAGGGTGCCTCTCTTTGGGGCGCAGTGGGGCGGCAGCTGAGAGACCAGGGATGGCAGCGTCGGTTGCCTGAACGACTCCCAAGGAGAGGGGAGAGGAGGCTGAGGGAACACTCCACAAGGGAGGGTATTTGAAAAGCGGCAAGAGGCTGCCGGGACACGGGTGGAGCTGTGGTCTAAACCACAGACTCTAGGGCTTGCCGATCGGAAGGTCGGCGGTTCGAATCCCCGCGATGGGGTGAGCTCCCTTTGCTCGGTCCCTGCTCCTGCCAACCTAGCAGTTCGAAAGCACGTCAAAGTGCAAGTAGATAAATAGGTACCGCTCTAGCGGGAAGGTAAATGGTGTTTCCGTGCGCTGCTCTGGTTTTGCCAGAAGTGGCTTAGTCATGCTGGCCACATGACCTGGAAAAACCGACTGCAGACAAACGTCGGCTCCTCGGCCAGTAAAGTGAGATGAGCGCCACAACCCCAGAGTCGTTCACGACTGAACTTAACTGTCAGGGGTC
This sequence comes from Podarcis pityusensis, assembly GCF_964106645.2. Taxonomy (NCBI): domain Eukaryota; kingdom Metazoa; phylum Chordata; class Lepidosauria; order Squamata; family Lacertidae; genus Podarcis; species Podarcis pityusensis. Next base: position 91,581,646 of record NC_138032.1, read on the forward strand.
CTCTACCTTTACCTGTAAGAGGCTGCCAGCTCTGCAGGCAAAGGGTGACATGACTGGGCTCCTGAGCCCCACAGGGGACTTGCAGAAAGAATGTAGTTGGTCAAGGAAGCTGTGGACTCAGAAAAGGTTGAGAACCTCTGGATTAAGGGGTTTTCTCGAGACGACGAAGGTGAAGTGGTGGCGGCAGCATTCGCCCTCTTCTGATAGGAAAGGCTCTGTGGGGACGCACAAAAAATGGGGGGAGGAGTCAAAGAGGGTCAGTTGGATGGGCAATGTCCCTATTTTTATCTGAGAAACATTGGAAGGTATGCTATGGCAACTGTTGCTTTTCAGCCAACTACCTTGCATGATCAAGCATCGTGGCAACTCCCTGTGAAGCCCTTAGCTCATTTTAGTGGAGTTTTTAAAGGTACTGAAAATGATAAAACGTGTTCTCCCTAGCAGAGAGCACGTGTTGCGGTGGGGGATACAAGCCACCCCAGTGTTGCTGGGCGGATTTGTGGAGGGACCCAGGCAGTGTATTGGTTAATTGGGTCGCTGGGGAGAATTGCTTGTCGCCAATTTTGAAGGAGGGGTCAGAGGTTTTAAATATTGGACGCCCAACTTTGGGCGTCCTCTTGGCTGCTTGCACCGGATCACCTCCCTACCCTCCCTTGTATTGGGGGGGGGTTGCTCGCTTGACCTTGCTATGCCTGTCATGGGGTTGTCTGCTTTGAGGCAGGGGCCTGGTAGGAATTTTGTCCATTTGGCTGATTGGCTGGTGCCATTTGGTTTTTGCCTACTGCGTAGCAAATCGTCACAACTTGTAAGGTTGGCGGTTAGGCATTGGTTCAAATTGGTTGGTGGAGGGGTAAGTGCCTACCCCTCCAATGGTGGTGTGGAAAGGGAATTCCATTAAAGGAATCCAGGGGCTTGCCATTCTTTTCGTCCTTGTCCCTGGCATCTGACTTGGGCTGTGCAAGCCACCAGGAGCATGAGGGTGAGAAGTGAGGGACTGAGGCCCAGATTCATTTTCGCCCCAAAATTGTTTCCCTCACTGGCTTCCGCTGGAATCCAGAGGTCAGTTCTGTCCCTGGGCAAGGACAGATAGTCGGAACCAATGCCTAAGCAACCACTCATTTGTGTGTATTTAAATAAAATTGTGGCCAAAATCATGCCAAAAGCCCAAACCAAAATTGATGTGTGATGTGTGAATTATTGGGGGGTGGCTTGGGGACCTCGACACGCAACATGAAAGTTGCAATGCAACATGTCTTCCGCTGAAGTCAGTTCATGTCAGGCAATTCTGATAACCTCCTTAAAGGGGACAAAGGGGATGTAGGAAGGATAATCTATCTGGATTTTTGCAAGGCAGTTCATACAGTCTCGCATAAGGACGGTATACCTGGAGGGAAGGACTCTGCTATCAATATGTTTCAATACGCATGCTAAAGACACACAAAACTAATTGTGAGGAGAAGATGACAAACAGCCGCCTTTGTCATGTTCCTCTTCCTCAAGATGAGAGCATGACAAGGCCAATGACATCAAGCTAGAAGTTGCCATCAATGGAAAGGTTCCGGAATCTGTGCATGTGGAACTGGACGTTCTCACAGTTTGAAGGAACAGAAATGGACAATAACTGAGTCGTGCAAAGCACTGCTTAAAAAAACAGCTTAGGAAGAAAAATATTTGGGGAGACCAGTTGATTAGAAATCATTACTGTGAGTTAGTTGTTAAGAGGGCAAATGCAATTCTTGGACACGTTAGGAGTAGCTTTCCTTGTAGTGACAGGAGAACATCGATTCCCTTTTGAACAGGAAGTAGTATTGAATAAGAAACTATTGATTAGAAAGGTTATTAGTGGAAGGCCATGTCAAATTTTGAACCCCGCATTTAGGAAAAGCGAAGTTAAACTGGAGTAGGTGCAGAGAACAGCTACACTGAATACCAGGCTGGAGAATTTATATTATGAGCAGAGATTAAAAGAGTATTATCTCTATGCAGAAGCTGACAGAGGCCAACTGCACAGAGAGGAAGAGTTATCTAGGTTAAGCCAGAAACTTAACAAATTTAGATTGAGGATCAGATTAAGACATCAGACCCTCTGTCAGCAGCGGGAGCAAAGAATCACACATAAATTTGGCTTTTCTTACTTAACAATAAAGCAGGACCTACGATTCACAGTCTGAGAAGTACATTACAGTAGTCACCCCAGTGAAACAAAGCTTTTCCTCTGGCCCAGTGAATGAAGGGTTCATGATCCTGTATTGCCACCAAAGAAAGCTCGTCTGGCACCAGAGAATGGTTTTTGATAAATGCTGAGCCATCAGTGACAGGGATGAGGAGAAGCAGAGCTCAGAGCGAAAGTGATGTAACGGGCAGAGTGTGGAACTTGGACCAGAGGAAACCCAGTCCAGGACCTTGGTCTGCCATGAGATAGTCTTAGGTAAGTCGTGAGCTCTCAGCCCACCCTACCTCGCAGGGGTGTTGCGAGAATAAAATAAGTGGGATTCAAATGGCTAAACCATGCTCCTCCCAGATCTGTTGCACTACAACTTCCTTCTGCCCTAGCCAGCATGGCTGCACTGTCTGGGGTTGTAGTCAAAACACCTGGATGGTACTGGATGGTACCCAAGGCAATTAAGCTGAAGGATCCCACCGGGCTCCATTCTGTATCCAATGCTAGTCAACATCTGCATTGCAAACCAAGTCCCAGATGCTTGTGTGTCAGGAACGAGCCAGCTCAAAGCGAAGGATTACAGCCAAATGCAGAAAGCAGCCAGGAAGAGGGAGGCTTTGGTGTTAGGCAGACAGGGGAGAGCCAGCAGCTGCAGAAACCGGTTCTTCCTGACCTTGACAGGTGAGCTGATAAGACAGTAGCTGAGAGCAGGGAACACAGCCAAAGCTCGCTGGAAGCGCAAATGGGCGCGAATAGACAAGGAGACAGTTTGCTGGAAAAGGAAGAGGTGGGCAATAATCCAATCTCTCCAAGAAGTCGGCCAATGGGAGGGCTTCTAGATAGGAAGCAAAACGAAAGACGCAAGGGGCATCATTTCAATATATTCTGTAGATTCAGGAAGAAATCTTCAGAAGGGTCATCATGAGTAATGATGCCGGAGGCTTTGTTAGAGCTGTGTGGAGTTATCTGTTTATTTTTGCAATAAACCCTCCTTTTTAATTATCTACATTCACTGTGTTATCAAGCTGGGAACCTGGACTTCTGACATTATGCTGACATGTAAAGCTATATGGCTGAGGACCTGTATACCTGATGGAGTGAGACCACCTCCTTGATCTCTGAGCAGGTGAGTAAAGATCTAGCGGGGATGCCCTCTTCAGTGCTGTACTTCCCAGAGATCTGAGAGGCAGCAACCCAAGATAGGGTTTTCTTGATACAGGCGCCCTGATTGTGGAACTTTATCCGCTCTCAGATACGGTTGGTTTCGAGTTTTGTAAGCTTTCAGTGCCAACTGAAGACCTGTTCATTCATTCTGGCTTTGGGCTAAATCTCTGTTACTGTAGAAATAATCATTTGGCTGTGTATTATCACCATCATTATTAACAGCCTGCACTTCTTAATACTAATGCCTGCTTTATTGTTTCTTGAAAGCCTGATGCTACGATTTCATTGTATTTTACTGGCATTGTGCCTCACCTAAGAAATATTCTGTAATGAACAAACAGAGAGTAGCACATTTTGTAAACAGAAGACTAAATGACTGCAAACTGGAAGTGGTTATGCTTTGAGGGCTCAGGTATGAGTCTCAGGGACTCGCGACGTCCGTTTCAAAGAAGAGGTGAGTATTAAGAGATTCAAATCTCTCACCTACCCCAACGCCCGGCTGGTATAGCCAGAAGTCACAGGCAAAAGAGGTTCTTCTCTAGTACCTGGTCTGCATTGCAGTGTGCTAGGATACAACGACGCATTAATACATTTACAAGGCATTGCTGGATCCTGCATCAAACATGCCTCCTATCATAGGAGCCAACTCCTAGGGGCTGAGGTCCCTTCAGCTGCCTCAATAAAATATTTGAGGGGGCCGGGGCTCCCCCAAAGTTGATGGGCATTGCAATTCAAATGGTGTATGTGCGCCACATCTTGTGATTGATTTTGCGGGGTGAGGCTTACTTGCCCCCCCCCCAATATTTTATTCAAGTTGGCACTCCTGCCTCCTATGCAGTGGGAGATGAATCAGTGAGTGGAGAGATCTCCCACTGTCCCTCTCTGATCCTCCACTGCTCCCTTGGGATCTTACAGGGACGGCAAGCCAGGCTAAATTCAGATTGACTTTAGGAATGAGCCAAGCCTTGTGGTGACAGCAGCCACGAAATTAAAAGACGCCTGCTTCTTGGGATAAAAGCAATGACAAACCTAGACAGCATCTTAAAAAGCAGAAACATCACCTTGCCAACAAAGGTCCGTATAGTTAAAGCTATGGTTTTCCCAGTAATGATGTATGGAAGTGAGAGCTGGACCATAAAGAAGGCTGATCGCCGAAGAATTGATGCTTTTGAATTCTGGTGCTGGACGAGACTCTTGAGAGTCCCATGGACTGCAAGAAGATCAGACCTCTCCATTCTTAAGGAAATCAGCCCTGAGTGCTCCCTGGAAGGACAGGTCGTGAAGCTGAGGCTCCAATACTTTGGCCACCTCATGAGAAGAGAATACTCCCTGGAAAAGACCCTGATGTTGGGAAAGATGGAGGGCACAAGGAGAAGGGGACGACAGAGGACGAGATGGCTGGACAGTGTTCTCGAAGCTACCAGCATGAGTTTGACCAAACTGCGGGAGGCAGTGGAAGACAGGAGTGCCTGGCATGCTCTGGTCCATGGGGTCACGAAGAGTCGGACACGACTAAACGACTAAACAACAACAAAGCCTTGTCCCCATTTGTTTGGGAAATTGATTGGGTTATTTCTGAGCCGAGTTGATGGCTCAACTGCCTCTACTCGGAAGTCAAATAAATGCTCACGAGTCCCAAGAAGCTTCCTGGGTCCAGGACCGAGACCTGGAAGAGCACCCGTTATCTGTTTAATCAGCTTCACAACGAGAGAAACTCTCAGGAACCAGGGCTGCTAAACTGGAGCCTCAAACAGGCCTTGTAGCACAACCTCCCAAGATTATGCAAAAGTCGTAATAAATCAATGCGGGGAATTTAATGAGGCACACCAGATGGCATGGGAGAAGAATCTGCTCCAGCAAACTCTGCATCAGATTCAAGGCAGGTTTAAATCCTTCAGAGCCGAAAAGGAAGCAGAAAAATTTATAGCAGAGGTAGCAGGAAAGAGCTGTGAGGGATCATTCAGGACAACTGGCACCTGAAGGAGATCTGTCGCTATTTTTATGTACAATATTCCAGCATTTGTCGAGAATGCTGATATGTAAAACGGCACCCTTAGATTTAGAGATATTTACAGGCCGCAGAAATTAGAGATATTTACAGACCATTTTGACTGGCGAGTATAGCACCTCAAGGAGAGGGTGTGTGTGGAAACATTATCTGAAACTGTTCTCTCTGCGAAAGAATGCCCTCCTCAGCCCTGGTCTGCAAAGTGAGCAGAGGTGTTTCTGAGGCATAGCTGTCAACTTACAGATTTGAAAATAAGGGACCAGCAGCCAAAATAAGGGATCAACAATTACTTTGTTAAAATACATATTTTGTTGCGTGCAAATGGCTTTAGATACCTATTAGGTCCATAAATTACCATATAGCATATATTCAACACAAAAAAAATAGCAACAATTTGCTGTTGACAAAGGACAGCTGGACATAGAAAGGGCCCCATTACCTTCAGTAGCTTATTTAAGGGACATCATCAATAAAAGACAGCAGCGGGACATGGCGCTGGGATAAGGGACTGTCCCGCCAAATAAGGGACGCTTGACAGCTATGTTCTGAGGTCCTCAGCCTTGTTGGCTTTCTGAACCCCTCTCTTAACTCATTGAGCTTTACTCTGCAAGGAACTGCGCAAAGTGAGCACAGCAGAGGGTGTGCACCATGGCGGACACTAGCAAATCCACCCGTCAGCCTTGTTTTCTGGACTCGGGGTGATGTATGGGGGATTGCCCTGCCTTTCGTCTGACCAGCTGTTGTGGCCATTTCTCTGGCTGCCTCACAACAATAAGAAAGCTATTAATTAGAAATTATCTCATCAGAGGGCATTTGCTACCCAAGGAGTCGTACTTTGTCACTCTAAGAATCTTGGCATACAACCCTAACTTTAAACTCTTGCATCACTGTGAATGTTGAGAAGTTGGCTATTACTCATTCTCTCTACTTTCAACAGTTAAACCCCACCAGGCCGCACAGCACTCTGCAAAAACAGTCCAGCCACATATGAGGTATTAATTTAGAGGCCCTAATTCAGAAGGACACATAAGCAATCATCTGAAACCAGCATATTTGTTTTTCCTTTTTCCTTTTTGTTTTATTATCTCAGTGTCAATATTTGACCACTGCAAGAACAGTAGTAACACAATATAATACAGATCTGACACAAATTGTATGTTTTGGACACAAACAGAAATTGCTAAGTCTTTACACCTCACAGAAGTCCTTCAGCTTGATATTCTTTTTTTAAAAAAATCGATTATGTGGTTATTGGATAAATAAAATATGTGATTGTTCAGCACATAAACACCCTTTGTTAAATGTGTCCGTCAATAGACAATTCATATAAATGATACTAACTATCATCAAAGGCATAATAACACCTTTATTGATAAAATAAATCTCTGAAAGACAGATCAAATGGACGTCAACTAACCATGCATGACATTAACAGGAATTATCCTGAACGGAGGACCTGGGTAGCAAAGGACTCAACTTCATCCAGAAAACACCATACTGGATATTTCTTGTGAATATTTGTACAGTGGTACCTTGGTTCTCAAACATAATCCGTTCCAGAAGTCTGTTCCAAAATCAAAGCGTTCCAAAACCAAGGTGCGCTTTCCCATAGGAAGTAATGTAAAACGGATTAATCCATTCCAGACTTAAAAAAAAACAACCCCCAAAACAGCAATTTAACCTGAATTTTACTATCTAACGAGACCATTGATCCATAAAATGAAAGCAATAATCAATGTACTGTACTGTAAAATAAATAAGACAGTATTGTAGATGATAATTTTTTTAAAAAAAATAATCTTTTTTTTTAATAAAAGTTTTTATTAGTTTTCAATACAATATACATATAATACCATACCAAAGGTTTATCACAAATTATATATTATGGACTTCTTTCAGCTTATCTGCCAATCATCCGTAGTTAAATTTTGGTTATGCATTTCCTAAATTTAATACTGCCTTTTTATATACCTTCCCAATCTTATTTTTCTTTTTTACAATACTCCTCAACCTTTCACAGAGCTTCTTGAAATCCCACGAACGTTGTTTGTTCATCACATATATTTTTCAGATACTCTACAAATTTTCCCCAGTCCTCGATGAACTTTTGGTCTCGTTGATATCTAATCTTCCCAGTTAATTTGTCCAGTTCTGCATAGCCCATCATTTTCGTTCTCCATTCTTCCAGGGTCGGTACTTCCTCCTGTTTCCATCTTTGGGCCATTAATATTCTCGCCGCTGTAACTGCATATTGGAAAAGTTTACAGTCCTTTCTATTTATTTCATTTCCTACTATTCCTAACAGAAGAGCTTCTGGTTTCTTTACAAATGTATATTTCAACATCTTTTTCAGTTCATTATATATCATCTCCCAGAAACCCTTCACCTTCTTACATTCCCACCACATACGGTAAAATGTCCCTTCTTTTTCTTTTTAAAAAAATTCTTACCTGCACTGATGATAGTCATTGTTTGGATGGGGGCTTTTATCCATTTCCGCAGTCACACAATCAATCAATCAATCAATCAATCAATCAATCAATCAGTAGCTGAACTGGGTTCCACACAGTCACAAAAACAAATTAACGAAAAAAGTCTCAAAAACAAAAAACGCAAAATAAATAGCAAAAACAAAAGCACAAAACGTAATCTGTTTGACTTCCGAAATGTTCGAAAACCAAGACGCAGCTTCTGATTGGTGCAGGCACCCTGGAAACAATGGACAACAGCCGCATCGGACGTTTGGCTTCCGAAAAATGTTTGAAAACTGGAACACTTCCAGGTTTTCGGCGTTTGAGAACCAAGGTGTTTGAGAACCAAGGCATTTGAGAACCAAGATACCACTGTAATGTCTTGATAAAACAAATACTACTGAGTCCATAACTACTTCATCATCTTGTATTTTTTAAAAAAAATATGTGTGTCATCTCCCATCACAGGCCTTTCCAAACCTCTTGATGAAGATTCAATATTGCTGTATGAATATTTGGGAAAATTTATTTTTATTAATCTATTTTATGAAATTTATATGCCGCTTGATTGTTTAAAAAGCCAAGAAAAATCCACAAGCCTACTTAAAAACATATAGAAGTTGAAATGCTAAAATGGATTAAAATTATCTCGACTTTCTAAGCATCTGGGTAGGCTTGTCTATACAAGAATCCTTTTAGCAGCTGCCCCCAAGTGTACAGTGATTATAGGGCTGTCAAATGTCTGGAATTTCCCAGACATACACGGAATACCACATTCGTCAGGGGCATTTGTGCTGAAATCGATCAAATGTCCGGGAAAATCCGTATGGCAGCCCATCGGCAGTGCTGATTTTGCCGATTTCCCTTTAAAAATAGCTTTAAAAATGGCTGCTGCTTCTTTCGATCTTGCCAAGAAAAGCTCAACAGCTTTTCTGTCCGAATTTCCACTGTTTTAAATATGGCAACTCTAACAGTTGTTAAGCAAGGTACGCGGGTGGCGCTGTGGTCTAAACCACAGAGCCTGGGATTTGCCGATCAGAAGGTCGGCAGTTCGAATCCCCGCGACAGAGTGAGCTCCCATTGCTCGGTCCCAGCTCCTGCCAACCTAGCAGTTCGAAAGCACATCAAAGTACAAGTAGATAAATAGGTACCGCTCCAGTGGGAAGGTAAACGGCATTTCTGTGTGCTGCTCTGGTTCACCAGAAGCGGCTTAGTCATGCTCGCCACATGACCCGGAAGCTGTACACCGGCTCCCTTGGTCAATAAAGCGAGATGAGTGCCGCAACCCCAGAGTTGGCCATGACGAGACCTAATGGTCAGGGGTCCCTTTACCCTTTTAAACAGTTGTTAAAGGAGAATCACACCTGTGTGAAGACATTCTCCTTTGCTTGCCCCAATGCTAGTTAAGTTTGTTGGTTAACTTTTCTAATAGGGTGGTTTGCCATACATTTTGCTACCCATGGTCTGTATCCACTCCTGTAGAAAGAGAGAGAGAGAGAGAGAGAGAGAATGTCAGTATGGCAATGGATGCTCTGCAAATCTTTCCTAAGTGTCCTCAAATCACATCTGCCCAACAATATTGAATCAAGAGCATTTTAGAGGTAGTTGATCATATAAAGGTAAAGGGACCCTGACTGTTAAGTCCAGTTGCGGACAACTCTGGAATTGTGGCGCTCATCTCGCTTTACTGGCCGAGGGAGCCGGCGTTTGTCTGCAGACAGCTTCTGGGTCATGTGGCCAGCATGACTAAGCCGCTTCTGGTGAACCAGAGCAGCGCACGGAAACGCCGTTTACCTTCCTGCCAGAGTGGTACCTATTAATCTACTTGCACTTTTTGGCGTGTTTTCAAACTGCTAGATTGGGAGGAGCTGGGACCGAACAATGGTAGCTCACCCCGTCGCGGGGATTTGAACCGCCAACCTTCTGATTGGTGAGCCCTGGGCTCTGTGGTTTAGACCACAGCGCCACCCGTGTCTAGTTGATCACATATTTCATCACAAATTAATTGAAGTTTTTGCTTTTTTCCAATTTTCAAAACTCTGCATACTCAAATGTAAGTCCTCTTGAACTCATAAGTTGTACAGGGCAGGAGCAGAGGGAAAGGGGCAAGGGACTGCCCGGCCTATTTTGAGTTTTAGCATTTGAATTCCATCTAGATTTCAACTTTATTTCATTTAACTTTGTTTTCCTTTGTGGAGTTCTCCCATCCCGAGTTCAGAACACATAAGGATTTCTGGATGTGAAACACAAACTAAAAACCACAATACTCATACATTGGCTATATGAACTTCCTGAATAACAACACACATGGTCTTAACTTGAACGGACGGTGACACCTTGCAATGTTGAAATCACACCACCAAGAACGACGAAATGCCAGGGAGGAATGCTTGGCTAGAAATAGTCACGAGAGAGTTTATCTTCATCAGAGCTTATTCCTACACAGCACAAACAATTTGTGCTTCTTTCCCAACTTACGACGCCCAAAGACATCCTTGAGTTGAATAGGATCCAAAATGCAGCAGTCTGATTGGCCCTAGAACAATGCAGCAGTATGATTGGTCCGCAGGAGTCACCCAATCCAGCTCCAGGTGGAAGTGAATCCACAACCTGATTGGCCTACAGGAGAATCCCGGAATTTGCCAATCACGTGCAGCCCATTGTGTAAATAATGTATACAAAGCAGATATTGTGGGGGAACTTCCATTCCTCCTCACCACTATGAGCTGAATAAAGAGCATGAAATCCACTCTCGACTCCGAGTATATTTCACGCGGGCAATGGATTTCACTGTGGGCATGAAATACTATTCTCTTTATACCACAAGCACACACAACAATGCACTAACGCACAGGTGTGGGGAACCTTTGGCCTTCCTGGTATTGCTGAACTATAATACCCACCAGCCTTTGCAAGCATGGCCAAGGATGATGGGAGTTGTAGTTCAGCAACATCGGGAGAGGAAAATGTTCCCCACATCTGCACTAGCACCTTCTTCCTGTGCTCCGAGTCCTAGGTAAGGTTGCAGACTCTTAGCTATGGTTGTAGAATTCCTTATCAGCACCTGATATTCCTTTTCCTGGGTACCTCTAGCATTCACTTCAGTGCATTCTCAGTGATAGGGCTTTCTGCTGTTTCCCCTTCCCTCTATTTTTTGTGGCAATGATTCTTCAACATCAGCTTCGTTGGACTTGTCATGTTGTGCGGATGCCTGATGATCATCTTCCAAAGCAACTACTCTATTCCGAACTTAAAAATGGGAAGCGTAATGCTGGTGGTCAACAAAAGAGGCTTAAAGACTGTCTCAAGGCAAATCTTTAAAAATGTAGTATAAACACCGACAACGGGGAAACACTGGCCTGCGAGCGCTCCAGTTGGAGAACAGCCTTTACAAAATGTGTCATGGGCTTTGAAGACACTCAAACTCAGGATGCAAGAGAGAAACATTCTAAGAGGAAGGTATGCTTGGCAAATCCACACCGTGATCAACTCCTGTCCGGAAACCAATGTCCCCACTGTGGAAGGACGTGTGGATCCAGAATTGGCCTCCACAGCCACTTAGGGACTCATTGTTAAAACCGTGTTTATGGAAGGCAATCTTACTCGGCTACTAGTGATCGCCAAAGAAGATTTTTTGTGGACTCGGCTTTTAAAATACAACCCATTTTCTTCCAAAGGGAAACGTTGTTTTGTTTGGGTAGCCTCGTCGTTCTCATTACCTGCTAACGGTTTTAAGCTAAACAATCAATGCTGTCCTTCTCAACTTTTTCCCTTTCCAATTAATTAATTTAAATTGACCATTAAGTCAGCAGAGTTTTTGATTGATATTTTCATTAACAACCCTCTCATGCAGACCTGTCCAACACCTAAGAAATGTATGACAATGTCCAATCTGCATGAAAGCTCTGAGCATCTCTCTTCACCTCTCAGTGCAAGTGAGTTATTACTTGAATTGTGCTTGCTGTTTCATTGAGTGTAATTTGAATACAGATTAGCTGCCCTGGTGTTCCAGAGCTTTAGCATTATCATTACTGGGGACAGTAATTTGACTGATGAACAGTTGGGTTATCACAAGGTTATCACCTTCACAGTACCAAAATGGTCCGCTGTCCCAATTCTGGGGGGAAGGAGGCCAAAGCCTTCAATGGCAAAATTAAGTCCTGTAAATTAGCCTGTCCAATAACTTATTGAATAAATTCTTTACTAATTAAAGAACCAATATACCTCTTTATTCTCAGATATTCTAAGGCTTTATTAAAATCAATGAAGTAATATCAATTGAACCATCTTTTATAACATGAATTAAGATCCTTCATCCCATTATACACAAAATACTCTATACATGTAAAGTGATTTAGAAAGTTAAATAGGCCAAGGAAATATATTGGTCTAAGCCAATGAAAGCAATTATCTGTCAGCCACTCCTTCTCAAAAGACATGCTCTTTCTTAATTAGGAAAGAATAAGAAAGAACATGTCTCAAAAGATTTACAGTAAAAGAAATCAGAAACAGGGAAAGTTATTGAAATTTCTATTCCAGTTATAATATTGCCAAGCTACTAAAATGTAATTATCCAGTACTGTGATTAGATGAACTACCCAAAACATTAAATCTCGACTCCATTATAAAAGAAAGTCAGTCCACCACACTACCTTCCAACTGAAGGAAGGTGGATGATACAGAAGAAATGAATATATTATTTTGAACTGAACTGAAAGCATTAGTGCGAAAATTGCAACTGAGCCGAATTCATTGGGGCACAAGCATTCGTGTATTGTGATAAATGTAACAGCCAAAACACAAAAAAATATCCAAAGTCCATTGGGCATCAGAACTGTCCATACTCAGTTTACAAGATACCTGGAGATAACACTGAATGTTATTTGAAATCAGCAAACATCAGATTTTTAATTCCTATTAACAGCAAGTTTGCATGCAAACAACATTATCAGAATTTTGAATACCTGACAATCAGCCTAGTGGCAGAGGCCATGGATGCTTCTCATTAAATAATTTCAAAATATTGCCCAAAAATTGCAGAATTTTTTTTGACCCTCTTGATAGCTAATTAGGGGGGGAAACAGTAGCAATGATCCTTTTTTTTTTTTTTTAAGTCTTTGCCAGTGAATCCATTTGATGTAAATCAATTAGTCATGAAAACAATTTGGCACGTGGAAAACTGAAACTTCAATTAGATGTTATCTTCCCAATATCCTTTATATCCTCCCTGGGCAGAGATAACACTTCTGTTATCTTGCTGAAAATCCACCTCCCCTACTTTAGCAGAAATGATCAAGTGATAGTTATAAAACCCTTGATGTTTGTCCTTGGGTGAAAGAGGCCCACAGAGACATAAAAACATTAGCAGCCCTCGGATGAAACATTAGTTACTAGGGCATCAATAGTGAGATTTTACAACCTGGTTAAAGTGAGAGATTCTGGCCCCTCTGCAGTCCCTGTGATTTAGAGGTGTCTTTATGCTGGAAACTGCTCTAAACCTCAGGTAGTGACAGAAATATCTTAAAGCTGAGCAAAGCCATAACCTACCTGCTAAGGACCTAGCAGATGGTTCCACCTTGAAAACAAGAACAATATGTGTTCTGACAACAGGGACTCTGAAGTCGGTGGAATGGGATACATGGCGACATTTGACTTCACCATGCCTTAACGGCCTCGGCCCAGTATACCTGAAGGAGCGTCTCCACCCCCATCGTTCTGCCCGGACACTGAGGTCCAGCACCGAGGGCCTTCTGACGGTTCCCTCACTGCGAGAAGCAAAGTTACAGGGAACCAGGCAGAGGGCCTTCTCAGTAGTGGCGCCCGCCCTGTGGAATGCCCTCCCATCAGATGTCAAAGCGATAAACAACTACCTGACATTCAGAAGACATCTTAAGGCAGCCCTGTTCAGTGAAGTTTTTAATGTGTGACATTTTAGTGTATTTTTGGTCTCTGTGGAAGCCGCCCAGAGTGGCTGGGGAAACCCAGCCAGATGGGTGGGGTACAAATAAATAAATAAATTAATAATAATAATAATAATAATAATAATAATAATAATTGCATTTGGCCCACAATAGTTAGAGTAGTATATTCCTTTTCCAGTTCCGGGGCAGGATCCCTTCACTTATGTCACTAAGCTGAGTGTTGAGTTTAACCTGATCTCATCCCAGAAGCTAGTAGTGACTTGGGAATAGTTAAAATACATTATTGGATGACTGGGAGCACTGGAGAATTAGGAGCATCAAGGGCAGTGCCCAATGGGGCTTGTTAAGCATGTTCCATCTTCTCCATGTTAAGCATAATGCCCATTTCTCCCTTGTGTCCTGAGTTTGAGCATCTTCAAAGCCTGTGACACCTTTGGTAAAGGCTGTTCTCCAACTGGAGCGCTCGTAAGCCAGTGTTTCCCAGCTGTTGATGTTTATACAGTGCTACCTCGGGTTACAAACACCTCGGGTTACAAACGCTTTGGGTTACAAACTCTGCTAACCCGGAAGTAGTACCTTGGGTTACGAACTTTGCCCCAGGATGAGAACGGAATCGCGTGGCGGCAGTGGGAGGCCCCATTAGTGAAAGCGCTCCTCAGGTTAAGAACGGTTTCGGGTTAAGAATGGACCTCCGGAACAAATAAAGTTTGTAACCCGAGGTACCACTATACTACATTTTAAAAGATTTGCCTTGAGACAGTTTTTGAACCTCTTTTGTTGACCACCAACATTACGCTTTCCATTTTTAAGTTCGGAATAGAGTATTTGCTCTGGAAGATGATAATCAGGCATCCTCACAACATGACCAGTCCAACAAAGTTGATGTTGAAGAATCATCACTTTGACAATGGTGATCTTTGCTTCTTCCAGTACAATGGCATTAGTTCGCCTGTCTTCCCAAGTGATGTGTAATTTTTTTCGGAGACACCATTGACGGAATCTTTCGAGGAGTTGGAGATGGCGTTTATAAGTGGTCCATGTTTCACAAGCATACAGCAAAGCTGGTAGTACAATAGCTTTGTAAACAAGCATTTTTGTTTCCCTGTGAATGTCCCGATCCTCAAACGCAGTTTGAGGCATGTTTGGCAAATCCTCACCATGATCAACTCCCGTCCCGAAACCTCTGTCCCCACTGTGGATGGATGTGTGGATCCAGAATTGGCCTCCACAGTCACTTACGGACTCACTGTTAAGACCGTGTCTATGGAAGATAAACTTACTCGGCTATGAAGAAGAAGAAGAAGAAGAAGAAGAAGAAGAAGAAGAAGAAGTAGTTGTTAAGCGTATTGGTTTAATTCACACAGAAATGAAAAATGCATACATAATGAAGGTTTAAAATGGAAAATGGCTAAATGTGTAAATGCAAAACACTGGGGGTTTTCCATAAGAGTTTTTCTAAAGGACTCTGAGCTTCCTGCAGAGCATTGTAAACCTGGCATCATGTGAGAGGTTGCAATCTCCATTTTGGAAAGAGTTGGCTTCTTGAGTCTCGTCTTAGCCTCCCAAACTCAAAGGAGCGAAGATGCAAATGGAGTTGTCTCTCTGAAAGCTACAGAGAGAATAACGGAAGTCAGTGGGTCCCCTGAAGGAAGAGCAAACAGTATGGAGGCTGGAAAACAGTGGAACAGTCTCCCTTGAGAGGCAGTGGACTCTCCTTCCTTGGTAGTTTTTAAGCAGAGGTTGGAGGCCGTCTGTCACGAATGCTTTAGCTGAGATTCCTGCATTGCTGGGGGTTGGATTAGATAACCCTTGGGGTCCTTTCCAACTCTACAATTTTCTGATTCTATGTCTCTCCTTCTCAGGCTTCTGCCATCTGCCAGCTTCTAGCTTCTAGCTACCTGCCAGTTGAGGGACAGGGTCCCACCCCTTTAGCCTCTGGCACAGAGCCACTTCCTTCGTCAACTTAACATCTCATATTAGGCCATTACAGTGCATTGCTGTCAACTTACAGATTTGAAAATAAGGGACCAGCAGCCTCGAAAATAAGGGATCAGCAGCCAAAATAAGGGATTTTCCAAGCACAGGTAGGTTCAACTTCTGAGCCCCTCCCAGCCAAAGGCAGAAAGCCCGGCCAGCAGCCAAGCGAAGCCTCAAGCGGTGGTTCCCACAGTGCAGCAACCCGGCAAAGGGGATGCAGCAAGGAAAACCACCGTCACTTCTCCGCTGGGAAGCGCTGAGCAAAGGCGAGTCCCCAGGCAATGTGGCTGATTTGATCGGCACAAGGCATGCAAGCTCCATCCCCCGGTCGTTCTTAGACTCCTTTTTGGGTAAGGGAGGCCAGCAGGGAGGGAGGTAGAGGATCTGCTTCCTTTGAAACCCGGGAAATTTAAGGGACATCATCAATAAGGGACAGCAGCGGGACATGGCTCTGGGATAAGGGAGTTTCCCGCCAAATAAGGGACGGTTGACAGCTATGTTACAGTGGTACCTCTGGATGCAAATGGGATCCGTTCTGGAGCCCCGTTCGCACCCTGAGTAGAACGTAACACACGTCTGTGCGTGTGCGGGTCGCGTTTCGCCGCTTCCGCGCATGACATCACTTTGAGTGTCTGTGCATGTGCGAGCGGCGAAACCCGGAAGTAACACGTTCTGTTACTTCCGGGTCGCCGCGGAGCATAACTTGAAAATGTGCAACCTGAAGCATATTTAACCCAAGGTATGACAGTACTGAGAAACTGGCCTGGCTATTCCAGCAACTGATCCAGAAATTAGGAGGAACTCATATATACAGCCTTATTCCACCCCCAACTCAAAAGAGAATACATAGGTTAAAGCTGAGGAGTTAGTAAATAAACATAATGATATTTTTAGATATGACTACTTGAACATATGTGAATTGGCTTTTAAGTCAGCCCAAGTTCCCACATGTATACTCTGTGTGGTCATATTTAAAACTACGACGACTACTACTAGAAGGCCAAAGAAAACTACATAGAAAACATAACGTAAAAACATGAAACAACAGGTAGAACACAAAATCTTGCCTCTAGTTGCTGTGAGTACCCTTTGTGACCAGTCCAAAAAGGGATGCTTCAATCAGAATTATCATTTCTCAAACAAAGATATGCCAAAGCACTGATCACAGAGTTCATTTGAAAATTAAGGCGTCTTTATAAGAAATACGATAGCTTATTTAACCTTCAAAAGCTCTATTATTTTATAAAGCTGCATTAGTTGCCTGGTGTAAATATAACAACATCAGATAAAAGCAAGATGCATCAAAAGATTTAAGGCACTTGTTGTGTATTTAAAAGAATTATATCTTGTTTATAGTACAGTATAAAATGCACAACTGATTTATATAGCAGCTAGTCTATTGCAGAGGAAATCTCATTTCAATCATAAATGGCAGAATTTGATTTAAGAATTCATTCTTTAATGGGTCTGCAATGTTCAAATTTAAACTCACTCAATTCATCAGCAAAATATTCAATATGGGGCACAGGGAACTCATTTAGGCAAACAGTGACTTTTAATATAAATTTTCCAGGAGATTTCTTCATTGATTCAGCAGTTTAGTGCAAAATGATTTGTGCGATACATTCTCAAGGATCGATGCTGGCTGAGTCAATGGCTAATATAAAACCATCATCATACCAAGTACAGAGAACATATCAATGAACTTTGACTTCACACTGAACTGCTTTGAAGGAAGAGTACAGTCTGCTAAAGTCAAAGTGTGTAATTTTTTTTTTAAAAAAAAACACCTTAAAATATTTTTGTTTGTGTTACGCCTGGAATTATGTTCAGGCGTTTCCAATCACTGAGGGCGTTTGCAAGTGTTTGATTTGCCTGCTCAACAATGGATAGCCTTAAGGAACCTCATACAGGACTCTTGAGAGGATAAAATCAAATGAATAGTAGAGTTTACTTTGCATCACTGAAAGCTGGGAAAGGCAGACACTCAGACACTCTCACTATTGGGGGAGAAATCCACAGGGGCAAACATTTCAAGACCATTAGTATTTTATAGTTAGAGGTACAACTCAGCTCTTTTTGCTATGAAAGGCCTCCCTTCCAGGTGTCTGCAGACTGACTGGTTCTTCAGCGGCAAATCCCAAAATTCTCCGTATTAGGACAATCTTTTTATTAGGCCAATCAATATGGGACAATATGATTGTGTAACCTTTTGATAGCCCCCATCAGCAAATTGGATAGATTTATGCTTACATCTTAAAAGATAAAATACAGTGGTACCTTGGTTCTTAAACTTAATGCATTCCCGAAGTCCGTTCCAAAACCAAAGCGTTCCAAAACCAAGGCGCGCTTTCCCATAGAAAGTAATGCAAAACGGATTAATCTGTTCCAGACTTTTAAAAACAACCTCTAAAGCAGCAATTTAACATGAAATTTACTAACTAACAAGACCATTGATCCATAAAATGAAAGCAATAATCAATGTACTGTACTATAGAATAAATAAGACAGTATTGTAGATGATCAAAATTAAAATTAAATTTTAATTTAATGACTGATAGTCATTGTTTGGATGGGGGCCTTTTATCCATTTCCACAGTCACCAAAACAAATTAACCGAAAAAGCCTCAAAAACAAAAATGTAAAATAAATAGCAAAAACAAATGCGCCAAACTTAATCCATTCTGGAAGTCAGTTTGACTTCCGAAATGTTCAAAAACCAAGGCGCAACTTCTGATTGGTGCAGGTGTCCCGGAAACAATAGCCAACAGCCGCGTCGGACGTTTGGCTTCTGAAAAACGTTCGAAAACCGGAACACTTACTTCCTGGTTGTCAGTGTTTAGAAAGTGTGTTCTCCTTCATGGAGAGCAGGGGTTGTGGTGGGGTCTAACAGGACACCCCCTCTTGGTTGCTGGGTGGGATTTTTTTAAATGTCCAGGATTGTGATTGGCTATTCTGGGTTGTTGGGCAAATTATGATGTTGCCAATTTGTGGGATGGCTTGAGGGTTTATATACTTAGCACGGAGCATTTAACGTTCCTTTTCGCTGCGTACATCGGATCAAAGTTAGGGCTTGTGTGTCTGACCTTGCTATGCCTGTCATGGGGTTGTCTGCTTTGGGGGCAGGGGCCTGGTAGGAACTTTGTCCATTTGGCTGATTGCCTGGTGCCATTTGGTTTTTGCCTACGGCGTAGCAAATCGTCACAACTTGTAAGATTGCGGTTAAAGGTAAAGGTAAAGGGACCCCTGACCATTAGGTCCCGTCGTGACCGACTCTGGGGTTGCTGCGCTCATCTCGCTTTACTGGCCGAGGGAGCCGGCGTATAGCTATTCGGTCATGTGGCCAGCATGACTAAGCCGCTTACCTTCCCACCGGAACGGTACCTATTTATCTACTTGCACTTTGACGTGCTTTCAAACGGCTAGGTTGGCAGGAGCAGGGACCGAGCAACGGGAGCTCACCCCGTTGTGGGGATTCGAACCGGCGACCTTATGATCGGCAAGTCCTAGACTCTGTGGTTTAACCCACAGCACCACCCGAGTCCCCTAAGGTTGCGGTTAGGTGTTGGTTAATTTTGGTTGGTGGAGGGGATGTGGTTGGCTGTGCCTGCCCCTTCAATGCTGCTGCTGCAACGGTATTCCATTAAAGGAATCCAGGAGCTTGCCATGCTCTTGTCCGAACCCCTATCAAGGGGCTGGGGCCACGCAAGAGCCCCTGGGAGCATTTGGGGAGAGGTGAGGGCCTGGCGCCCAGCTCTATTCTCTCCCCAAAAATGTTTACCCCTACTGACTTCCACACAGGTGCGGTTGTCAGTTCTGTTCCTACCTCCAAGGGGGAACAGATAGTCGCTAACCAATGCCTAAGCAACCACTCACATACTGTGATTCAATAAAGTTGTGGCCAAAATTATGCCAAAAACCAAAACAAAAATGATGTGTGAACCTGTTTTTATTCAGGGGTGTCTTGGGGGTCCTCGACACGCAACCATCAATCCGCAGAAAACCCGACTGAGGTTTGCTTTGATTCAGCCAGCGGTAAAAATTGGGTTTTCCCAGGGAAAAGGACCAGTGGAAGTATGGATCCAGCATGAGGTAGAAAAATGTAACTGTGCTGTCTAAATAATAATAAAAAATGCTTTCTACTTCATTAAGTAGAGCAAGAAATGTATCTGTTTCCTTGTTCCTGTCTGGGTAATTTTGGGGAACTCATTTGAATAGCATTTATCATGCTTTGCCTGTGCCTCAGCCCGTTAATTAGATTTGCATCGCAATTCTATGCATGTTTACTTCAAAGTAAGTTCCATTGTGTTCAATGAGACTTACTTCCATACCACTTTGCACAGGCCTGGAGCCTTAAGACCTCCGCTCTAGCCACTAGCAATGTCAAGAAGGAGCTCTCTCATCCATAAAAAGGAATGCACTGGGGCATTTGTGCATTTTTAATATATATATTTTAACAAAGCTGAAATCCAGAGTGAATGCTCAGTTGCCTTTGAGTACACCAGAACAGAGCAATTGTCTTGGGGTTTCTGTCCACAAGTTCATTAAGCAAATGTCAAATACCAGTTGTTTATTGTGGGAGCCTAGGAGAGTTTTATTTAGATCTGAAGCTGTTTCGCTCCTCCCTCCTCTTATATTTTCTGCACAGAGCCATGTTTAATCTCATTGCAAATGCATCTACAGGGGGAGTTGAGCAAATGGATGCAGTGCGGGTATTTCACAAGCCTGACCCAGGAATTCAAAATGCATCCATGTAGCCTAACAAACCCACCCACATTAGCTAGTGGAAGGAGGGGAGATTGTGTGGTGAGGGGTAAAGTACAACCTCTGCGTTTCCGCATAGCTTATTGACCCAACTATAGCTTATTTTACAGGGCCATGAATGTGCATGCCCTCCAACAGTTCTCCGATGAAAGTAGGGACGTCTCATTCCATAATGATAATTTTCTATTTATTCCCCACACATCTTATTGGCTCGCTCAAGCCACTCTGGGCCGCTTTCAACAAATATATAGAAGCATAACAATTTTTTAAACATTGAAAAAAACTTCCCTATACAGGATTGCCTTCAGACAGCTCGGGGGTTGGATAACTCCATACCCTCCAACATTTCTCCAATGAAAATAGGGACATCCTAAGGGAAAGTGGGACATTTCAGGATCAAATCAGAAACTGCAGCAGCTTCTCTAAATCAGGGATGTCCCTGGAAAACAGGGACGTCCATCGGAGGGTCTGATCCTGGTTTCTATTCTCTTAGGTTGTTGATGTTTAGTCGTTTAGTTGTGTCCGACTCTTCATGACCCCATGGACCAGAGCACGCCAGGCACTCCTGTCTTCCACTGCCTCCTGCAGTTTGGTCAAACTCATGTTCATAGCTTCGAGAACACTGTCCAACCATCTCGCCCTCTGTCGTCCCCTTCTCCTTGTGCCCTCCGTCTTTCCCAACATCAGGGTCTTTTCCAGGGAGTCTTCTTTTCTCATGAGGAGGCCAAAGTATTGGAGCCTCAGCTTCAGGATCTGTCCTTCCAGTGAGCACTCAGGGCTGATTTCCTTCAGAATGGATAGGTTTGATCTTCTTGCAGTCCATGGGACTCTCAAGAGTCTCCTCCAGCACCATACTTCAAATGCATCAATTCTTTGGCGATCAGCCTTCTTTATGGTCCAGCTCTCACTTCCATACATGACTACTGGGAAAACCATAGCTTTAACTATACGGACCTCTTAGGTAGGACAACAATTTTTAACCTTGCTTTTTTCATCTCAATAGGACATGAACAGCACTTATTTCGGAAAGCGTGCCATTACACATGTGCAGAGTGTCATTGTTTCCTCACTGAAACACAACAGTTACCCTCTGCATTTTCACATAAGAGGGCCCAAGAATGATTTTCAGACAAGATTTAACGCCACAACTCTCATCTAAAAAATTAAGCCATCCCACATGCCCATAAGTTTTTGAATTCATGTATTGACACATCCATTGTCAAAGAAACCTAAACACACAAAAATGTTTAAAATGTGAGGATAACTCACGTCCCATTTCATGCAGTCCCCACCCCAGCAGTTTAACCTTTCATGATCCAAAACACCTTTTCTCCAAATTGAAAGAACAAAGTATTCCAACCAAAACTGATAGTGTCAGGGCACACCAGAACACAACAGAACGTTCTTCAAGTCCAGAGAATATGAAGAAATAATGTGAAGAAATTATCTTGGGGGAGATGTCCTGCCTGAATCAAGGCATCTATGATTCAGCCTCAAACAGCATCATGCAGATCCCACTATAATGTAATCCAGGCCTTATTGATTTAGTTTCCAGACTGTTTACAGCTGAGCAAGTTGCATCGTTCAAGTCAAACACATCCTATCAACTTTCTCTCAAACAATGACGCAAAAGAGTTGACGTGCACATGACAAAAGGAACTATAGTATCTTATCCAGTAACATGCCCATTTCTGAGTAACAAGTACTTTGTTCTTTCATTGAAACCAGTAGGCCAATAGTCTTCCTTTTTCAAACAAACAAACAAACAAACAAACAAACAAACAAACAAACAGAGTAACTAATTTATTATGGCATGCTCATTTGTGGACTATATAGCCCACTTCAGGGGCATAGTGGGGGGCGGGCTGTTGGGGCGATTGCCCTGGGTGCATTTTTCGGGGGGGAGGGGGTTGTTATGTACTGAAGTTCTCACCCTGGGCCAGCAGGGGGATACTGTAGATAGTTATGTAAATAAGGGATCGAAAGTGACGTTCAGTGATTGGATAGTTTTAGAAAATTGTTACAGTTACATTGTACTGGAGCTCTATATAAGCAGGCTGACTGAACCCTTCAGTTCAGTTCTGTTCTGGCCTGTGAATAAACAAAAGCTGTTTGAAGAATCACTGTGTCGTCTGATATGTTCACCCACAACTTAACAGGGGTCATTTTAGCCTCACAAAGTGGCCTCGGTAGGCCACCACCAGAAGTCCACTTGAAACTGAGGACATCTTGATAGGATGACAGATTCACCACAGACACCTGCAATTCTACCTACCCATTCCTCAGATTTCACCTGTATTCTGCTTTCTGAATATCCAAGGCCTTTTTGGAGAGTTTTAGGACCCCCAGGAGAGGCTTTCAGGGGAGAGAGAGTACAGTGGGGAGGAAGAGCGAAAAACCCTCCTGGTACAAGGGGATGTGTATATAAACATATATATGACTTATCACAAAGCATAAGAGATATCTACAGAATAACAGCGGTACAATATCTATGGCAGAGTTTGAATGACCCTTGTCTAAAATTTGTCCAAATGCACTGTTAAGAAACAAGCAAAAAGGTACAAATTGTTGTAAGAAAGTACAGAAAGAGTAAGGTAATAATGATAAGTACATTCATTACCAGAAAGGAAATGATAGGAAGTCTATTCTATGTTAGGGAAAAGAGAGGAAAAAAGAGATTGAAAAAATTAAATTTAAATTTAAATTTTGTAAATATACATAAGATTATTAGTACACAATTGTTTTCATCTTGGTATATTGTGTGTGTTATCTATGAATTTCAATAAAGTATTCAAACTGGGGAAAAGACTTATCACAAAGCTCTATAAACATAGTGAAAATTGTAAGGGTCTCTTGGTGTGCCTGGTATCCACTGAAAAGCATTTTGATAATTGGCTCCATTTTTTGCTTCACTACAGTGCGTTGAATTTCTTTCACACACCGGAATTAGTTAAGACTGTGGAAAATAATGCACAGATTGTTCTGATTTCCTCACCCCCCTCTGCATATGTGTAAAGGAATATACTTTCATTGAATGTGTGTCTTGTCACAATCTAAGCATCGTAGGCAGAGTTGATTGGTGTTGTTCTGGGTTGTTATTTAAAAAAATAACCATAGTTATTTTAGTATTTTTACATTTTTATTTTTTTAAAAATGTGAGATCTGCCAAGCTTTCTTCCTGGCTACGAGTCTAACAACTGTTGAAGGGCAAAAAATAACCTATGTGAATCCCATTGCCATGGCCCACTGTCTTAAAACAAATGGCCCCCATTTGACCTTTAAATTGGAGGGTTTCCCTTTATATCATTAGAGGCAAAATGTGTGGACACGACGTACAACAACAACAGCGGCGGCGGAAAAGGACCTGGGCAGCAGAGCTCGATTTGATTTGCGAGATTTTTATTCATTTTTATGGCTTTCCCCCCTTTTCCTTCGGAGGAGGTAGAATAAAAAGTCAAACTGATGAAGAAAAATGGAATCTCAAACTGGCCTAGTTTTGTTCCACCGCTGGTTGGTTGGTCACCCTGAGGGAAATGATATGTGCGGAGGAAGGATGATGAATTGGGTTTGTTTAAAGCCATCATTACATTGTACTTTTTTATGGACCTCAGTATTTATAACACTTAAAGTTGATTGAGTAATGTGGGCTGCTTTGGTGTCCCTGCTGGTCAGCAGGGGTGACAGGCCTTGACAGCAAACATGAAGATATTACTGCTTCGACTGGTCCAGGATGTCAGCGTAATCTTAAGCAATCTGCTGCTTGCTCTTGTGTGTAATACACTCTCGAAAAACTTTCCGTCCAAGTATATATGTAAGTCGGTTTGTGCATGTTTCATTTGGTGCATGTCCTGTAGAGGATACTAACAGAGGCAGAAATTCCACACACGTCCGATGCAGTTTCTTTAACAAGTTGACTTTTAGCAGATCAGGTTTTGCTTTTCAACTTGGCACACAATAAGGAAATAACCGGAGGAGCAATATTTAGGGAGGGCTAACCTTCTGACTGGAGACGCCATCAGAGGTCTGTCACCTCTGTATTACTCCACGAAGTTAATTTGAATGGAAAAAAAGAAATTGCACTCTCCTGCATCCTTCCTTTTCTCTGTTTTTCCAAGGCCAAACTACACATTGCATTAAGAAACAGCAGCAGATTTAAAAACCTGAGAGAATAAATAAGTTCTATATATATTTCCACATACATTTGACCCGTGCAGCCCCTGTGGGCTACCACCGATGTGTGGGGAGCAAGGGGGATAATCGTGGCAGGAACCACGCCACCCTATGCTCTTGCAGTTGGTCACTTGAATGTATGCAGCAACCCAGCAAAAAATCTGAGTCTGTACACATAATCAGAAACAACCTGGCCAATTCTAGACAGTTCAGCCATTCCTGGCATCAAGTGAGTCAAAATAAACAGGGTAGCAGAGGCAACGAGAAGAATATATTATTATTATTATTATTATTATTATTATTATTTATACCCCGCCCTCCCCAGCTAAGGCCGGGCTCAGGGCGGATAACGAGCAATAATATAAACAAGTTGAATGAATACAACTTAAAAACAAGATTAAAATACAACATTAAAATATTAAAATGCAGCCTCATTTATATGCAACAACGGCAGCAAGAATATTATGGGCACAGAAATGGAAGCAAGAAGAATTACCAATGAAAGAGGAGTGGCAAATGAAATTAACGGACTACAGTGGTACCTCAGGTTAAGTACTTAATTCGTTCCGGAGGTCCGTACTTAACCTGAAACTGTTCTTTTTTTTTTTTAAATGATATTTATTGAGAATTTTAAAATTACAAGAAAAAACAAAGAGAAAAAGAAGGAAAAAACAAGAAAGAAACAAATAGCAATTAAACAATACATATTGATAAAAGTCAAAATCAAAAAACGAAAACAAAACACATAGCACATCAAAATCAGAAAGCAAAAATAAACCACAAAGATTTAAAAACAGATCCAATATTCCCAAATCCTTAACTGTCATTACCTTATTTCATCGACCTCCTCACACCTCCCTTTTTTGTGTTCTAGTTGTTGATTGTCACAGCAAATCCTTTCCATTTTTCATAATATTCTGTCATTAAATTACCTTAATCTATTTTAACCTTATCTTACCATAAAAAACCCTAAAACTTAAAACTTAAATCTTATTTATACCAATTTCTCATAACCATAACATATTCTTACATAATTCTTTTTAACATTTCTGCTAAAGCCAAATAATTTCGTTCCAGCATTTTTCTAATACTCATTAATTTTAGAAAACATTCCTAAGTAAAATTTTTAAAACTTTCTTCCAATCTTCATCCAACGTCTCTTCCTCCTGGTCTCGGGTTTTGTCAGTCCTTCCTATCCCATCCATCTAGTTCATTAACCTGGTAACCTTATGTCCGAGGCCCTTAAGTCTCTTCCATGTCCCTTCCGCAGATCTTCTTCATATTTATACCTGTACTTTACTTTGTCTTCTGCTCCTTTCACTCGTGGAGACTCCAGCTTGACAATATTTTTATCCCTTCTTGACAGATCAGCCCCTTTTCCATAGTCCACACTGAACTCCATGTGGTATTTAAAAGCATGTTTCAAGGTCCCTCCAAAGTTGAGGACCCCCACAACTCCAAATTCCTCCCGGCCCAACGCCAGACTTGAAAAGTCAAAACATCCCTGCATAGGGGGGTCTATCCAGCCCCCCATCTCCAAGCCAAACAAGACTCTATCTCTCCAAATCTGGCTTTTTCCAGGTTCATTCATCAGATCCAACAACTCATGTTCCTGCTGGGCCACAGTTCCCTCCATCTCTGCCTCCCGGGGTCCAGCCACAACCTCCTCCCTCATCTGATCTGTCAGAGCACACTCCTGAATTGATTCCTGAGTGGGTTCTATATAGATACCCACTACCTGTCCAAAATTTCTGATCGCAACAGTCATCAAATCCGTCTTCTCATGTAACTGTTCCAATAAAGCACTTGTCTTACAGAAAGCACGCACCAGAGCCTCCGAGTACATTGTTGTGCAAGGTCAAAGTCTAATCCCACTGTCAGGGGTTCAGGAGCAGAGGCACAGGAAAGGGAGGAAATAGAGAGCGAGGGGGAGGAGTCCGAAGGAAATGTTAGCGATGACAGCGGTCCGAGGTCTCTGAGTCTTTCCAGCGAATCGGAAGATTCACAGAAAGGGGCTCCCATGGTCAGAGCAAGGGGGGTGCCTAGGGGGACACCCCAGGAAGAAGGGGCCAGAGGGGACTCAGAGAGCAGCAGTTGGAAATCAGGACCAGCGTCCACACCAGAGTGCAGTAGGGGGGAGGAGTCCCAGGCATCGGGATCAGGCGGCGCACTGCCAGTGGGAGGACATGAGTCAGGATTGGCCACGCCTCCATCGGGGAGCGAGGAAACGGTCGAGAGGAAGGTTGAAGGCTGGGCGCGCGCGCCAAGTTCAAATGTACAGGAGGGCGGCGCAGTTGGCAGCCCGGATAGGGAGCCAGGTCCCAAAGCCCGCCGAAAAGAGGGGGAGGAGTCAGGGGGGTCAACGTCAGCGTCAGAAGAATCCAGGAAGGAAGGGACCCCGGGGGGTAGCAGGACCCAGAGGAGAAAGGAGAGACGGAAGAGGTGGAGTAAGGCTAGAATCTTAAACTGGTGTACAGGGGGCGGAGACTCAGATGGAGCTTCGCCGATCTAACCCCTAGACGTAGAGCTGGGGCGCTGCGGCTTGAAAATGGAAACTGTACTTCAATAAAGACTTTTGTACATTACTGCCGGCTAGCGTTGGTCCTCTGTGAGCTGGGACCTGGAGCCAGCTCTGACACCCACGATCTTAATCTATTTGTATCCATCTCTCTCTCTCTCTTCTTTTTTTAAAGCAGATCTAACAACAAAGTTTCCTTTTTCAGATATTTTGTCAATATTTTGTTCCTTTTAGCTGCGAAGGAGAACAATGGAATCACTATGTTTCTCTTCTTTTGTCTGTCAAAAACGTTTGTCTATAGTCAATGAACTCTGAAAACGTCTGTCCTGACACCCCGCTCCCAGGTTCAAGACAGTGGAAAATTGCTTTTCTTAACACACTCTTCTGCAGGTTTAAACAGTCCAGAAAAAATCGCCCCTCTTCTCCTGCTTCCAAAGGGGGTTCAGTAATTTTAGATGATGAAAGTTGATCCTTTACAGACGATTTTCTAAACTCTAGCTTGCCATGTCTTTGCTTTAATCTTTCTACAAAAAGCGGAAGGCTGACTTCCTGTTTAGACCTTCCTGCTTCAGTGCCAAATTAAAAGGAATTTCTTAGTCCAATTTTCCATTCTACTCACGGGTCGTTGTTTAGAGTCCAATTGTCCAAATTTAACCTACTCACGGGTAGTTGTTTTTGTAGCCAGATTGTCACAGGAAAAAGGTAGCGCTCTCCGGTAACGGCTGTGCAGCTTCGCTCCACGGAAGAAGCAGTTGACTCTCAGCACCGCGCCGCTTGCCCCGCTTCGCTCCGGAGCCCGTAATTGGGTTCCTTTACAAATTGGGGGGGGGCGCAAAAGGTGCCCGCCGAGTCCCACGGTCACAGGCTTCACTCGCCTGTGATTTTTTAAAGGGTCCCCGCTTCGCCGTAGCGGAACAGACCCGATTTCCGTAGAGCCAGTCCCTCCGGATCAGAGGGAGTCCGCCATTACCAATGGCACCACCCCAGAAGTTCTTAACCTGAAGCACCACTAATGGGGCCTCCTGCTGCAGCCATGCTGCCAGAGCACGATTTCTGTTCTCATCCTGAAGCAAAGTTCTTAACCCGAGGTAATATTTCTGGGTTAGCGGAGTCTGTAACCTGAAGCGTATGCAACCTGAAGCGTATGTAACCCGAGGTACCACCGTCTGCAGAATTAGATAAGATGACAAGAAGGATCTGAAACCTGCGGGACCAGAGATTCTTAGAGGACTGGAGTAAATATTTGAACTATTCGAAAAGCAATTGTAATCAACAGATTACGCTAGTAGGACTGCAAGAAGTTTTGTGAGGAGGATTATGTGAAATATTGCAATGAAGACTATGAAGAGAGTTATTAGTTAAGGACGATTAAAAGTAATAGAGAAATTAAGAAATGTAGATAAAGTGATAAAGATTGAAAAATCTTCAGCTGTGGCTGATGGAAAGTCCAAAACATTGTATAAGATAAGAAAATAGGTTAAATGATTGTTGGAAATATATATAAAGAATATCTTCAGCACAGAATCATAGATTTGGAAGGGACCCTTAGGATCATCTAGTCCAACCCCCGACAATGCAGGAATACGCAGTTGGCCCAACTGGGGTTCGAACCTGCAACCTTGGCGTGACCACAGACGTACTAATGGAATACAGACAACCAGGAATATGAGATATTGAGAACCGTACAGGGATAGTGGGAAGTCAATACAGTGGTGCCTCGCAAGACGAAATTAATTCGTTCCGCGAGTTTTTTCGTCTTGCGATTTTTTTTGTTTTGCGAAGCACGGTGTCGGGAAAGTTTTGGAAAAGCTTCAAAAATCACCAAAGTCTTTAAAAACCTCAAAAAAGGCTACCACACCGTGTTCTATGAGTTGCTCCTCGAAGTCAAGTCGCAACTGTATTAACAGTGTTAAGAAAAAGGAAACAAACTTGCAAGACGTTTCCGTCTTGCGAAGCAAGCCCATAGGGAAATTCGTCTTGCGAAGCAGCTCAAAAAACAAAAAACCCTTTCGTCTAGCGAGTTTTTTGTCTTGCGAGGCATTCGTCTTGCGAGGTACCACTGTATATAAATCAGGGAAACAAGCAAGAAGTCGAAAAAGGAGATATATAAATATAGAAGAGAAGGAGGTTACTAAAGAGTTTGAAACCATCTTAATTATAGAAGTGTTCAAAACTCAACCACTTTCCTATATAGAGACATTTTCAAAACACCTTTTTTCCTTAAAAAAATGTGTAGGGGTATTCTCATTTTCCTACTCACATTGAAATACTGCCCCTCAATGAGGTCAAACTTAGATTCACAAAATGTTTAGGGGTATGCGTACCCCTGTGTCCCCCCCAGAAAAAAAGGACTGGCTTCGGCCATACCAACACAAGGAAAAGTTCGTGGTTAGAGTACATAGGAAAATGTGATTTCATTTATATTTATGCCCCTTATGGATCATCTGTGGTCATTTACTACAGTGGTGCCCTGCAAGACGAATGCCTCGCAAGACGAAAAACTCGCTAGACGAAAGGGTTTTGCATTTTTTGAGTCGTTCCGCAAGACGAATTTCCCTATGGGCTTGCTTCGCTAGACGAAACGTCTTGCGAGTTCTTGCGAGTTTGTTTCCTTTTTCTTAAAGCCGCTAAATCGTTAATAGCCGCTAAGCCGCTAAGCCGCTAAGCCGTTAATAGCCGCTAAGCCGCTAAGCCACTAATAGCCGTGCTTCACAAGACGAAAAAACCGCAAGACGAAGAGACTCGCAGAACGGATTAATTTCGTCTTGCAAGGCACCACTGTATATGGTTCTGACAAGCTCCATATAATGATGCGAAGGGATGAGGACGAAAGCCTGAGATCTGCAAAATTTCTTGGGTTTGACTTTACATGAAATTGTGTTTAGGGGAACATACTTTTCCTGGAAGTCCATCAAGATATACGATAAGGTAATGTTAATAATGTCAGTTCACAGTTTCTTGGGCATCAAATAAGACTACATCGTCTGTGTCACTGCAGCGGCCTATCACAAAGGCTGGCACTGTGAATGAAATGGTATTTGCCTGTTTATGTGAAGAATGATGAAACTTTAAATGAATCGTTGACCTTTCTTGAATGACATGTGACCTGTAAGATATCTGAGCTGTAGATCATGAGCTGCTCCTGAAAATTGCTGTCTGCTGACCGAAAATAAACAATAAGATATCAAATATAGTTTGAAAAAATTGCCTTGGTTTAACACTGGGGGAAAAAAGTGAATTATTTTGACTCACCAGTCAGAACACATCAATTCATTTCAAATCACCCTTGGTCTGGAGACTGGGACAACTTCTCTGTTTTAAAGCTTCTTTATGTTTTAGCAATCGATGTTTACTGGAATGCATGCTTTATTTAGGCAATATGCTATAATAAAATCTCTTAATGCAGGATAGTTAGAGCAAGACTGGCTCTAAAATATAGGAAAGCATATATATATATATATATATATATATATATATATATATATATATAGTGTGTGGTTTCTTTGACAATTCTCTGTATGGACTGAAATGTCAGAAAAATTGGTATCGCTTGTACTCCAGTGAATTTTGTGCCATCTTGAGTAGAGACTCATTACCGGTTCCTGAAAACAATCCCGAACAAGAAAAAAAACCAGAACTAATACTACTACGTTTCAAATAGATACATTTCATCAATGCAAATCATTACTGCATTGTCTGCTGCACCAGTAAATTATGTAGATAGAAATGGGAATTTTTAATTTAATTTAATTTTTTTTTTAAAAAAATTGCTATACATTGGTATAGAAGTAGGATTATTTGAATTCTTCCATTCCATCTTTTAACAGAGGGAAAAGGCTGCAAAAATGGGGTCTAGGATGAGTTGTTGTTTTCTACTTATGGCCTTTTATTATTTAAGGATCTGGTGTAATAAATCTGCGGTTAGGCTGCATATTCCCTTACCAAAATGATGAGTCACTTTTTTCATTTGCGCAGCACCCTTTCGATGTTGCTGACTTGGCTTCCTGATGTTGTGGCTCCCTGTCAGTTACCAAGAGGTGGAGGTGTAACTCCCCACTGCCTTGCCCCATTGGTAATGGGGGTTACCAATGCTTTGAAAGATGGATGTGTGTTTTTTCATGTCCTTTTCACTGACTCTCAAGCTCTCTCACCCTCCTGTTTTTCTTTTTTTCTTTTTATATATAATTTTTATTCATTTTAAAACATATGAGTTGTCATACATTTCACAAAATTTCACCTCCTATACAATCTTTTGGACTTCCATCAGCACCTCTGATGATCTCCCATTTTTATAATTTCTCCTGCATTTCTTATATTCATATTGCCTTTAATTATCATAACAAACATCAACCTTTTCAATCAATAATGCAATAATTCAAATTATTCCCCTTACAAAACTTCCTGCAAACCTACAAATGTAATTGAATCATCACAATTACTTTTCAAATAGTCCATAAATTTACGCCAATCTTCTGTAAATCTCTGGTCCCGCTGGTTTTGAATTCCTCCCGTTAGTTTCTCTAGTTCTGCATAGTCCATCAATTTCATCCTGTTTTTCATGTGGCGTTGGTCGCTGGCCTTCTTCCCTGGTTAGTAAAAATTTGTTTTTTAAAAAATATATACTTGGCAGTTCCAACAAAACAGGAAAGGAAAACAACCTAGGTTACTTGCTCTGACCACCCTCTTCTCCAAATTCATTTACCTGTGCTAAGAATTGGCTTCTTTATATGCTGTTTGGATGGGTAATAGTTTATGCTGCAATCCCACGATTCTTGGGCATCTCAGATCTACCTCTCCGCTGTCGGGAATCCCTTCCTTGCCTCCATGGTAATACCTAACGCCCTGGCCCAATCAATATTGGTGGGCAAAAAAGGGAGTGTATCAGCGGCAGTTCAGAGGCATGCCAAGGGAGGAACTGAATGACATTATGTACTTCATTGTTTATTTCATCAAATATATACAGTTGCAATTGAAATCCTTCAACCCCTCCATTGCAAATCAGGTTTATTATCAAAATTTACAGGCTTTCAGCTGTTTGCGATGAGCAGATCCAGCAAAAGCAACTGAAATAGCTCAATATAACGGATGCTTCAAGTGGTTCCCTCGAATTCAGCTGAAATTGCAACTTATACTCACTATTATTCAAACCCCTGAATAGAATCCCTCACAACAGCACAAATACAACAGGTGATGCAGCTGATCGAGGGCTTCCTTAGCTGAGAACACATGAGATACCTGAGCTGGCTAAGGGTTTGCTCAGTGTCAAATTTGGCTGAAAGAAATATGGCTAAGTCAAGAAGGTAAGAGGAGAGACCGTTGCCCTTCACAAACAAGGAGCAGGATACAAAAAGATAGCGAAGGCAACAGTGCCCTGGGGTGGAGTTAGGGGTACAAACAGGGACGCGGGTGGCGCTGTGGTCTAAACCACTGAACCTCTTGGGCTTGCTGATCGGAAGGTCGGCGGTTTGAATCCCCGCAACGGGGTGAGCTTTTGTTGCTCTGTCCCAGCTCCTGCCAACCTAGCAGTTCGAAAGCACGCCAGTGCAAGTAGATAAATAGGTACTGCTCCAGCGGGAAGGTAAATGGTGTTTCCGTGCGCTCTGGCACTCGTCACGGCTCTCCATGCGCCAGTGACAGTTTAGTCATGCTGGCCACATGACCCTGAAAACTGTCTGTGGACAAACGCCGGCTCCCTTGGCCTGAAAGCAAGATGGGCGTCTCAACCCTGTAGTTTCCTTTGACTGGACTTAACGGTCCAGGGGTCCCTTACCTTTACCTTTGGGGTACAGTGCTGATTGTGGGGATACAGGTGTAGGAGGGGGTGTTCTCAAGTGCTGTTGGCACATCAGCTGAGCATAGCTTTCCTTCTCTGCCATGTAGGGAGTGGGGGAAAACATATCCAGGGGTGGAGACATGGGACCTGAAGGTTGATTCAGTGGCATAGCGCACGAGGACACAGGGGTGGTTTCCCTGGGTGCAAAATTGTTAGGGGCACAAAATTTCAACACCCGGTGCAGCCTCAATACAGCTGTGCGCTTCTGTCACGGGTTCCGTTGAAAATGGCTTCTCCATGCAAACAGGAAGTGACCTCTCCAGACAACGGAAAGGCTCTTCTTCTCTTTTTTCCACAGCTGTGATCTGCTGGGTGACGCAGACACCATTAGGCAGTTGAATGCGCATGCATTCCCCTCCCTCCCCTTTTGCATGGCCCTGGGTGCAGACAATCCATGCTATGCCACTGGTTTGATGGCGGCTTCATATCTTGGGGCCCGGGGTCTTCAATAGATTTGGGTCTTTCCTCGGGGGCACTTCCATTGATGGTGCTGCTGGCTCCTCTGTTGCTATGTTTCTGCAAGTCAGCATGGCAGTGGAGGGATAGTGAGGGCTAGTGGTTGTAGGAACCTAGACAGCATCTTAAAAAACAGAGACATCACCTTACCAACAAAGGCCCATATAGTTAAAGCTACAGTTTCCCCAGTAATGATGTATGGAAGTGAGAGCTGGACCATAAAGAAGGCTGATGGCCAAAGAATTGATGCTTTTGAATTATGGTGCTGGTGGAGACTCTTGATAGTCCCATGGACTGCAAGAAGATCAAACCTCTCCATTCTGAAGGAAATCAGCCCTGAGTGCTCACTGGAAGGACAGATCGTGAAGCTGAGGCTCCAATACTTTGGCCACCTCATGAGAAGAGAAGACTCCCTGGAAAAGACCCTGATGTTGGGAAAGATGGAGGGCACAAGGAGAAGGGGACGACAGAGGACGAGATGGTTGGACAGTGTTCCGAAGCTACCAGCATGAGTTTGACTAAACTGCGGGAGGCAGTGGAAGACAGACGTGCCTGGCATGCTCTGGGGTCACGAAGAGTCAGACACGACTAAACGACTAAACAACAACAACAACAAAGTGGTTGCAGGAGCAGGCCTCGGCCAATTTATTCCATATCTCTCTTCTTTGTCTCCTGAGATCCCACGTACATGCTGGGCAGCAAAACAAACGCACAGCAAGCAGCAGGTAGGCGGTTTCCAAACTCTCCCACCCTGGAAGAACTTTGGATTGTGCTGCAAGTCTGAGGAAGACTATTGTAGCAGTTATCAATCATTGCCTGCTATACATAATTCTGACATCATGAAGCAGATGCTGATGGGATTTATGTGTAACCAAACACCACTGAAATAAATGGTGAAATTAATGTGGCTTTTAATGACAATGGACCGCAAACTCAAGAACTGCCGGTTCTGGAGTGATGGGAATTACACCCTCTGACACGAAACAGCTCTATCCCTCAACTTGCCGTTTTTGCTTCTGAGAAATACATCCCCGAGGCACTTAAATCATGTTGGCAGTTTTGAAAATGTTGCTTTTTGTGACCAACAGCATGGAAGGATAAAATGTTGGTTTAACTACTAATAGTGTGCTGTGTCTACATCTGTGTTTGTCTTGTTCCGTTTCAAATTATGTGCCACATCTCCCTGGTGTGCCTGTCAAAACTATACGGAGAAACAGATTTTAGTATATTTGAGAGAAGCTTTCAAATGTTTGTGTGGAGGGGGCCAATTCTACACAACGCGTGGCTATATCATGCGTTAGAGGAAACCTCGCAAAATAGGGAGGCTGTAGATTAAAACAGAGCAAGTTACAAGGCCTGGTCTTTACATTACAAGTCATACAACGGGCAAAAAGAAAGATAACTGATAGGTAGTATTTTAAGGCATATTAACTCAATTACAAGTATATTTTTACAATTGTAGCTCCAGCATTTATCACACGGCATTTATTAGACCTCTGAGCTAGGTTATGTCAAATGAAACACTGTGAAGCTGCAGCATTTCATTAAATTGCTGCTCGAGCAGGGCATTCAATCCTGATCCTCTTAAACCACACGATTTTATCAAAATCTCTGGAAATTGAAGCAATCACTAAAAGGTGTCAGGAAATTAAAATGTTCTGTCTCAGTGAAAGAGATACACTCCTTGTAACATATATCAGAGGTTTTCTTCTTTTTTTAAAAGACACATTACTATGCAGGGGAAAGTCATCAAATACAGAAGGCACGGGAGATTCCAGAATTACCTCTCCGCTGCCATTTTTCATACTCATGGGGAACACAGAGGCTCACTTGCCACTTGGTTTCCCCTCAAGCCTTGTGGAAATCTATTGCTGATAAATTATGTGCAGAAATAATATAATCAGGCATCAATATAGAATGTAGATCCCTGTTTTTAAGCAAAGCTTTTTGGGTTTAGCAGACAGGGCCCTGACATATTCATGTGATGAAAGCATAGTGTATGAGCTGGCTCCGTGATGTATGAATAGAGTTCATGAACACTTGATTCTTCCTTTCTTGAGAGAAAAAGAAAAAGAAAGAGGGTGCAAATGAAGCTTTTGGCATTCATTTTATTTTATAGCAGGCTTCCTCAACCTCGGCCCTCCAGATGGTTTTTGGCCTACAACTCCCATGATCCCTAGCTAGCAGGACCAGTGGTCAGGGATGATGGGAATTGTAGTCTCAAAACATCTGGAGGGCCGAGGTTGAGGAAGCCTGCTATAAAATAAAATGAATGAAGCCTTCTGTGTTGTGTTGAACGTCTTAAGTGGGGCTCAGCTGTGCAAATTTACAACGCTATCTGGATGTGGGAATAATCATGGATCAAGAAAAAACCATGTGTATAGAGGCACTCAAAGCTAGATGTGTATTGCCTCATTTGCAAATGCCAAGGTCAGCTATAGCATGTCCCTCTTGGATATATAATTTTTGGAAATATTTTGTGGAAACTTGGTGCTGGTTATAGTTAGGAATCGAGGTAAATATAGGCAAAACACGTGGTCTTCCAACCCATTGGCTCCTCTTTCCCTCCAGTGCGCCAATTGCTCAATCCTCATTGAAATGGAGGAGAAGTAATTCTAGAGTGATGCAACAAGTTTGATACCACTGAGAGTGGAAAAGAAAGAGACTTGGCGAGTGTGGAGCTTTCTTGTTGACCCAGTGAGGAGTATTTTTGAAGTGATCTCTGCTGCTGGTTTTTCCTAGGATTATTTTCTACTGACAGTGGGAACACAGTGGGACTTACTTGTGAGTAAATATGCTTCGGCTTGAACTGCAAGGCCCCAGCCAAGGACATGAAGAGGGACAGCTGGTCTCCCAGGAGGCTAAAATGATAGGAGACCTTCTGCTCTCTCCTCAGTGGGGATTAGTTGGGGAGGGGAGTCTGGGCAGACAGATCCATTCACTTCTTGCATGCTAGCTATGCCCCTTCACAGCTGGATAATTAGATAATGTGTGTGAAAGGTGAGTTTGTCTGTTTTTCCTCCTTGTTGTGAGATCTCTCTATCTATAGTTATATCTGACTGGGACTGACAAAGCAAACTTGTATTGGTCTACTCAAAAGTAGATTTCACTGTCTTCTAGGGGTGAGTGAATTTTGGTTTCTCCATGTATCTCATTTTCCAATTTTGAATTCAGTTCTTACATTGGAACATCATGGAAGGCCATTGTTATTTTGAGCATGTTTTAGATGCTCAGCAACAATGCTCCTTCCATGCTCAGGTATCATTCTGGGCCTGGGGTTCATTCTGTCTGTTTCATAAAATGTTACATTCTAATAGGTAGTTTATATGCTGAGATAAGTACCATATTTTTTGCTCTATAAGATTCACTTTTCCCTCCTAAAAAGTAAGGGGAAATGTGTGTGCATCTTATGGAGCGAATGCAGGCTGCGCAGCTATCCCAGAAGCCAGAACAGCAAGAGGGATTGCTGCTTTCACTGCACAGCGATCCCTCTTGCTGTTCTGGCTTCTGAGATTCAGATTTTTTTTTCTTGTTTTCCTCCTCCAAAAACTAGGTGCGTCTTGTGGTCTGGTGTGTCTTATAGAGCAAAAAATAGATCCCAATCTCTGCCCATGTCAAAACTACAGTGGTACCTCGGGTTAAGTACTTAATTTGTTCTGGAGGTCCGTTCTTAACCAGAAACTGTTCTTAACCTGAAGCACCACTTTAGCTAATGGGGCCTCCCGCTGCCACCAAGCCGCCGGAGCAGGATTTCTCTTCTTATCCTGAAGCAAAGTTCTTAACCTGAAGCACTATTTCTGGGTTAGCGGAGTCTGTAACCTGAAGCGTATGTAACCTGAAGCGTATGTAACCCGAGGCACCACTATACTTCTAGACAAGTATGTTTAAGGAGTGCACTCAAGCACTAATAGGTATAATCTCCACTTAAAGGAATTTCAATTACTTATGTGAATATTCTGGGGAAAAAATGTTCTTTGAAGCATGTGAATTTCTTATTGCATTTATATTCCACTTTTCCTCCAAGGATCGCAGGGTGGTGTACATGGTTCTCCTCAGTGCTGTTTTTCTAGAAAACCATGAACGCTTCTCCTCTTCTCTTATAATGGCAATGGCAATGCCTAGTGCATTTATTTAAGAAAACAGCAACAGCAGAACCATATCCCTTGGATAAAGAAACATTATGGTATGCCAAAGAATACCAGAGAATTTCTAAAATATTACAAGCAATGATATAAATCAAAGAACCCCAAAGAAAACAGTATAGAGGAGATTTTATCAGGAATTAAAATTCTGAAATTAACTGTTTGAGATCAACAAAAATGACTGAAAAAGAGGTGCAGAAACAATTTGTAACTTAAAAGAAAATAAGGCTCTGGGTCCTGGTGGTTTAACAGAAAATTATTATAAAATATTTGGGAAGATCTTAATTAAACCATTAGCTAAGACAATTAATGGTATATTAAATACCATCAAGATACCACAACCATGGAAAGAATGAAGTAATTCCCAAAGTGGGAAAAGATCTAAAATTAGTAATTTTTATAAACCTGTTTCTCACCCAAAAGTTGACTATAAAAATTTCACATGTGTCTTAAATATTAAATATAAATATATAAATTGTGATCAGGCTTGGTTTTTTTTGAAGGATAGAAAAATGAAAGAAATTAAATGGCAGTTAATGCATGTAATGCATTTTTTAAAAAGAAATGTTTTTAGTTTTTTGATGCTGGAGAAGCATTTGATAAGTTGGAATGGAACAATCTCATGTGCACACTTAAGGCATTTAATATTGAGTGCCTCTGGAATACAACTCCTTCTTTGCACAATTTCCATGTCCAGCAGGTTTGGGTAGTATCCACACTATAGATTTAAAGCAAATTCAAAACACATTTCCCCCCTCAAAGGATTATGGGCACTGTCATTTGTTAGGGGCTGCTGGGAATTGTAACTCTGTGAGGGGTAAACTACTGTGGCCAGAATTCTTTGAGGGGGGAAATGTGTTTTGAATATGCTTTAAATCTATAGTGTGGACAGGACCTTGTGCAACTGGAGGCTCCCATGCGCTTCTGTGGAAATCAAAGCATGACATTAACCTTTTGGCAGCCTTTTCTTGAAGTACCTAATGGGAAAGGAGTGGCTAGTCAGTAGCTGGCAAACAGACAAGCAGCAGCTCCAACCAGTAGAGCTTCTCTACTAAACCTTTAAAAGGTAAAGGGACCCCTGACCATTAGGTCCAGTCGTGGCCGACTCTGGGGTTGCGGCACTCATCTCGCTTTATTGGCCGAAGGAGCCGGTGTACAGCTTCCGGGTCATGTGGCCAGCATGACTAAGCCGCTTCTGGCGAACCAGAGCAGTGCACGGAAACGCCGTTTGCCTTCCTGCCAGAGCAGTACCTATTTATCTACTTGCACTTGACATGCTTTTGAACTGCTAGGTTGGCAGGAGCAGGGACCAAGCAATGGGAGCTCACCCTGTCACGGGGATTCGAACCACCAACCTTCTGATCAGCAAGTCTTAGGCTCTGTGGTTTAACCCACAGCGCCACCCATGTCCCAACACTAAACCTTTAAGGGACAGGTTTTTCAGGCTAGGAATGGTGGACCTTTGTTGGGGAATGGGCATGTTCCATATATTCCCATAAGTGCACTGGCGGAGGAAAGTGGGTGCGGGGGGGGGGGAACTGCACCACTCCGGGTGACATCCCTAAGCGGGGATGACATTTGGCGCGCCGCCCGCCCATGACTCGGAATCCCACGCCTACCGCGAGCCCTCGGGGGAAGGGGGGAGCTGCTGCGCCGTGTTGCCTGTTTCTTCCTCTCCCCTTCCCGCTCGCCTGCCTCCTTCCTGTCCTCTCCCCTGCCTGCCTGCCTCCTCCTCCAGCCGGGAGCACAGCACAGCAGCTCCCCGCTTCCCCTGACGGCTGGCGGTAGGCGCGGGAGTCACCGGTGGGCAGTGCGCCATTGCCCAGTGCTCCCTGCTGGAGGAGGCAAGCAGACAGGGGAGAGGACGGGAAGGAGGCAGGCGAGTGGGAAGAGGAGAGGAAGGAAGGGGGATCGGTGGGTGCGCGTGCAGCTATCCCACGCCTGGGAGGGCACCCTCTGCACCCCTAGGGAACGCGCCCTCCCTGGGCAGCGTGGGAATATTCAATTGGGACGGAAGTGGATTATCCGCTAAACAATGCTGAAAAGGTCTTGTCCTTTTTTGAGCATTACTTAGCTGATAATCCACTTCCGGGTTCATGTTTCCTTTTAGAAATGAGGCACAGCAGGGACTGTGGTGTCTTTATAATATATGGTTCATTTATGCATAGAAATAACCTAGGCCTTTTCAAACAGACCTTAACCATTGCTCTCAAATGTTCCTCTCTGCCTCTACCCTAAGCTTCTGTCTCACATTGCTTTCCATTTTCTTTTTTAAACTCGGGCTTTATCTGTTGAGGGAGGGACCCCAACCATTTGCCATCTCACAGTGTGTTTCTTTGATCCTTTGTTGTCTGAACAGCTCACCCCCCCCCCCCCGACTACCACCTCATGCAAGAAACAGCCTGCCTTAATTAGCTTTGGACACTTGCTGGTTCCAGGGGATTAGCAGTGTCAAGCACACAACTTAATTCACTCAGGTTTGGCACCCAGCCTTGACCCAATTCTAACTCTTCCAAATCCAGGAATTTATAAATACAAATAATATTTAGCAGATAATCACAAATAATCCAGGAATTTATAAATACAAATAATATTTAGCAGATAATCACACATAATGCGGAGTATTTTGTTAATATCACTTCTCTTTTGTTTTTAGTGAACATTGCTCAGTCCTATCCATAGAGTTTGTGTAAAGAACATAAGCTTCCTAGCTACCAGCCCATTTCCAGGCACAATTCAAAGTGCTATTTATGACTTTTAAAGCTCAAATGGCTTGGATTTAGGCTACCAGAAAAATTATATCTCCCTATCTCTTTGTATCAACATTCTTGGGCGCTGAGGTCCTTGGGTGAGCACCTTCTCTTTGTCCTATCAACATCTGAAGCATGGCCTTTTCTGTGGCTGCTCCCTTATTATGTGATTACTTTCCAAGGGAGGGTAGATTGGCTCCTTTTTTTGACATCCTTCCACCAGCAGGCTAAGCCCTTCCTAAGGTGTAGATGATGCTAAACACTGGGCTTCAGTCAAACTGTTTTTAATTGCTGGTTTAAAATGCAATTATTGCTTCTAACTAGTTTGATTTTTATTTTATTTTTTGCATTTTATAAAGTTGCTTTTAAATGCTGCAAGCTGTCTTGAATCCCAAACTGAGAGAAAAGCAGGATATAAATTGACTAACTAAATAACTGACAAAAGTGACATTTTCTCCATCTAATCTACCACAGGGTTTTGAGACTGAAGTGCTCCTTTTGGTGCCTTTGAAGAAGTGATGAATGTAAAAGTAATACATTTATCTCAGAATTTATGTTTAGGATAAGTGGTCTGTCTAAATCAATATCCTTCCCTCCAGCTGCGGACGGACTTTGGTGAAGCTGCTCCATTGGAAATGTCTCAATTTTAGGTTCATCAGATATTAGGTTCGTTGCGTAGTAGGGAGAAAGAATGGGCAGTTTTCATTTTCTCTCACTTTCTCATTTTCCGTTCTTAAGTTCAGTTTTCCACATGTCTACCTCGGTTTGCAATATTTTTTTAAAGAAGTTCTCGTGAATATCCATCAGCATTTTAGTGTGAATTTCCTCCATTACATACAGCTTCATATGCATTTTTCTCTAATCTACACATTTAATATAATGCATTAGGTATGCTACTTTCACTAATATATGCATTTATATGCACACTTCAGTTTAGACATTTCCGTACATATTACTCGGCACGGCAAATTTCAGAGAAGTGCACATTTGGGGGGGAAATAAGACTGTGTTTTGAATTGTTTATTGTTTCAGGAGGTTAATTTAAATGTGAACCAAAGCAAATTTCTCTCCCAGTAAAGGGATAGGGGCATAGAGAAGAGGAATTTGAGATCAGATGGATAGACGGTAATGTTAGCTACACAAGTATGACTTGGGGCCGTTTGTTAGCCTAGCAATCCAACATATGGGAACATTTTAGGCCGAACCAATAATTTCTCTCTCTTTTGAAAAAGAAACAGGTTAGCT
Source organism: Podarcis pityusensis (assembly GCF_964106645.2). Taxonomy (NCBI): domain Eukaryota; kingdom Metazoa; phylum Chordata; class Lepidosauria; order Squamata; family Lacertidae; genus Podarcis; species Podarcis pityusensis. The sequence goes on from NC_138032.1 coordinate 91,623,226, forward strand.
AAGGGTACAACCTACTGAGAAATTGACCTGCCCAAACCCCATGAAGTTCTTCTGTATTAAAACAAAAACGTCTCTGAAAAGAATACCATTAGAACTCGAATCATTCGCCACCACCAATGGACACCACATAATTATTATTATTCTGATTTTAATTCCAATTAACTGGCACGGTGGTGTTCCTTTACACTTTGACTCATGTCACAGCAGAAAGCCTGCATTGTGCTCGGGTCTCATTGATTTAATTACTCCAGCCCAAATGAATGTAGTCAAACCTAGAACAGCTACTTAAAATGTAATTCAGTCCACTGATGCATAAAAATACTGCACTGATAACAGTAACTGAGAAGAACCTCTTGAGAAATAAGCCTCTGCTCATACAGTGTGAATGAGGAAGCCTGGGGAAGGCAGGCAATTTGGAAGAACAGAGAGCCCTTATTTAATCTTCCTGCAGAGGGAGCATGGTAATAGGCTTTGATCAAAAATGACACTCTTATGAATTTGTATATGTAGATGGGTTGAAACAGAAAAAACATTGTGCCCTCGCTAATTGTTTCCCCATCCAAGCCCAAAAGGCCACATTCCTGTTTAATCCCTTTTTCTCAGACCATTGTTGCAAGTGTGGAAAAGTCCCGTTGCAAAGTGTTTTGTCTTCTTTATAACATTGAAGATGATAACGTTTGCGCTAATCTCCACGAATGGGAGTCCTAGGTTTAGGACTGGAAGGGAAGCATTAAGAGAGGGATTATAACCCATAATGTGTGATGCGCTCCGAAAGCCAAATCTACATTTTTATAGCTATAGCACCAGATATGTTGTTGTTTAGTCGTGTCCGACTCTTCGTGACCCCATGGACCAGAGAACGCCAGGCACTCCTGTCTTCCACTGCCTCCTGCAGTTTGGTCAAACTCATGCTGGTAGCTTCGAGAACAGTCCTCTGTCGTCCCCTTCTCCTTCTGCCCTCCATCTTTCCCAACATCAGGGTCTTTTCAAGGGAGTCTTCTCATGAGGTGGCTAAAGTATTGGAGCCTCAGCTTCAGGATTTGTCCTTCCAGTGAGCACTCAGGGCTGATTTCCTTCAGAATGGATAGGTTTGATCTTCTTGCAGTCCATGGGACTCTCAAGAGTCTCCTCCAGCACCATAATTTAAAAACATCAATTCTTCGGTGATCAGCCTTCTTTATGGTCCAGCTAGCTTCTAGCTCTCCCTCTCCCCCCCTCTCTCTCTGACAGACCCTAATGACCCACACTTAGGGGGCCATTGACTCACCAAGAATTCCAGTAATTGAAACCTCCATTAGACCCACTGAATCCTTGCTAGAGCCAGGAATTAAGAAGGGGTTCGGGCATACAGCCTAATCCACCCTCCAAAACAAACAAACAAACAGCTCCTCACTTTGGGTTTTAGTAAAGCAAACAGTCTAATTTGTCTGCGCCTAAATGATATCAAGCGTGAGAACCTGGCCACAATAAGGAAATTTTGCCCATGGTATGACTATTTTCCACCTTCCCATTTCAACTCTCTGGCACCCTATCTGCATAACCTAGCAATTCTAAAATACAGACACGCTTTTACTCTCGCAAGATTGAATGTATTGCCCTCGGCTGTATTTGAGGGATGATTCCAACAGATTCCACACGAAAGACGCTTATGTCCCTGTGGAGATGGCAGTACCAAATCAGTGGCGCATGCCCTTCTGGCTTGCACTCTTTATAAAGATCTGAGGAACGAGATTATCACCCCTCTTTTATTGTCCATTCCAGGTCACCCAACCACTGCCACAGTGTCCTTTCTCTTGGCAGATCAAGATGAGCAGGTGACAGCAAAGGCTGCAAGGTTTTTAGCTGGGACAATCAGAATAAGGTCCACTATTTGACTATTGATTTAAAACCCCAAAATGTATTTTATATAATTGACTCTTTACTGTATTTCTATTCTTTGTATATTGTATTGTTGTTTTATTGCTATGGCCGATGGCTGATGCAAATAAAGATTCATTCATTCATTCATTCATTCAAATGATCTAAGGAAGGGTATCCTTTAGAAAGACAGAAATGAAAGGTTTCTTTCTTAACAGCTATACACAACTAATGTGGCAATAATGCAAGCACTCTAGCATGGGTCTAGTTTGTATATGGTGGGAGGACTCAAAGGGGGGCTTGCCAAGTGTTGCTCAGCTTCAAAATCTCCAGTTCCAGCTGGCATGACCCAAGGCCAGGATGATGGGATTCGTAGTCCCACAATATCTCAAGGGCACCACCTTGTCCATTGTAGGATTTTCAGATGGAAAGATGTCAACAGAGTCATGTTCTGGCTTTTGTTTTTGTTTGTTAATTTTTTTATTTATTATTTTCAGTTATATACATTTCAATAGTTTTACAATCCTTCTAACATTTCAGAACTTGACTTCCTTCCTCCGCTTTCTGCGGTTCCTTAGATTTATTTTTTTTACATTTCCTGCATATTCCAAATCAACTTATTCATTTATTCACCTACTTTAAATATATATACTCTTATAAAACTGCGGGTTGTTACAATAATCTTATCTGCTTATGGTTTGTTTGTAAATATTCAATAAACCATTTCCATTTTTTTAAATAAAAAGTTTTTCTTGGGTTCCATTTCCCCCCAGTAAGTTTCGCCATTTCTGCATATTCCATAAGTTTCTGTATCCATTCTTCTTTTCGTCAGGGAAAAAAGAGAGATGGAAAATTCTGGGTTTTGTCACGAATCATCTGAAGAACATCTGTCAAAAAAGAACACACCTTTTGCTCTCCTTTTTAATTCATCAGCAATATAGCCCACTTTACTAAAATGTGAGGGGTTTCCTTTCTCAACTCTGCCGTCCTTGGTTTAAAGCAGCAGGTACGTTGATCTGGTCCCCATACCAACTTATTTTCTGCTTCCTTCCAGACGTTAAAAATGGAGAAGGCCCATTAGGTCATCTAGCTGCCTTCTTTTGGCCCTCTTCCCCTCCCTCTCCATTTCCCCTGCCAGTATGAGATTGTTGCAATCTAATAGAAAGACAATTCCATAGCCAGATTGTATTTTCTGCTTGTCGGTGTCAGAACGCTTTGGCATCCCGGGGTCAAGAGTTATCCTGCCTAGTCTTTTGTGTTCTAAATTTAATTGTTCCAGTCCTTTTTTCTCTTAAAGAGATCAGTAAAAACTGTTAATTTGATCAATACTTAATTTTTTCACCTCAAGCTCTTTTCTTCTGCTGACTGGTGATAAGCAGTCAAAGGGGCAGCAGGACAAGTAAATTGTCAGAAATTTTTTCACTCTCTTCAGGCCATTCTACCACTTAGAGTGATGTAATTTATACCACAGTAGTGGCTCTGCAATTACCCTGTCTATTGCTGTCGACAGTATCTCACTATCTTTTAAATGGATCCAGCTTCAGTCGTCCGGCCAAGCAAACAGTACAAATGATGCCATTCCTCATACTGCAAGTCCTAAAGAGATAAGTTCTTTAAAGAGGGGACCATTTATCAGGTGATACAAGCAGGGTACTTACAAGCCGGCTTCTTTGTTTAGCTTCTTTGGCAGGCCTTTTCAGATTCCTAATGCTATCGATCTGCTTGAAGATGAAGCAAAACTACCAACATCCTGAAAATGGGAGAACTACGCTCCCCAGGAAAACATATGCACATGTTAATATGCAGAACGTTGGGGAGTTTTCATTCCCACATATATATGTATATTAAAAAGAAAAGAACAGCAGACACGCGCCGTGTCCCTAGAGAGACCATAGGCTTGTTTGCAGTATAAATCTTGTCAACATTATTATTATTTTTTTGCCATCAGTGGTGTACTGGCCTTTCCTCATGTTGCTGTTTTTGTTTAATCGTTTAGTCGTGTCCGACTCTTCGTGATCCCCTGGACCAGAGCACGCCAGGCACTCCTGTCTTCCACTGCCTCCCGCAGTTTGGTCAAAGTCATGCTGGTAGCTTCGAGAACACTGTCCAACCATCTCGTCCTCTGTCGTCCCCTTCTTCTTGTGCCCTCCATCTTTCCCAACATCAGGATCTTTTCCAGGGAGTCTTCTCTTCTCATGAGGTGGCCAAAGTACTGGAGCCTCAGCTTCAGGATCTGTCCTTCCAGTGAGCACTCAGGGCTGATTTCCTTCAGAATGGATAGGTTTGATCTTCTTGCAGTCCATGGGACTCTCAAGAGTCTCTTCCAGCACCATAATTCAAAAGCATTGATTCTTCGGCGACCAGCCTTCTTTATGGTCCAGCTTTCACTTCCATACATCACTACTGGGAAAACCAAAGCTTTTACTATACGGACCTTTGTTGGCAGGGTGATGTCTCTACTTTTTCCCCTCATATAGCTTTTGAAATACAAGTGGTACGGGTCTGTAATAACACATGGTATCATTTGCTTGGGTTAATTTTTGCACCCGGCTTGGCTTTCCATAGGCAGAGTTGAGGCACCGTGCCTTGACTTTCCTACTTGTTTATTTACCACACTGAAACCCCACTTTCTTCCTCCTCGGAATCTGTGCCCACCACGAAGCTTTGGCAAGCAGACTGGCACCAGGGCCTTTTCTGTGGTAAACCCACAAATATGGAGCTTCTTCCTGCAATATATACCCTTCCTGGGTAGTGTTTAGGTATTCTTCAAAATGTTTTTCTTCACGATGCTTTTAACAAATGGGTTTAATAAGCTCTAGACTCTTTTTTTGTCTTATACTGGTATGGACTGCCTGTGATATATGGCATTACAGTGGTACCTCGGGTTACAGATGCTTCAGGCTACAGACGCTTCAGGTTACAGACTCCGCTAACCCAGAAATAGTACCTCGGGTTAAGAACTTTGCTTCAGGATGAGTACAGAAATTGCACGGCGGCAGCGCGAGGCCCCATTAGCTAAAGTGGTACCTCAGGTTAAGAACAGTTTCAGGTTAAGAACGGATCTCCAGAATGGGGGGCCGGACTATATTTTTTTGGGGGGGGGGGAATTGAACAAATTCCTATGCCCCACAAATAATCCAGAGATGCATTTGAAATAAAAGGACACATTCTACTCATGTAACAACACGCTGATTCCCAGACCATCCACCGGCCGGATTGAGAAGGCAATTGGGCCGGATCCAGCCTCCGGGCCTTAGTTTGTCTACCCATGCTCTAAAGAGCCAGGGAAGTAAAGTGGATAATAATTATGTGAATGTATATTATTAAATGGGAAAAAATTAAAAATAATATATGAAAGAAAGAAGGAAAGAAGGAAAGAAGGAAAGAAAGAAAGAAAGAAAGAAAGAAAGAAAGAAAGAAAGAAAGAGTGTTTGGTGCCCTCTGTCTGAGCAACATGTTGTCCAGACTGAGGAACTACAGCAGCCCTGGCGTTTTATACCAGACATGTGGCATAAAATTGGCTCTGTGGTGAACACTCCACTTAGAGCTGTCCGCAGTTTCATTCTGTGGCAAGCAGAGTACAGGGAACTAAGCCCTTATGTTGAGAGTCTGTTGCAACCAAATGGCTATTTCACAATATCATGGCGGGGAAAACACTAAGGCAGCAGCTCAAGCCTTTCCTCATCTTCCGCTTCCCCGCCTCAGATTCACCCCTCAGTAGCTTTCCTCTCTCTCCCCTCCAAAAGCGTAATTTTCCAAAGCTCAGTCTGGGAAAAGAATACAAATGAACAGCATATGGCTTTTGTGCTAGGCTTTATAAAAAAACGACAAATTTGGCCTTTTAAACTTAAAATAAGAATAGATCTTCTAGATACTTAATGCAGGTTTGAAAATTGCATTCAAATGTCAGCAGAGTGTCACCATTTGCCTCCAGGTGAACCGTTCACCAAAATAACAGAAAAGTGATGACCAAAACTCATGGAGGACGCGTCCTAGTTTAACTGAATTGCCCCTTGCTTAATTTCAAACTGGTGGCTCTCAAATCTCTGGATAACGTCTCAGCTTAATGCGAAAACCGTGCCTGATATTATGAAACTTCTGATAGCACGAGAAATTAAGCAATGAAACATTGATGAACCAGCGTAAAACAAAGCAATCACGTGATGCTATAGTCAGTGAGTTTTATCTCGGAAAATGAAATGTTTCAGAACCCTTTGCCGTAGGTAGAAAATTCAGAAATGCTTTATTTTCAGAGTTAAACGGCTTTGGCCCTGAATACCTGAAGGAACGTCTCCATCCCCTTCATTCAGCATACCCTCCAACATTTTTCCAATGAAAATTGGGATGTCCAATTCTATTATTATTATTATTATTATTGCCGTATTTTTCGCCCTATAGGATGCACCGGCCCATAGGACGCACTTATTTTTGGGGGGGAATAAGGGGGGGGATTATTTCCCCCCCCCCAGCCCCAAAGAGCAAAGAAGCCATGACAGTGAGCGGGATGGATCCCGCTCGCTTTCCTGGCTTCGTTATTAGCCTTGGGGCTGGGGGGCTGGGAGCGAAGGCGAGGTTGCGCAACCTCGCCATCGCTCCCGGAGCTTGCGGGGCTGGGGAAGCCCGAGCTTCCCCCGACCCCAGCCCCCAGAACGGGTCCGAGAGCAATGGCGAAGCTGCGCGCAACCTCGCCATCGTTCCCGGAGCTTGCCGGGCTGGGGGGATAGCTTCCTGAAGCCTGGAGAGCGAGAGGGGTCGGTGTGCTCTCCAAGCTTCAGCGAAAGCCTGCATTCGCTCCATAGGACCCACACACATTTCCCCTTCATTTTTGGAGGGGAAAAAGTGCATCCTATAGGGCGAAAAATACGGTATATTTATACTCCACCTATCTGACTGGGTTGCTCCAACCACTCTGAGCGGCTTTAAACATATATAAAAACATAATAAAACATTAATTTTTAAAAAAACTTCCCTAGGCAGGGATGCTTTCAGATGTCTTCTAAAGGCTATAGAGTTATTTATCTTCTTGACTGGGGGGGAGGGTCACATAACTCCACACCCTCCAACATTTCTCTGATGTAAATAGGGATGTCATAAGGGAAAGCAGGTCATTCTGGGATCAAAGCCAGAAACCAGGACGGCTTCTGTAAATCCGGGACCGTCTTGGAAAATAGGGAATTTGGAGGATCTGCCTTCAGCTCGGACACTGAGGTCCAGCTCCGAGGGCCTTGTGGTGGTTCCCTCACTGTGAGAAGTTACAGGGAACCAGGCAGAGGACCTTCTTGGCAGTTGTACCCTCCCTGTGGAACGCCCTCCCATCAGGTGTCAAAGAAATCAACAACTATCTGACTTTCAGAAGACATCTGCAGGCAGCCCTGTATAGGGAAGGTTTTAATGTTTGATGTCTTAACAGGTAAAGATAAAGGACCCCTGACAGTTAAGTCCAGTTGCAGACGACTCTGGGGTTGCGGCACCCATCTCACTTTACAGGCCGAGGGAGCCGACGTTGTCTGCAGACAGTTTATCCGGGTCATGTGGCCAGCATGACTAAGCAGCTTCTAGCGAATCAGAGCAGCGCACAGAAACGCTGTTTACCTTCCTGCTGGAGTGGTACCTATTTATCTATTTGTACTTTTTGGCGTGTTTTTGAACTGCTAGGTTGGCAGGAGCTGGGACTGAACAACGGGAGCTCACCCTGTCACGGGGATTCGAACTGCCGACCTTCCGATTGGCAAGCCCAAGAGGCTCAGTGGTTTAGACCACTGTGTTCTAACTTGTTGGAAGTTGCTCAGAGTGGCTGAGTTAACAACATGTAAACAAACACAAACAAACAAACAAAATTTCTAGTGCAATGTTAAATAATATTTCTTGTTCTTCCCTTCCACTGCACCAGAGATCCTAGAATCACAGCTAAAAACAGGTACCCCAAGCCATATCCAAATGAAATATACTCAGAGTCCTGTAGTGATTTCATGCTCTTTATTGCAGCTTGTAAAACAGTGATTGAATTGCCCCCCAAACCTCAGGCTTTTATATACATTATTTACACAATGAGTCTCGTCTGATTGGCTGATTCTGCTTCCTTCTTGGAGCCTGATTGGTCTTTTCCTGTAGGCCTCAGTTGTTGCATTCTACGATCCTACCAGCCTAATAGGCTGATTAACTTCTTCCTGGAGCCTGATTGGTCTTCTCCTGCAAGCCAATCAGTTGTTGCATTCTAGGATCCTACTTGCCTATTGTTCTAGGATCCAAGGTTAGTACATAACACCCAACCACATCGTTTGAGTTTGGTAAACATATTGCAGCCGTGTGCAGAAAGAAATAGTCTGGCAAGGCTGCTGTTTAAAAGGATAAAGGTAAAGGGACCCCTGACCATTAGGTCCAGTCGTGGCCGACTCTGGGGTTGTGGCGCTCATCTCGCTTTATTGGCCGAGGGAGCCGGCGTACAGCTTCCGGGTCATGTGGCCAGCATGACTAAGCCGCTTCTGGCGAACCAGAGCAGCGCACAGAAACGCCGTTTACCTTCCCGCCGGAGTGGTACCTATTTATCTACTTGCACTTTGACGTGCTTTCGAACTGCTAGGTTGGCAGGAGCAGGGACCGAGCAATGGCAGCTCACCCTGTTGCGGGGATTCGAACTGCCGACCTTCTGATCGGCAAGCCCTAGGCTCTGTGGTTTAACCCACAGCGCCACCCGCGTCCTGGTTTAAAGGATAACTCGTGGCAAACAAAGCCATTCTAAGCATAGGTTTTACATGCAGTCAAGATGGAGCTAATAGATAACACTGACACGTTCTAACTCATACTTATATTAATTAACTGAACTTGGAGCAAGAAGGAGAACCTTAAAGGAAGTGATCAACTTTCTCAACGTGTAGCTACTAAAAGAGAAGGAATTAATGAGGACAGAATAGATTTTTTGAGGGGAGCCATAAACCCTAGAAATTGATAAATGGTAGTGTCAGGGGTTCAGGGACAGAGGCACAGGGTAGGGAGGAGATGGAGAGCGATGGGGATGAATCCCAGGACAGCGAGGAAGAGGATGACAATGACTCAAGAGATTCCATGAGTCTTTCCAGCGAATCAGAGGATTCCCAGAAGGGGGCGCCAGTGGTCAAGGCCAGGGGAGCCCCAGGGGGGACGTGTCAGGAACAGGGGGCCAGCGGGGGATCCCAAAGTGGCAGGTGGGCGTCAGGACCAGCCTCCCCACCAGAGTGCAGCGAAGGGGGTGGAGTTTCCAGTGTATCAGGGGAAGCAGCTCCGGCAGCAGAGAAGGGAGGGAGGTCAGAGCAAGCCACCCTCCCGGAAGGGGAGGGGAGTAGTGAAGGGAGTAGTGTAACTGTCAAAAGGAAAGTTAGAGGTTGGGCGCGCGCGCCAAGTTCAAATGTAGAGGCGTGCGGAAGTACAGGGAGCCCGGAGGAAGGGCCAGGTCCTAAAGCCCGCAGGAGGGGGGAAGAGCAGTCGGGGGATAGCGCGTCAGGGGAATCCAGGAGGGGCGAAACCCCAGCGGGCAGGAAGACCCTGAGGAAAAGGAAAGAGAGAAAGAGGTGGAGCAGCGCAAGGCTCTTAAACTGGTGCAGGGGAGGGACTGACTCAGAGGGGACTTCAACGGTCTAAGCGTACAGACATGAGGCTGCGCGCCTCGGATATGAAGCAAACAATGAACTGCAATAAACACTTTTGAATATAAGAAGAGATTGGCGTTGGTCTTTTGTGAGCTGAGACCTGAGGCAGCCTTGACAGGTAGGATTTTGATTAGTTGGGATGTAGATAAAAGTACAAGCTGCTAGGGGACACGGGTGGCGCTGTGGGTTAAATTACAGAGCCTAGGACTTGCCGGTCAGAAGGTCGGCAGTTCGAATCCCCGCGACAGGGTGAGCTCCCGTTGCTCAGTCCCTGCTCCTGCCAACTAGCAGTTCGAAAGCACCTCAAAGTGCAAGTAGATAAATAGGTACCGCTAGAGGAATCCTTTGGCCTGGGAAGACAGATGTTGCCAAGGTGATGAGATGTGTGTTTGAGGTGACAGGAAAAGAGAGTTTTGAGCAAAGGGTCCTATGAAGAATAAGAAAGAGGAAAGTCATAATAAGACATAACTCTAAACATAGCTTTCTCTTCATGCAACCCACACACTTGCCCTTGCAACTGCTGCCCACCATTATTGCTATTGTTTTGGGTCTGTGGGTGCCAGCCACTTCTAAATTCCTGGAACCAGCAAGTCTTAGAATTTCATCAAGGTTGCGGGTGTTAAACTGTGTGTATTACGATGTGTACTAGACACTTCTAATCCCCTAGAATTAGCAAGTGCCAAAACCTAATTAAGTCAGGCTAAACTTCCAGTATGAGGTGAGAGCCTGGGGAGGGGGGCAAGGAGAGCCATTAAAACTACAAAGGCTCAAAGAGCTTGTGAAAGACGGCAAATGGGTTTTTCATTTGTGCTCAGATTGGCGTAGAAATTGTGAATAAATTTATATTGGGCGTCATGTGGGAGGGAGCCTTTCTATTTATGACCCCAAAATTAGACCTCAAATTATTTGGTGTCATTGAGAAACCTTTATAGCTCTTAGGGGATTTTGGCTCGGAAGCGCGGAAATCCTTCTTTCTCTGACCATCTTGCTTGCCAGCCTGTCTTTGTTTAAAAGGAGAGCTCCCAATGACTGGACAGCTCATTTTAAAATGTCCTTTCTGGATGCAATTGCAGCATTCAGCTTGCGGTCTCTTTGCTGCTAGGCTTTTAGGCAGCTCACAGTAACCTTTCCTTTTCCCTTTCCTTGGCTGTGTAATTTGATCCAGAGAAGGCTTGTTCTCTGTAGTTTAACTTTCAACTAACGCCAGAAACAAGCAAAGAATATTCCTTTTGGAAAAGATGCCAGCAAAATTTCAATATTTTGTGCATTATCACGAGATCCTCCAGCAGTGCTAAACCTATCAGTCGACTCGAGGAACAATTCCGTGTTTTATGTGACAAACTCATTCCCTTAATTGAGCAGGGGACATTTATTTGTGAAGCTGAATCTGGTCCTGGATTCCTGTTTCCTCATATAGATTTTTCAAAGCTAGCAACATTCCCCTTTGCAAGGCCTTGATGATCGGCTGATGATTGCAGAGCCCATTCTGCTTGGTTACGAGGCAAACTGCCTGCACTGGTCTCCACCAACGCCAACTTTGATGCGGGGAGCAGGACAACCCACCTGACCAAATGGCAGAATGGATGGGTGGGCATTCAGTGATGAGGAACTGCAGGCACATCCTGAGCACCTTTTGGTATGGATGAGGGAAGAGGAGATTTGAACTAAAGGGATCACACTCAAGGTGAGCAGGCCTGGGCTCCCACAGGGAAATTGGAGGAGAAAAGAAAACAGCGCTCCTCTAGGGGTGAGGCCAGGGTTAGAACTGCGGCTTTAGTCACATTTATATTTTGCTATAAAGTGGTACTTTACCCACTTTGCCCACCTCATGAGAAGAGAAGACTCCCTGGAAAAGACCCTGATGTTGGGAAAGATGGAGGGCACAGGGAGAAGGGGACGACAGAGGACGAGATGGCTGGACAGTGTTCTCGAAGCTACAAACATGAGTCTGCCCAAACTGCGGGAGGCAGTGGAAGATAGGAGTGCCTGGCACGCTCTGGTCCATGGGGTCACGAAGAGTCGGACACGACTAAATGACTAAACAACAACAACAACAATAAAGTGGTACCTTGGTTCTCAAACGCCTTGGTACTCAAACAACTTGGAACCCAAACACTGCAAACCCAGAAGTAAGTGTTCCATTTTGCGAACATTTTTCGGAAGCCGAACGTGCTCTGTTTTGAGTGCAACACTTCCGTTTTGAGTGTTACGCTGAGATCTGTCTGTTTTTGCTATTTATTTTGCGTTTTTGTTTTTGCGGCTCTTTTGATTTTGTTTTTGTGACTGCCTGGAACCCAGTTCAGCTACTGACTGATTGATTGTGTGACTGCAGTACATTGTTTATTGCTTTCATTTTATGGATCAATGGTCTTGTTAGATAGTAAAATTCATGTTAAATTGCTGTTTTAGGGGTTGTTTTTAAAAGTCTGGAACCAATTAATCTGTTTTGCATTACTTTCTATGGGAAAGCGGACCTCGGTTTTGGAATGCTTTGGTTTTGGAATGGACTTCTGGAACGGATTAAGTTTGAGAACCAAGGTACCACTGTATACCAAATGGGCTTCACTTTTTGTCAGCAGCTGCTGAAAAGGCACAGCCAGTAGTTTTCCAAAAAGAACAGAAACCAGCAGCCCGGTTTCTAGAGGAGGAAAATGAGGAAGGAGACGTGCAAAGAAAAGAACAAAAGAAAGCAAATAATGGGAAGGGAAGTGAGCTAGTTGGTGTGTATCAGATGGGTGGTGAAAAGGCAGGGCCGGATTTAGGTTTGATGAGGCCCTAAGCGACTGAAGGTAATGGGGCCCTTTATATGTCCAGCTGTCCTTTGTAAACAACAAATTGTCACTGTTTTTTGTTTTGAATATATGCTATATGGTCATTTATGGACCTAATAGGTATCTAGGTATCCAGTCCATGCAGAATGTAGGCACCCTATATATAGAAATGAGCAAGCAAGTGATATTTTAGGGAACAGGCTAGCAGGCGGGGCCCATTACTTACATCATAGGAGCCTACGCAACACAAAACACTGTTGCTGTATGTGGGTTTTATTTTATTTGCTTTTTATCTTATATTTTGGAAATGTACATCCAGTTTTTTTGCCTTTAATTTTTTTTAGGGGCCCCCTAAGCTATAGTTGGGACACGGGTGGCGCTGTGGGTTAAACCACAGAGCCTAGGACTTGCCAATCAGAAGGTCGGCGGTTTGAATCCCCGCGACGGGGTGAGCTCCCATTTGTTTGGTCCCTGCTCCTGCCAACCTAGCAGTTTGAAAGCACGTCAAAGTGCAAGTACCACTCCGGCGGGAAAGTAAACAGCGTTTCCGTGCGCTGCTCTGGTTCGCCAGAAGCGGCTTGGTCATGCTGGCCACATGACCCGGAAGCTGTCTGCGGACAAACGCCGGCTCCCTCAGCCTATAGAGCGAGATGAGTGCCCAACCCCAGAGTCAGCTATGACTGGACCTAATGGTCGGGGTCCCTTTACCTTTAAGTTATAGTTTGTTTAGTTTGTACATAAATCTGGCACTGGGAAAAGACCAGCGGGGTACAACAGTGGAGTGTCTGCCTGTGTGTGTGGTATGCCTGTTGCTGCCTCTTTATTTGTTTCTGGGTTTTGCAGCAGCCGTGCTCGCAAAAGGAATGCAAAGTCACACACTTTGCAGTCAAAATACAGTGATTTGAATGTGTTACAAACATGTATCACCAGATGGTGCCAGAGAGCACAAAATCTTTCTAGAGCATTTTTACATAGGGTTTTGTTGTTGTTGTTGTTATAACAATGTAATTTCTGACTTATTTCCCTGTGTGTAGATCCACCCAGGGGGAGATTGTATTCCCCCACAATCTTGCCTTGCTACTGCGATTCAGATGAGCAAGCGGGGAACCGGGCAAACAGACGGATGAGGCGAAGAGGGGAAATAGGGGGCTGAGTGAGGATCAGGCTAGCCAGGATCTCCCTTGAGTTCCTGGACCCTTGACCCTAGCCAACCACTGCCACAAGGCCTGAAGACAGGGCAGCCTTTAAAGCAGGGGTCAGCAACCTTTTTCAGCTGTGGTCCGGTCCACCACCCCTCAGACCATGTGGTGGGCCAGACTATATTTTTTCAAAAAAAATATGAACAAATTCCTATGCCCCACAAATAACCCAGAGAGGCATTTTAAATAAAAGCACACATTCTGCTCATGTAAAAAACACCAGGCAGGCCCCACAAATACAGTGGTACCTCTGGTTACGTACTTAATTCGTTCCGGAGGTCCGTTCTTAACCTGAAACTGTTCTTAACCTGAAGCACCACTTTAGCTAATGGGGCCTCCCGCTGCTGCTGCGCCACCACTGCACAATTTCTGTTCTCATCCTGAAGCAAAGCTCTTGACCCGAAGTAATATTTCTGGGTTAGCGGAGTCTGTAACCTGAAGCGTATGTAACCCAAGGTACCACTGTAACCCAGAGATGCATTTTAAATAAAAGGACACATTCTACTCATGTAAAAACACGCTGATTCCCGGACCACCCATGGGCCGGATTGAGAAGGCGATTGGGCTGCATCCGGCCCCCAGGCCTTAGGTTGCCTACCCCTGCTTTAAAGGATATAGGAGAGGGTTGCACAGGAACCGAAACCAATTTGAATAGATGAGAAACAATCTTGTTGTTGTTGAGTCGTTTAGTCGTGTCCGACTCTTCGTGACCCCATGGACCAGAGCTGGAAATAATCTAGCTCTCCTTAAATTATTACATAAGTAAATGTTGGATTACAAACGGAGCAATTCGCCAAGACTCTGCCCCAGGTCACCTTCGGTCTTTTGCTTTAACTGTTCCCGATGTCTCCACAGAAAAACAAATAAATAACACACACCGCGCAGGGGATGACACCCCCTGACCCCAGCGGATTTCTGTCGGGCCGGCCAGGATAATAGAAGCCATGGGATTCCCTTTCATAGCAGCCGCAGGAGCTGAACTCACAGATCATCTTGTTCCAAGAGCTGTTTCTCTTGCTTTCTGCTTCTGCTCTTTTGACAATCCTCTCGGTTAGAACCATTTGGCTGCCTTAATTAAAGATTTCAGCCGTTCTGTGTTTGGAAGGCCACCTACACGTTTGCTCTATAAGTACATTTCTCATCCTGCATTTTATATTCATATTCGCCATCTTATTAACATGAGCAGGATTGTTTGTTTCTGTAAAACAGCTCGTTGAATAAAATTCGACACAGGTACACATCTATAATAATCTTGTCCAGTTTCCTTGAGATGAGCCGTTAATGACTGGAAAATATCTACAACAAGACTCTCATCGTTACTAATACTATCTCTGCTGCTACTCACAGTTTACATGTTTGTATTGCTTCTTGTGTTCTACGTACCCGTGTACGTAGAACACAAGAAAAGTTCAAAGTTGAGGTTCAAAGTTTCTTAAACAAGGATTTTTCTCAGTTTCTTCCAGTTTTCTATATTTCTTAGAAGGACACATAACCCTAGGGAAGTATTTACACTGAAACTGTTCCATTCCTCTTATTTAAGCAGAGCATGTTTCAAACTTAGGATCATACAAGCTCAGCCAGATGAAAATTGTATTTGTTAATCGTTTTTCTATCTCATCCTTTCTTCTGAAAGGAAACACAGAGCAGCTGACAACAGAAAACAAAATAATAATAATAATAATAATAATAATAATAAACATTACAAGTACCATATTGGGCCAAATATAAGCTACATGCCCCCCCCCCCCCCGCAATTCCAACCGTGAAAAATTAAAGTGCAGCTTAAATTTGCGACCTTACAAATATTGACTTTTACGATATCGCTGTAGGGTTTTCTTCTACATTTGCCATTTACGGATGTGAGTGCCTGCAGAATTTTAAGGGAGCTTATATTCGGGTATTGTCTTTTTCTCTCTCCCCCCCCCCCCCCCGCCCTTTGAATTTTAAAGGAGCAGCTTATTTGCAGGTGAGGCTTATAATCGGGCCAATACGGTATCAAATCCTCATCAATAAAAATTGCAGCAGCTAAAACCTTATGGACACCAATCATACCCCGAAGGCCTGGGAAAATAGACTAGTTTTACAATTGTGTTTTAACACAGCTGAAGTGGGGGAGAACATGGTTTTCCCTGGGATGGTGTTCCACAGGTGAGGTGCCACGTCACCCTGATCTACTTTCCCAGTAAGTAGCTACTGGAAGAGAAGGAATTGGGGAGGCTTGCCTTTTTGTCTAGCACTCCACACTGGTTCAGGTAACGCATTTCCAGCAATGTTGCTTTACTCCCAATACTGGTCCCTCCTAAAACCATGCCTGGTGTTTCCCCCACCCAGGGAAGTTCAGCAGGGCGAGCGGAAGGCAGTGGAAGGAATCAGCAGCAGGGACAACTGGCTCTGCAGCTGCCCAGCCCAGCTGCCAAGATCCTTAAAAAGAAAAGGAAAAGTCATGTCAGTATCCCAGTGCTAAAAGATGGGGATCACCGGCCCAGGCACCTCTGCCACGGCTGCCACGTTTGTTCCCCATAATGCCTCTCACTACACTGAGGGCAGGATTCAGAGGCAATGGAAATACAATGGTGGTTTAACTTGGTAGAGCAGACTGTGTTCCTACAGAAACATGTGACGTGCCAGCCCTGTTTGGGGGATATATCCTGCATTGTTAAGAAATAGACAAATGAGGGGTGCGATCCCAAACTCCCGTTTGCAAACCATAGAGAGTGGAGTTTCATTCTCTCCCCTCAGGCATTCCTCCCAGCGCCACATTCAGCGGATAAGAATCCAGAGACTGCCCTCATTTTGCCTCTGTCCTATTTGTGCTTGGCTACATAATAAAACCAGTAAAATTCTATTGCCCATGAAGTTTCTGACTCACTGCACATTCTCCTGTTTCCCATCCATTTTTATTGAAATCAGGCAGCAGCCGTCCAAAGGACCCGCGTTTGCCATGAAAAGGGGGCAGCCGTCCTTTAACCTGCATGTATCACTTGGCAAGGAAGATATGATCTTTGTGTTCGCTACAAGCCCACAGTTTTGTTAAAAGCTAGAAAAGACATGGGCTCATTTTCCCTTAATGCAGCTGCCTCTAAACCAATGCCGAACCAAAGCTGTCGCTGTTGAGAACCAAAGGTCACACAGAGAAAAATGAAACACCGTATGAATAGAACAAGGCTCTGGAGCTTCACCGACAAATTCATTTTGAGCCCGGTGCTATCTCTGGGAGGGTGTGTGCCTGAGAGTAGTCTCCAGAGAATCGTTAACAAATATATCTGGAATTCTAATGCTGGTAACTGCCACAGAATTTTAAACCTCAACAGCCTGATATACTTATATGGAATATGAATTTGTATTAGCAGATTATATCCTGTTTTACACTATAGAGTTATCTATCTGTGTCTCACCTTAAATGAGCAATGACTGTCTGTGCATCGCAACATGCAAAATGGCGATACATATTCTTCGCAGATTCTTCGCAGGCCGTTTTATGAAAGGAGCTGAGGGAACCTCTGTTATAGCGATGCAATAATTTCACAGCTGCACAAACACACAACCGACTACTTCTGATTGTGTGCTTTAGTAAAAAGAATAATAAAACCAGCATCTTACGTTTTGGGGCCAGAACTGTGAGAACAGTAATGATCAACACATAAAATGGAATCAGTTAAAAGCTTGCTTTAAAATTGAATATATATTCAAAACTTACTGCAAACAAGCTGAGTGCCATTGTTTTACTGTCTGCTAAAAGAGTTGAATCCTAAAGCAGGGAGGAGAAATCAACAGTCTGTATTAAATTTCACAGTGCAATTGATGCAAAGTTCTATAAAGTTGATTTATTAATTAATTCTACTAATGAACCATTCCAGCCCTGCCCCCCCCCCAGCTCAAAGCAGTTCCCGCATATCGAATACTTGAAATTAAAATGTGCTCAGATGATGTGCACCCACGATTACAGAGGCTTGTAATATTGTTACATTCATCGACACCTCTAATACTGAAAAACTGAAGGGGTACAGTGCTTATCCGGTTTCTTTTTCAAGGAAGTCACTGGTGGTTTGTTGACAGTCTAGGAACTCCAATACAGCTTTCTGTGCCTCTGTCTTTCTCCCAGACTGCAGACTGCCTGTTTCCTTCCATATGCAAATCACACCATTCCCACTAGGAACCACCTAGCTATTTGGCCAGTATTCTTCCTGACAAAAGGAAGAATATACTTTTAGTAACTTTGCAAGGAATATGAAGGCAGTTGCTTGCTGTAATTCTCCTGGCTCCATTATGCTTCCTCCCGTCCAACACCCGAACAAACAGGAGGAGAAAACCATATTAGATTTGGAATTCTGACCAAGGCGAGCTTTTCCTGCATCAAACAGCCTCTTGCACTGAGCGCTCACTTATATCCAAGCTGCTCTAGCATTGCTGTTATAAAAAAAACCACAAGAAAACAAAAGCTGAGGGAACATGTAGAGGCTGGTTGCTTGTACGCTCTGGCTCTTAAAGGTAAAGGGACCCCTGACCATTAGGTCCAGTCATGACCGACTCTGGGGTTGCGGCGCTCATCTCGCTTTATTGGCTGAGGGAGCCAGCATACAGCTTCCGGGTCATGTGGTCAGCATGACTAAGCCGCTTCTGGCGAACCAGAGCAGCGTACGGAAATGCCGTTTACCTTCCCGCTGGAGTGGTACCTATTTATCTACTTGCACTTTGACGTGCTTTCGAACTGCTAGGTTGGCAGGAGCTGGGACCGAGCAACGGGAGCTCACCCCGTCACGGGGATTCGAACCGCCAACCTTCTAATCGGCAAGTCCTAGGCTCTGTGGTTTAACCCACAGAGCCACCCGTGTCCCTTAGAAAACAAGAAAACAAAAGCTGAGGGAGCATGTGGAGGCTGGTTGCTTGCATGCTCTGGCTCTTAGCCATTCGCGAAAACCCATAACATGTCACCAAACCTCCCGGTGCTGAACTATAACGGCTTGATTTTCAAAAATAAAATTAGGAAATCTATGGTTTGTTTGGAAGTCACGAGAAAAACCATTAAAGACCTTTCGTGCATTATTATGTCCTGGGAGAATTCTGGCAACTAGTTATGAGAGCACACAGAGTTCCTGTATATATGAACTTGACCATTAGCTTCATTCATCACAAGACAAACAGGCTTCTCCATCTTTAGTTAGCCTGGCTGTCTTTCATCCCTGCTTCCCTTTCTACCTCCCCCTTCTGTTTCTGTTCCTTTACACTCCGGCTGCGCAGACACACTACACCTTTGAAACACATTCTTTCCCTCAAATAATTCTGGGTGCTGTAGTTCACCCCTCGCAGAGTTGAAATTCCCAGATTTTAATCCCGTAACATTTTCCTATCCTTCACAGGCTGGGCCTTGTTGCATGGCGGAAGGGTCACTGTGAGTGGGTCTGCAGTAGACAAGCAACGCCATGGAAAGGGAAACTAGGACATGGGCTGAAGAACAAGTAATTCCTGCATTAGGAAGTTGGTTGGGGTCGTTGTATAGTCATTTTAAGACAATATGGAAACCTCACAATATGATAGACTTCAGGGAATGCAGAAATTTTTAGCCAGCTGGTGCAAAAGACGACCTCTGGATTTCGCCCTTTTTACCTTTCCCTTAGAACCAGGAGAAGTAATACTGGAAAATCTCTTTCTCTTTTTAATCTCTATTCTTTTTCTCCCTCCTGATTCTAGGTTTAGCCATGCTGTTGCTAGTGGGAAATGCTTGCCTCATTTCTCCTCCTTTTACCAATTAAGTTTTGTTTACAGTGGTACCACGGGTTACGAACTTAATTCGTTCTGGAGGTCCGTTCTTAACCCGAAACCGTTCTTAACCTGAGGCATGCTTTCGCTAATGGGGCTTCCCGTTGCTGCCGTGGTGCAATTTCCATTCTCATCCTGGGGCAAAGTTTGCAACCCGGAGCAAGTACTTCCAGGTTAGCGGAGTTTGTAACCCAAAGCGTTTGTAAGCCGAGGTCCCACTGTATTTGGTGTCCTCACCGCTCCTTTTTCTCAATATCTGGCTCTTTGTACCACAACCGCCCCCAGCTGTACCCAAGTTGCCGGTACAGTTTGAATGTTGTTTCCTTAATCTTTTATCATTCTGTAACAAACTGCATGGGACGCGGGTGGCGCTGTGGGTTAAACCACAGAGCCTAGCACTTGCCAGTCAGAAGGTCGGCGGTTTGAATCCCCGTGCCGGGTGAGCTCCCGTTGCTCGGTCCCTGCTCCTGCCAACCTAGCAGTTCGAAAGCACGTCAAAGTGCAAGTAGATAAATAGGTACCGCTCCGGTGGGAAGGTAAACGGTGTTTCTGTGCGCTGCTCTGGTTCACCAGAAGTGGCTTAGTCATGCTGGCCACATGACCTGGAAGCTGTACACCGGCCAATAAAGCGAGATGAGCGCTGTGACCCCAGAGTCGGTCACGACTGGACCTAATGGTCAGGGGTCCCTTTACCTTTTAACAATCTGCATAGTAATCAATGCTCATATTTTCAGAATACAGTGGTACCTCAGGTTAAATATGCTTCAGGTTACATACGCTTCAGGTTACAGACTCCGCTAACCCAGAAATAGTGCTTCAGGTTAAGAACTTTGCTTTAGGATAAGAACAGAAATCGTCCTCGGACGGCGCAGCAGCAGTGGGAGGCCCCATTAGCCAAAGTGGTGCTTCAGGTTAAGAACAGTTTCAGGTTAAGTATGGACCTCTGGAACGAATTAAGTACTTATCCCAAGGTACCACTGTAATGAATTCTATTGTTGTAATCATGCATTTATTTTTCATCATAATATGCGGGGCTTTTTCTGGAACTTGGCACCTCTCAGGTGGGCGCCATTGCCATTATAAGAGAACAAGGGAGGCGCTTTTTTAAAAAGAAAAATAGCACTGATAATATGTTCTGTTGATACTAGGCATTGGTTTGTTACCTGAGTAATAATCCCTCCGTATGCTAGTGTAAAGCGTCAACTTCCTGTGGCAGTGACTTTGCAATATAAATCTCATTCCACGTCTCAGAGTGCAAAGTATTTATTGATTTAATAATATTTATAAACCCTTTGATTAAAAAAAAAACCCCACCAACAACCCACAAAGCAGTATGGCCAAAGATATATGCTAACAAATATCAGAAGCGGCTAGTGTACATGAATAATAATAATAATAATAATAATAATAATAATAATTTATTATTTATACCCCGCCCATCTGGCTGGGCTTCCCCGGCCACTCTGGGCGGCTTCCAAAAGAATATTAAAATACTATAATACATCAAACATTAAAAGCTTTCCGAAACAGGGCTGTCTTCAGATGTCTTCTAAAAGCCTGGTAGTTGTTGTTCTCTTTGACATCTGGTGGGAGGGTGTTCCACAGGGAAGGCGCCACTACCGAGAAGGCCCTCTGCCTGGTTCCCTGTAACTTGGCTTCTCGCAGTGAGGGAACCGCCAGAAGGCCCTCAGTGCTGGACCTCAGTGTCCGGGTAGAACGATGGGGGTGGAGACGCTCCTTCAGATATACTGGACCAAGGCCATTTAGGGCTTTAAAGGTCAGCACCAACACTTTGAATCGTGCTCGGAAACGTACTGGGAGCCAATGTAGGTCTTTCAAGACCGGTGCTATATGGTCTGGGCGGCCGCTCCCAGTCACCAGTCTAGCTGCCGCGTTCTGGATTAGTTGTAGTTTCCGGGTCACCTTCAAAGGTAGCCCCACGTAGAGCGCATTGCAGTAATCCAAGCGGGAGATAACCAGAGCATGCACCACTCTGGCGAGTGAAAGCTCAATGTGCCCATTTACACAAGTCGAAGGGTACATGAGAGCCAACACATAGCATTATTGTTGGGGAAATTCTTTTTTTGCACATGCAATGCAATGGTTGTGGTGAACAAGTACACACCTCCCACCTTTCATTATCTATCCCTTTTCTAGTACTTACTGTTGATCCACAAAGATGCATTCTCTAGAGAAATTTCAGTTTGAAATGGAGCGCTGGATATTTCAGTTGTGTGTCCAGTGGGATACCACAGGAATACTCATTTTCTTAACTATAGCTCTAGGGGAAAGCACACACACACACACACACACACACAATGCCACTCATTCTGGCTTACAAAGTCTTGGGAGTTTGTATTCTGCTTTTAGTTTTCAGCTTTTGTGTTTTTCAAACGAATAGGCAAAGTTCAGAGATTGTTGCCAAATGCTTCTGTTGTGAGAGCTTTATTGCGCAAAACCTACCAAATGAGGAGTAGCCACAATACAGCCAAATGACTAAAGATGGTCATATAATGCTGTTACTATGCTAAAGAAAATCTGCCCTCTCGTTTGATTTCCATTTGCGAGTTATACACAACTAATATAGCTCAGTAATGCTGGGACTCTATTCAGTAAAACTGCAAGCAGTTACCATTTACAGTATATCATAGGTCGATGACAGCAGGAATGGTGGGAGTTCATTATAGGGACCATGAATTGTTGGAGGTAATTTAGATTACAATTTAAAGTTTAATTTAAAAATCTATCAACAAATGTGAAAGTGCTCGAGGAACATTTTAAAATGCACTTTAATCTCACCAGCACAAATAGCTTTTTCAGGGCTCTAAACATCATCACCTGGCAAAACAGTAAAACTTTACTGCACCTTTAATTAAATTACAAACACAAAGGATAATTAACATTTTTATTTTTATTTTATTCATGCCATTGTTTTCCTTCAGAGTCAATATCTTGAAGTTACAGCAAGAGGGTATCGAGGAGAAGTTTATAGCTGGCACATTCCACCAGGATATTATAGCATCGGGCAAATGAAATGCACACAGAGTTTCTGGAGGCTGATCAGAGACAAACCTAACCCAGTGTAAGCCAGCTGTGCAAGCATTTTAATGCGACCACAGCTAATTCCTGAAGCAGCATGTGAACCAAAATGGAACTCTCCTTCAAAATTTCAAATTTTGCAATGGAGTTCTCCAGCCCAAAAATGTGCACAATTTTTTATTTTATGCATTGGAGAAAGTGTGTGTGAAATGTATATACCTCAGGTTACGAATGCTCAGGTTGCGCGTTTTCAGGTTGCGGATCGCGGGAAACCCGGAAGTACTGGAAAGGGTTACTTCCAGGTTTCACTGCTCGCGCATGCGCAGAAGCACCAAATCGTATCATGCGTGTGTGCAGACGCGGTGCTTCAGGCTACAAACACTGTGGGTTGCGGGCGTGCCTCCGTCACGGATTACGTCCGCAACCCGAGGTTCCACTGTATGAGTGAAAATAGTTCAAAGGTAGGATATATGGGGAAATTGCTTGCAAAAAAATGGGACCAGTCCTGAAAGTGGTGCAGTGGCTGTAGGGGAAAATATATGATGAATTAAAAAAGATGATGGGGATAACTTTTACTAAAAAAACCGGAGGCATTTCTATTAAGTATTTTAGATAAAGAGATCCCGCAAAATCGAAGAGAGGTATTCTTGTATGCAACCGCAGCAGCTCGTATACTTGTGGCCAAGGGATGGGAAGATCACG
This sequence comes from Podarcis pityusensis, assembly GCF_964106645.2. Lineage (NCBI taxonomy): Eukaryota > Metazoa > Chordata > Lepidosauria > Squamata > Lacertidae > Podarcis > Podarcis pityusensis. The sequence continues at coordinate 91,646,173 of NC_138032.1, forward strand.
AGGCTCCAAAAATAACAGATTGGCAAATCAAATTACAGGAATTGGTAGAGACGGCTCTACTGACTAGTAAACTCAGAGGAAACTCAAAGCAAAAATTTGTGGAAAAATTGGATGGTTATAGAAGATATGTTCAAAAAAACAATAATAGTTTTGGCTCCATGCTAGCATTCGAGTGATAAAGGAACTAAAAGGAGATGGACAACAATTAAGGGTTTATTATGTTTTCAGAATGTATTAGAAAAATTATATAGAAAGGTTTATTGTTTTGTGTACATTCAAATGTAAGATAAAATATATGCAAAGGGACTTGACAGGAAGTCAAAGTTGAAGAAAAGATTTTGGAAGATCAAAGGGGAAAAAATATTTACTTTCATTATCATTTTGTGTGTGGGTGTGGGTGTGTGGGTGTCTGCACATATGTGTGTTGTTGAATGCAATGTTTGGGAGGAAATAAGAGGATAAATAACAAATAACAAACTAAATATTGATGTATGTAATTTTCATTTCTTATTTATATTTAGTGGTAGTATGGCTGTATTGTTTTTTGTAACATAAAATCATTCAATAAAAATTATTCAAAAAAAAGAAAAGAAAGTGCTGCAGTGGCTGGGTATACTGCGTAGAGAGATAACGAGACAAGATAAAAAACATGTTCTTATATGCAACAACTGCGGCAAGAATTTTGTTAGCCCAAAGAGGGAAACAACGGGAGTTATGAACAACAGAAGAGGGGCAGTTGAAGTTGATGGACTTTGCAGAACTGGTGAAACTGACGGGAAGCATCTGTAACCAGCAAGACCAAGCATTCCAAAAGGACTGGAACAAATTTATATCATACTTGATAGACAACTGTAGCAATTAACATCATTAGCAGGGTTATCTGAAGATTTGTAAGATGAAATTTCTTGGGCTCCATGATCACTGCAGATGGTGACAGCAGCCGCGAAATTAAAAGATGCCTGCTTCTTGGGAGAAAAGCAATGACAAACCTAGACAGCATCTTAAAAAGCAGAGACATCACCTTGCCAACAAAGGTCCGTATAGTTAAAGTTATGGTTTTCCCAGTAGTGATGTATGGAAGTGAAAGCTGGACCATAAAGAAGGCTGATCGCCAAAGAATTGATGCTTTTGAATTCTGGTGCTGGAGGAGACTCTTGAGAGTCCCATGGACTGCAAGAAGATCAAACCTCTCCATTCTGAAGGAAATCAGCCCTGAGTGCTCACTGGAAGGACAGATCGTGAAGCTGAGGCTCCAATACTTTGGCCACCTCATGAGAAGAGAAGACTCCCTGGAAAAGACCCTGATGTTGGGAAAGATGAAGGGCCCAAGGAGAAGGGGACAACAGAGGACGAGATGGTTGGACAGTGTTCTCAAAGCTACTAATATGAGTCTGACCAAATTGCGGGAGGCAGTGGAAGACAGGAGTGCCTGGCGTGCTCTGGTCCATGGGGTCACGAAGAGTCGGACACGACTAAACAACTAAACAACAGGTTGAGTAATATAATATTTTAGGTAATGATATAACAAGGATAGGAAATGAAGCAAAATGTAAAGATGTGAAGTTTAATTTTGTAAACCATCAGATGGGAGGGTGGGAAGCCGTTAGGCTCAGTTGAGCTAAAGAGATACAATAAGAGGGTACGATGTTACGTAATATGATTATATGTAAAACTAATAAAAATCATTTATTAAAAAAAGAAAGCACTGCCAGTCAGCTACTGGGCTCAGTTCAAGGTACTAGCATATAAAGTCCCAAATGGCTTCTGGTCTTAGTATCTAAAATAGTTCATTCCCCAATGCCAACCATTTGGACCCGATGGCTGCTTAATTAGCATTGACCCATGACAGGGTCTTCTCAGTGGCAGTTCCCTGTTTGTGGAATGCCCTCCCTTAGTGAGCTGTGTCCATATCTCTCATTGTTAACTTTCAGGAGGAATTGAGAAAATATTCCTGTTTACCTAGGCATTTGATGGCTGAGAGAGACTGATCCTGGCAACTCTGGAAGATAATGTTGTTATAATGCTCTTACAATTATTATTATTATTATTATTATTATTATTATTATTATTAAAATTGTGGATGTGTTTGCTGCCTTGGGCTTCCTTTAGGAGGAAATTCAGGATATAAATTGAATGAATGAATGAATGAATGAATGAATGAATGAATAAGTAGAGTAGGCAAAATGCATAGAAAAATCAGATGAATTTTCATGAGGATTTTAAAGCAGCATTTTTGGAAACTCGTGTGGAAATGTGGTGAACTTGAACTGAAGAATGTGGAGGAAATGAAACTGATAGGTTTACCCATCCTTAAGGAAAGGGCGCATAGGAAAGCCATAAGCCCAGCAGCCAACATCACCAGATGCATCAGAATATTGTAATGCAAAGCAAAAACTGCAACTCAAGCACCATCTGGCTAGCAAACATCATCATCAGCCTTGTGCAACAGGTTTAAAAGACTTTTATCTAGGAGCCATTAGCTTTTCTAAGAGACTTAAGTATCGTAGAGCAAGTCCTTCATCTCACAAGAGGATATTATGGATCAGAACAGCGTCCCTAGAATTCCTTATGTGTAACAGAATACATCAGAGAGTATTGCTAATCAACACACAAACCTTCTCATAAGTAGAAAGAACTGGTTGTGACCAAGGTTGCTGGTTGAAATACTGAACACCGGCTGTAAATTCCAGAGGGATGGTGGTGCTAATCTTTTGCAGCAACGAGTCTTTTAGCAACAAATCTTGCAGCACCTCAAAGACTAACGCATTTATCTTTGGAGGAAAAGCAAGAAGCTTTTAAGACTGCAGCATGGTGTATTGCTATTGAGAGCAAGAGATTTTCCCTGTAGCTACTTGCAAAAAAATATATATTAATTCATTAAAAACTATGAAAGTAAGCAGGTTATTACATTAACCTCACTTTTAATATATCTGAAAAGAATATATGAATGAGGAATATATTCCTTTATGCAACTGTTGGAAGCAGTGTAAAAATAAAATAGAAATGGTGGTGCCATTTTGTAAAATGACATTTAATGTGCCCAGGAAAACCAGTTGACTCCAGTGGAATGCCTCACATATGTGGATTTTTGAATGCATTTTAGTCCAGCACCCTGCTAAGGATAGCTGGATGTTTGTTTTGTTTTGCTCTGCAAGTATTTATATTATTATTAAGCAGATTGCTTTGGCAGTGATCTAGATTGCATAGGTCAAATAGCATAGCTGTCAACCGTCCTTTATTTGGCAGGAAAGTCCCTTATCCCAGCGCCGTGTCCCGCTCCTGTCCCTTATTGATGATGTCCCTTAAATTTCCCGGCTTTCAAAGGAAGCAGCTCCTCTCCCTCCCTGCCTGCTGGCCAGGGAGGAGGGAGGCTCCAACTGTGTTGCTTGACTGCGTTGCTCACTCAATAAGGAGTCTAAGAACGACTGGGGGGGGGGGTGGAGCTTGCATGCCTTGTGCCGATCAAATTGGCCGTGTTGCCTGGGGACTCGCCTTTGCTCAGCGCTTCCCAGCGGAGAGGTGACGGTGGTTTTCCTTGCTGCATCCCCTTTGCCAGGTTGCTGCGCTGTGGGAACCACCGCTTGAGGCTTCGTTTGGCTGCTGGCTAGGCTTTCTGCCTTTGGCTTGGAGGAGCTCAAATGCTGAACATACCTGTGCCTGGAAAATCCCTTATTTTGGCTGCTGATCCCTTATTTTCGAGGCTGCTGGTCCCTTATTTTCAAATCTGTAAGTTGACAGCTATGTCAAATAGTAAGGGGCAGCAGCTGAATGTTCCTGTATATACATGAGGGCAGAGCAAGGTGCCCAATTTTTAGAATTCACGTGGCTGCAGGATCTCACAGATGAAACAGAGCTGCTAGACAATCCTGAGCTAAGAGTAGGGACTTACCGGTAAGTTTTCTATCTTGGCTGAAAAGCACAACTTTACTTAACTTTTAAAAGGATAGAATAAAGAGGCTTGATCCATGTTTTAAAAAGCATCATATGAACATATCCTAAGCACAAATTTCTCTACTAAATCTTAATTTACTCGGTTGCCAGATACACAAATTGGGCCTAGCGCTTCTGCTTATTAGGGTTGCCAACTTTTGAAAACCATGCTCCAAAGTACAAAATTCATTTGAATTGTAACACTGTGGCCTGTTTTTGTATCTGGATAGCTATGGGGTTCCTATCTGATTGACTTAAAAGGTATATAACTCCTCTCCCCAAGGCACACCTTTTTCAATAAAGTGATATAAAAGATAGGGGAGGAAAGGTTGGCCAAGGAAGACAAGCTACTTAATTTCTTTCAAACAAAATGAGCAGGCACGACCCAATGCCACTGCGGGGAAGAAAGAGCTGCCGGTGTGTATTAAAGATTAGTGCCTCGGCTGCTTAATTATTGGCGCGTTGGCTGCTTAATTATTGGTTAATCTAGCAATTTAACATGCTTCATTTAATTCTAATTAGGAGAATTAATAGGCAGGGAATAAAGATTTAAACAGACTGGCGAGAAACAAAACTGAATTTCAAGCTGCTGTTGAAAATTGGAGGCTTCCTTGGTGAACGCTCTTTCGGCAACAAAGCGGCCCCTCTTCCCCACAGAATGGGGGCCACGGGGAGGCTTTCATCACCAGATCTGGCACGCAGCCACAAGGGTGCTGGCTTGTGTAACACACGACATTAATGTCCTGGTGACAGAACGAGGACGGAAGGAATGGCTTCTGTGTTTTGGAGGGTGTGTGCACTGTGAGATTATTTCGCGATGTGTGTGTGTGTTTATAGGGCAAAAGGGAGCGGGGAATAATTTAGTGGTGATCTCACCCTCAGGAGGTACATACTATTGATGTTGGTGCTTTAAGTCACGGAGCTGTGAATTATTATATTTCTTCCTCAGTCTGATGCTCCCTTTATGTTCTCTCTCCTGGCATAGCTTTGGGGGATGAAGACATGAGGCATTTCCACTTCAACAGCTGGCTGGCTTCCATTCTTGCCTCCCCCAAATGTTACCGCCTGATCTGCTTAGTGTGTTTGTCTTTGCTAATCAAGCTGCGTACTCTGACAAGTCCTACGACATTGGACATGGCTGTTCTTCTAATTAAGGTGCTAATTGAATTAAATGGCTGCAGTAATGAGCAGATGAGCAGCATAAAAAGTAAAGAGTCAGATAGGCCAATTAACGAAAGAGCTGAGCATAATTATAACATTTAAAATACACGCAGCTCTGTACCAATATTCTTAATTGTTACAGGGGAAATTTATGATAATTGGCTCAACAACAGCCACGCAGGACTTGGTCTGAGACAAAGCCGGTAATTAAAACAAAAATGATATTCAACGCGGATTGCAAAGCAGGGGGAAACGGCTGATTTATATAGGAGATGTTTGTAAAATAAGACAACCTACGGAGTGAAAATCCTGCTGAATCGAAGCACTGCCGGTGGGTGACATTTGGACAAGGTGTCCCAAGATGGAGGTTTATTATTCATTTGCTTCAGACTGCCCACAACCCCAAAGCAGGGTGCTGATTCTCAGGGGTGCTGTCCCAAATCCATTCATCTCATTTGTTGCCTCTGCAGTATTTATGCAATGGTTTCTTATCATAAAGCAATTTGATATAGAAATTTGAGGCTTGTGTGACTAAAAAGAATGCCAGTGGAAACCACTAAGCCTTTTATGTTTCTGACTTTGAAGCAAGCAAAGGATGAATTTGGAAACCGACAGGTAGGAGGGGAAATGGGGTCACCGCTATTTAACCTGGCAGAAAGCCGAGAGGCCACACAAGTCCAATACCATTTCCCTTTTTGTAACAATTGCATATTGATTTGGCGGCGTTGCTTCATGCAGTAGTGAGCAAGTCAATGGACACAGGAATGATATTTGATAAGCAAATTATTGATTAAGAGTGCATCAGCGAACAGGGCCTGGAGAAGGGGCTTATTGTCACCACAGTCGAACAGTGAGGTAGTCATATAGTTCTAATTATTTTAATTATTAAATACGGAGTTGGTAAATAAGTCACAAAACACCAAAGTTTGACCCTTTTTGAAATATGGCCACATTTCCCCACACCAAGCAAGGCGTGAGAAGCAAAGAAGTGTGGGAATGTTCAGGGATGCAGGAGAGGATATATATTGTTTGATTATATCCTTTCCAACTTATGTTATCAAGTTCTACAATTTAGCAGAGTAACATTCCCCTTTTTAAACTTGCACAGCGGATGCGTTTGCTCAGGCTCGCTAAAGTCTCTAAATAAGTTTCGTTGGTACAGTGGTGCCTCGCAAGACGAAATTAATTCGTTCCGCGAGTTTTGTCGTCTTGCGATTTTTTCGTCTTGCGAAGCACGGTGTCGGGAAAGTTTTGGAAAAGCTTCAAAAATCACCAAAGTCTTTAAAAACCTCAAAAAAGGCTACCACACCGCATTCTATGAGTTGCTCCTCGAAGTCAAGTCGCAACTGTATTAACGGTGTTAAGAAAAAGGAAACAAACTTGCAAGACGTTTCCGTCTTGCGAAGCAAGCCCATAGGGAAAATCGTCTTGCGAAGCAGCTCAAAAAACAAAAAACCCTTTCGTCTAGCGAGTTTTTTGTCTTGCGAGGCATTCGTCTTGCGAGGTACCACTGTAATTTCCCCTTTAGTCCCTCATAAAAAGATAGACACGACACAGTCTTCTATAAAAGTATAAAAGAGTTTACTCACTCACATTCTGTTCACAAATGGATCCCAGAAGGCAGACTTGTTAGAAAAGTAATATACCTGGAATCTATCCCATAAAGAGACAGTCCCTTTGTCCTCTCTTGGCTGGAAGCCAAGAGAGCATCTTAGGCTAAGCAGATGTTGCTTCTATGACGAATGTGGTCAGAGAGAGAGAGAGAGGGCTGACCAGTCCTGCTCTTTTGTTACCTGCGCAGGTGAGGTCACACCCACCTCTAGTCACATGCAGAGGAAGTCTGTCCCAGCCTAGGAGAAACAGGAAGTTGCAATGGGCTGGTCCAGACATCCCCTTTTATGTCCACTCTAGGGATGTTGCACTTGACTGCTCTTGTGTTTCACATCCTGCAAGAAGCCCTTCATCAAATGCAATTTTCAGACTAGGTATGAGAAAATATTGTATTTCTTGAGAAATGTTTTCCCCTTTGTATTTTTGAAAGCATATTTTCAATAGTCATTTGCTAACCATAGAATCTGAACACATGCACACACACACGTCCCCCTTGAAACAGAAGGCAAGTCAGGGTTGACAGAAGTTTTGACATTAATTGTGTGTTCATTAAAAATGTGGACCACCTCCGACTGGGTTTCTACTTGATATGGACAAAGCTCCCAAAATATGCAGAATCCACAGATATAATGAATGCATACAAAAACTCTGGGGGAAAACTGCAGCTCCTCTCCGGGTAAGATCTCTAGCTAGGGGAGGGGAGGTTTTGCAAATAAGGTCTGTTATTATGAATATGGAGGGATTGAATTCATCAGAATAGATATAGACTTTGAATGCTGTCACCTGTATTGCTTCTTATCTCTCTCCAAGCAGCTTTGAATGTAAGTTTTTAACACAACAGGGATTGGTTTATTATTAATTAGCTAACTTATAATGGTATGGGGTTGCTCGTGCGTAAGTTGCCGCCTCTCCTGGCTATGTTGCCTTGTTAAACCTTTCTGTCTGGACAGCCCTTCAATTCATGGCTGCCTCAGTCGCTAGCAGAATCCGTCAGTGGGCGTTTCTTAAACCTTTTCCAACATAAAAGTTGTTTGACACCCAGTCTCCTCCTACTTTCTCTGCGCAGAAGTCTTCTGCGCAGGGAGGGCGTGGGTAACGGAGGACCAGTGCTCTCCCCGCTGGTGTCCGGTGAAGAGTCTGGGAGCCCATCGCCGATTCCCCCATCTGCCCCTCCTTATTCCTGGTGTTGCACTGAATTGCTTCCCCATCTGCTGAGCTGCCTCTCTCCCTGCTGGGCCCTTCTCCAGCATCATTAGAGAACCTTCCCTCCACCTCTAGCTCCGATGTCAGTTCCCTGACATAACTTGACAGATGGGGTGGAGAATTTAAACATTTTCCATAAACCCACCCCCACGATCACGGAGACCATTGTCTCAGACTGGCAAGGCCAGGCCAGCTTTTTCAACACTCTTTTTGTTAGCCAAAACCAAGCATATCTCCTTTGGGAGATAGTAAGGAACATTTCTCCCAAACCTTCCTATTTCTTCCTTCCCTCCTCCTGTCATCCAAACCTGGCACTTAGTTTTGAGGAGGAGATTCAGAAATGCATTGTCTTCCTGCTGCAACTGATGAGGTCTTGTGCTGTCTGCCGCAGGGCCATCAGATTTAGGAGTCTACTGGTTTTTCTTTTTCATAAATCTGGTGGCTCCATAGTCTGCCACCCAGTGTTCAGACATGGAGCTCAATTTCATCGTGACTTCTGGGCAATTGGAAGACAGTTCCCAGAATTTGGGGCCAGTGGGAGACATTTTGATGTCTGAGGTGAAGGAGAAGATGGTGTCCTTCGTTCCACATACAGAAGCTGTCCTTCAACATTTTCAGTGTGCTTCAGCCCCATCTGAGGGCAGCAGGTTTTTGAAAGGAGTGCAAGGAAGGGTCTGTAGCACACAGAGCTTTGTCTTCTAACAGAGGAGAATGTCCCCAGGACTCAGAAGGAATGCCCTACTACATCTTATTATCTACCGCCTGAGGCAGCTGCCCCAATCTGTCTTCATATGATAGAATTGTGAAGGAAAAGTTTCACATGCATGCTGGAAATGGAAACGCCAATGAGAAGAAGAAGAAGAGGAGGAGGAGGAGGAGTTTGGATTTGATATCCCGCTTTATCACTACCCTAAGGAGTCTCAAAGCGGCTAACAATCTCCTTTTCCCTTCCTCCCCCACAACAAACACTCTGTGAGGTGAGTGAGGCTGAGAGACTTCAGAGAAGTGTGACTAGCCCAAGGTCACCCAGCAGCTGCATGTGGAGGAGCGGGGAATCAAACCCGGTTCACCAGAGTACGAGTCCACCGTTCTTAACCACTACACCACACTGACTCTGTGTGTCATGGAGATACCTTTAAGAAAACTCACACCCACCCGCCCCGATCTGCCATCTCAACAGTGCAGACCTTACTGCTTCATTATTTTCATCATCATCATTGCTACTACTACTATTAAAATTTGTATACTGCCCTATACCTGCAGGTCTCGAGGCAGTTACAACCTAAAATCACAATATGAAAACACAAAATACATAATCTAAATAAAAACAAAAACAACCCAATAACACACCCCCTCCAACACATTTTAAAAGGGCATTGGGTATCAATCAATAGGAGTATAGCATCTAGATCAATAGGAGTATAGCATCTAGATTAAGGGAAGTAATAGTGCCACTGTATTCTGCTCTGGTCAGACCTCACCTGGAGTACTGTGTCCAGTTCTGGGCACCACAGTTCAAGAAGGACACTGACAAACTGGAACGTGTCCAGAGGAGGGCAACCAAAATGGTCAAAGGCCTGGAAACGATGCCTTATGAGGAACGGCTAAGGGAGCTGGGCATGTTTAGCCTGGAGAAGAGGAGGTTAAGGGGTGATATGATAGCCATGTTCAAATATATAAAAGGATGTCACATAGAGGAGGGAGAAAGGTTGTTTTCTGCTGCTCCAGAGAAGCGGACACGGAGCAATGGATCCAAACTACTAGAAAGAAGATTCCACCTAAACATTAGGAAGAACTTCCTGACAGTAAGAGCTGTTCGACAGTGGAATTTGCTGCCAAGGAGTGTGGTGGAGTCTCCTTCTTTGGAGGTCTTTAAGCAGAGGCTTGACAACCATATGTCAGGAGTGCTCTGATGGTGTTTCCTGCTTGGCAGGGGGTTGGACTTGATGGCCCTTGTGGTCTCTTCCAACTCTATGAGTCTATGAGCTATGAGTCAATCAGTCAAAGGCCTGGTTGAACATTTTTGCTTGACACTTAAAAGTGTACCATGAAAGTCCCAGGCGAACCTCCCTGGGGAGAACATTCCACAAACAGGGAATTTACATAACTTGACCAACTTTGTTCTAAAGTGTGACCATCCAAGAAGGAAGAGTTCTAGCTCCTCCTAGCTTCTGGAGAAGGTAGTGAATCCAAATACCAGAAACTCCTATTGGCCATCGCTGTTGTAGGATATCAGCAAATGTTTCGGGTAGTGAGAAGCTTTATGGCTGGGAAGTCCAATTCAGGGCCCAAGGGTTGCATGCGGCCCTTGAGGCCTGTTTTGGCGGCCCTCAGCAACATTTGATGCTTCCACCCCCTGCAACCCTCACGCTGCCTTCTCAAAGCCTGGTAAGCGAGGTGCTGGGCTTTGGGAAGGAGACGTGAGGGCTCAGGCAGGGTCCTAGAGTTCTCCTTCCTGCTTCACAAAACCTAGTGTTTCCCCAGTTTTGGGAAGGATGTGGGAAAGCTCTAGAACCTGCCAGAGCCTCAAACAGGCAACAAAGCAGTGTGTGGCCCGCAGGTTCCATGTCGAAGTACTTGTGTGGTCTATTTGGTATGAAACATTGGACCACCCTGATGTATGGGATTGGGAAGGAATTCCTGCATTCTGCAAAGACCTGCATTGAGGTATGTGATAGGTTCTGCAGGCAGAGGGTCTCCTGACATCACCTGGACCTACTCTGGTGCACACATCCATTACCGTACTTTTGGCACATAACACCCTGCAACGTATGGTTGGCTGGTATTTAGTTGGCATCTCCATTAGCAATGGCTGGAGTTAAGCCCATTGGATGCTATCCAACATTGGTCATGTTCAGAGTAGACCCACTGAAATTAATGGGCATGTAACTTAATTCCATGATCACTGCAGATGGTGATAGCAGCCACGAGATTAAAAGACGCCTGCTTCTTGGGAGAAAAGCAATGACAAACCTAGACAGCATCTTAAAAAGCAGAGACATCACCTTGCCAACAAAGGTCCGTATAGTTAAAGCTCTGGTTTTCCCAGTAGTGATGTATGGAAGTGAGAGCTGGACCATAAAGAAGGCTGATCGCCCAAGAATTGATGCTTTTGAATTCTGGTGCTGGAGGAGACTCTTGAGAGTCCCATGGACTGCAAGAAAATCAAACCTATACATTCTGAAGGAAATCAGCCCTGAGTGCTCACTGGAAGGACAGATCTTGAAGCTGAGACTCCAATACTTTGGCCACCTCACGAGAAGAGAAGACTCCCTGGAAAAGACCCTGATGTTGGGAAAGATGGAGGGCACAAGGAGAAGGGGAGGACAGAGGACGAGATGGTTGGACAGTGTTCTCGAAGCTACCAGCATGAGTTTGACCAAACTGTGGGAGGCAGTGGAAGACAGGAGTGCCTAGCGTGCTCTGGTCCATGGGGTCACGAAGAGTCAGACACGACTAAATGACTAAACAACAACAACTTTAATCCATTGGGTCAGATCTGAGTATGACTTAGTTGGGTGTCACCCACCGATTTCTGCAGCTGGGGATCTTGTATGCCAAGTTCTGTTCTGGATTGTGGCCAAAAAATGAACTGGAGCGGCTCACGCTGCAAGTAAAATAATATTGCACTTGAAAATATGCCCCACAACTCATAAACCTCCACGATTTTACACCAGTGGTAATGGAATAAATACATTCTAACAACACATTGCTTCTTTCCCCGCATAACTACTTCTCCAGGCAGATTTACCATAACAGAGTCTGAGCAGGGGGAAAACTAACAACAAAAAAAGATGGTTCATTTACAAATGTAATTTCAATTGAAGATAGTTTTCCAATCTTCTTTCATTTGAGTCTCAATTGAACGTCTTCTCCTTTTTGATGGCATGATTAGACATTGTGAGAGCTGTTGAAGATTAGTCAAGCACAGAGAGAGTAAATTGGGAAGGATGTTTTATCAGCGCACGTCACAATATATGAAAGCAGATGTGTATGCTCTGAGCTGTTCCCTCAAATTATGGTTATGGAATAATTTAGCCCTTTTGATTCTCACAGATTACTGCTTCCACTGATCATGCTGTCAAAATCAAAGTGAGCACTTCATTCCGCTTTTATTCATGCCAGATCTATTTTGCTTTCATAATGAGCAGATATTACCACTGCACAAAGAGGATAAAGACATTCACAGTGATAGATAGGCGAGAGATTAAATGGGATCTTTATGACTTCTTCAGCCATCAGTTTTGACTGTGCGATAAGACGAGTCGAGTTGGGCACTGATTTGTTCTTTATTGGAGCCAATATTAGCATGGGCTTACCAGCGCACGCTCTGATAAAATCTATTTAAGGTGGAATGGGCGTAAGCATTTTAGACCGAGGAGAACTGCTGCTGCTGCTGCTGCTGCTACAGCAGCAGGAGGAACAGGCAGCAAACCTCTCTATATGGCAAATTTCAAAACTGTTGTTCTTTGCACTTGCTAAATCTAATTACAACTTTACATTTCTCCTACCTCTCTTTGGCATCAAAGGGTTTTCCGCAGTATTATTGATAACAAACATTGTGTACAGTGGTACCTTGCTTCTCAAATGCCTTGGTACTCAAACAACTTGGAACCCAAGCACTACAAACCCGGAAGTAAGTGTTCCGGTTTTTGAACTTTCTTTGGAAGCCGAACATACTCAGTTTTGAATGTTACGCTTCCGATTTGAGTGTTACACTGAGGTCTGTCTGTTTTTGCTATTTTGCGTTTTTGTGGCTCTTTTTGTGTGTGTGTGAATTTGTGGAACCCAGTTCAGCTACTGATTGATTGTGTGACTGCAGTACATTGTTTATTGCTTTCATTTTATGGATCAACGGTCTCGTTAAGATAGCAAAATTCATGTTAAATTGCCGTTTTAGGGGTTGCTTTTAAAAGTCTGGAATGGATGAATGCATTTTGCATTTCTATGGGAAAGCGCGCCTTGGTTTTGGAACGCTTTGGTTTTGGAACGGACTTCCGAAATGAATTAAGTTTGAGAACCAAGGTACCACTGTATTCAAATAGAAATCTTTACAGATATCAGTGTAAACATGACATGCTCTGGTTGTTTTGCACCTCGCTTGAAATGTCTAAAGTAAGATGTGTTCAAGCCTGCGACCAGGATCCAAAAAACATCCGTACTAACTGTCCCCTGAAGGAGCCAGTCTGGACCTGAGGTTCTCATCTCCCTGCAACATCCATATGGGAACAGCCTTCCCTGCCACATTACTTTTGGAACTGAAGGATATGACATGGGAATCTGATAATACAAGGGAGAAAGAGAAGAAGAGTGTGTATTAGCACAGATAGTCTTCCAAGGCAGGGCTAGCTAACTTGTAGCTTCCAGTTGGATTATAACTCTCATCATCCCTGACCACTGACTCGAGTAGCTGAGGCTCATGGGAGTTGGAGTCCAACACCATCTAGAGAACTAGAGAAGCACAGCTTTCATATCCTTGTTCTAAGGTAGTAATAGAGCGTCATGATATGAATTCTTAAGTAGGTTTTGAGTAGACCTTAAAAAGAAAGTTGTACCTTATATACAAATTTATGCTAACATAAATGCTTAAAAATAAACATAACCATATACAAATACTTGCAGTACCTGAAGTGATCCTGAAGCGATGCAATTAGGCTATAAAGCTGCAAATTAAAAAGCAGTTAAAAAACACAACTCATTTCCTGCCTAAAATTCCAATTCTGCATAATATTTTAGAGAAGGCAGACGTAAAATCATTTGCTGTTACATCACCTGCCTAATTTAATCCACTGTCATTTTTAGCCCAGAACTCCCCAGCTATGTGAACTTGGCAATGCATGGATGTTCGCTCCATGACTGACTCTGAAAAAGCTGAAGGTAAATCAAACAGGTCCACTATCATCTTAGGACCGAGGCCACAACCTCAGCGTCCTATAGCAGGACCCATCAAAGCTACCATCTACTGTAGGCCCTCCATATCAGGCAGATCATTCTATGAGACACCATTTTATTTTGCCTTGTGCCCCATTGTTTTGTCTCTCCATTGGCTGGTTTCTGTTCATGTTTCCCTCCCTCCCTTCCTCCCTCTCTGTGATACAGAAAACACACGCACACACAGAGAAAAATTGCATGTACACACATACAGTCCAAACATTTTGAGAAATAATTATAGCTGTCAACCGTCCCTTATTTGGCGGGAAAGTCCCTTATCCCAGCGCCGTGTCCCACTGCTGTCCCTTATTGATGATGTCCCTTAAATTTCCCGGCTTTCAAAGGAAGCAGCTCCTCTCCCTCCCTGCCTGCCGGCCAGGGAGGAGGGAGGCTCCAACTGTGTTGCTTGGCTGCGTTGCTCACCCAGTAAGGAGTCTAAGAACAACTGGGGGGGGGGGAGCTTGCATGCCTTGTGCCGATCAAATCGGCCACGTTGCCTGGGGACTCACCTTTGCTCAGCGCTTCCCAGCGGAGAGGTGATGGTGGTTTTCCTTGCTGCATCCCCCTTACCGGGTTGCTGCGCTGTGGGAACCACAGAGCTGTTCCACCAGGCCTTTGGTCAGGGCGCAGCCTGACCCCCTCCTCTGGCAATCTGCACAGAATTTTGCTTAATGGTTGCCATCAATTTGATTTTAATTTGATTTTAATTAATTTTATAATGAATGTTTTTAGAATGTTGGATTATTTTGATTGTTGTTAGCCGCCCTGAGCCCAGCTTCGGCTGGGGAGGGCAGGATATAAATAAAATTTATTATTATTATTATTATTATTGAGGCTTTGTTTGGCTGCTGGCTAGGCTTTCTGCCTTTGGCTTGGAGGAGCTCAAAAGCTGAACATACCTGTGCCTGGAAAATCCATTATTTTGGCTGCTGATCCCTTATTTTTGAGGCTGCTGGTCCCTTATTTTCAAATCTATAAGTTGACAGCTATGGAAATAATTTGTTTGTGGGAGAGGTTTTATTGGTTTGTTTTTTATTTATTATGCATTTTGTGTTAAGATTTTTAAGATGTGAACCACCCTCTGATCTTCTGATGATGGGCATTATACAAATTTGATAAATAAATAAAACAATAAATGATACTCCCATGGCAGCCATTTTATGACCACTGACATCCTAACAGCAGCTGTTTTGTCGTTGCATCCACGAAACTTCTTTAAAATTCCAAATGTGCCGATGATGCTCATTGGTTTATATACTGCAGTAGATGAGCTGTGATTGGCTATCTGATGCTTTGTCACAGCAGTGCTATGAAGTGTGCAATTCTCAAATGCAATTCTAACACTCAGTTCTAGGGATATTTTGAGACATGGTCACACTCCAGGCTTTGGTGCCCCAAGAGTTAATACAAACAACAAATTGAAACCAAAGGGGAAATTTATTATATCAAAAGGGAATTAGCACCTTTATTAAAAATATTAAACAAAATCAATAAACATCATGCCAATACCAATCTGAGTTTAAGAGAGTTAAAACCAGTATAAGAAGCACTCCTAGGAACACATAGGAAAAAGCTTTGGGGGGGGGGGGAAAGCTTTGGATATGGAACAACTGATTGGTTCAAAATTGGGAAAGGAGTATGACAGGGCTGTATATTGTCTCCCTGCTTATTTAACTTATATGCAGAATTCTTCATGCAAAAGGCTGGGCTGGGTGAATCCCTAGCCGGAATTAAGATTGCCGGAAGAAATATCAACAACCTCAGATATGCAGATGACACAACATTGATGGCAGAAAGTGAGGAGGAATTAAAGAACCTTTTAAGGAGGGTGAAAGAGGAGAGCGCAAAATATGGTTTGAAGCTCAACATCAAAAAAACGAAGATCATGGCCACTGGTCCCATCACCTCCTGGCAAATAGAAGGGGAAGAAATGGAGGCAGTGAGAGATTTTACTTTCTTGGGCTCCATGATCACTGCAGATGGTGACAGCAGCCACAAAATTAAAAGACGCCTGCTTCTTGGGAGAAAAGCAATGACAAGCCTAGACAGCATCTTAAAAAGCAGAGACATCACCTTGCCAACAAAGATCCGTATAGTTAAAGCTATGGTTTTCCCAGTAGTGATGTATGGAAGTGAGAGCTGGACCATAAAGAAGGCTGATCGCCAAAGAATTGATGCTTTTGAATTATGCTGCTGGAGGAGACTCTTGAGAGTCCCATGGACTGCAAGAAGATCAAACCTCTCCATTCTGAAGGAAATCAGCCCTGAGTGCTCACTGGAAAGACAGATCCTGAAACTGAGGCTCCAGTACTTTGGCCACCTCATGAGAAGAGAAGACTCCCTGGAAAAGACCCTGATGTTGGGAAAGATGGAGGGCACAAGGAGAAGGGGACGACAGAAGACAAGATGGTTGGACAGTGTTCTCGAAGCTACCAGCATGAGTTTGACCAAACTGCGGGAGGCAGTGGAAGACAGGAGTGCCTGGCCTGCTCTGGTCCATGGGGTCATGAAGAGTTGGACACAACTAAATGACGAAACCCATAACATTCTATGGAGTAGGATTGTCTTCCATGAGCAGAGTCTTAACAGTGAGTCCGTAAGTGACTGTGGAGGCCAATTCTGGATCCATGCGTCCTTCCACAGTGGGGACATAGGTTTTTGGATGGGAGTTGATCACGGTGAGGGTTTGCCAAATGTGCCTTCCTCTTAGCACGTTTCTCCCTTGCATCGTGAGTTTGAGTGTCAGAGTTATAAGGAAGAGGTAGGGGGTATTCTTGACCCTCCCCACCAAACCTGGATTCAGAGGAGCATAACATGCTTATATCGAGAGGTCTAGCGTGACACCCCAACACATTGCACTAATAGGGCTTTTTAACAAACTGTAAAAGGCTGGTGCCAGTCAAGCCAATCACAAACTTCCACACAAAGAACCTAATTAACAGAGCCTTGGCTTTTGCTAATTAATGAAATCAGCACAAGGCTACTTGCACCTGGGCAAAGCAAATTCTTGACAGAAAGCATCACCTCTCATACTTGAAAATTGACTTAGAAAGAAAGACTGTAAACCTTGTCTTACTGAATGCGAGTGTGCGCTAAAAGTTTTTAAATTGTTCCAGACAGTAAGAGCTTGTATTTAAAAATGTTTGTGAAACGGCTTCTGGAAAAATTGTATTATGTTGCCCAGGCGAGATGGGGAAAAGAGATGAACATATATTTTGGGCTCTGCTGGCAGCAGCAGCAGCAACAATTTATTTATTTATAGAATAAAACTTCAAACATTAAAAACTTCCCTAAACAGGGCTGCCTTCAGATGGCTTCTAAAAGTCAGATAGTTGTTTATTTCCTTGACATCTGATGGAAGGGCGTTCCACAGGGCGGGTGCCACTACCGAGAAGGCCCTCTGCCTGGTTCCCTGTAGCTTCACTTCTCAGAGGGAGGGAACCACCAGAAGGCCCTTGGAGCTGGACCTCAGTGGCAAGAGTACTTGTAAGGGGAGGGGAAAAGAAGGAGCGAAATGTAGGTCACTCAATTTGCTTTGAAGAGGTGATCCTGGCATTCTGTAATGGATCTCTTTTGAGGCCTCTTCTGAAGTGCAGGTTATCACTGCAAAAGCTGGATATTTTGAGGGGTCCTTCAGTGCAGTCGTGTGGGGAAGATGCAATGAAGGATGCAGGAAGCTGGAGATAACCAACTACAGAATTCAAAGCAGATTTTTAAATTGTTAATATAATGTGTTTTGAGTGTGTTTTGCTTTATCGCAGGATTGGGCTAGAGCAGTGTTTTTCAACCTTTTTTGGGCAAAGGCACACTTGTTTCATGAAAAAAATCATGAGGCACACCACCATTAGAAAATGTTAAAAAATTTAACTCTGTGCCTATATTGACTATATATAAAGTAATTCTCTTGAATAGGAATCAAATAAACACAAAGAAAGTATTTTATAATTACTTTATTATGAAATAGTAAATAAACAGAAATATGAAAAATTATAAAATACTTTATTCAGTGCGCAACCTGGGCCTGTTTGGCTGAACACAAAGCTGATATTCTGGCTGGAATCGAAGAAAAACACACACGTAGCTCTTCGTCAACAGCTCTCAGTCTCTCTCTTTATTTAGTTTTTATAGCAATCATGCTTGAAAAGCTCATCTCACACAGATATGTAGTGGAAAATAGGAGCAATGTCAAAATAGCTTTGTTTGCCAGAAGGGGGAACTCCTTGGCAGTATCCAACCAAAAACTGTCCAAAGGTAGATCAGCAAATCTTAGCTTGAAACCACGATTTTGTCTCAGTTCAGTTAGTTCCTCCTGCTCCTGTAAAGTCATGTCCTTTCCACCAACTGATGCTGAGCTATAAGGGTCCCTAACCCAGTCAAGGCTTTCAGTGGAGACTGAAGAGAAATAAAATGACAACTTCTCCGGTCCTCCTGGTGACTCGAGTCGCGACGTCTTCTTCTCTCCGCTGCTGCGCACACTGTGCTCGGGCGTGAAGGAAGTCTGGACCAATCACAGCCCGGACATCAGAAAAGTGGAGGGTGTCCCCCTGAGGAGCGCCAATCGGCGCCCCTGCTGGCCGAGGGTGGGGTCAAAAACCCCACCCCCCATACCCAGGACACAGTCCGGCGCCCGCCTAGTGGGTGAAAATTTGAATATTTTTTTTAATCTTTCGAATTTTTCAATTTTTCCCACGGCACACCAGGCAACATCTCGCGGCACACTAGTGTGCCGTGGAACAGTGGTTGAAAAACACTGGGCTAGAGCACGGGAAGGGGACCTCGATCATTGTGGATCTCCACAATGGGTAATCCCTGACCAGCTGCCAAGGTAAAAGGTAAAGGGACCCCTGACCATTAGGTCTAGTCGCGGACGACTCTGGGGTTGCAGCGCTCATCTCGCTTTATTGGCCAAGGGAGCCGGCGTACAGCTTCCAGGTCATGTGGCCAGCATGACTAAGCTGCTTCTGGTGAACCAGAGCAGCGCACGGAAACGCCGTTTACCTTCCCGCCAGAGTGGTAAATATTTATCTACTTGCACTTTGACGTGCTTTCGAACTGCTAGGTTGACAGGAGCAGGGACCGAGCAATGGGAGCTCACCCCATTTGAACCGCTGATCCTCTGATCAGCAAGTCCTAGGCTCTGTGGTTTAACCCACAGCGCCACCCGCGTCCCTTAGCTGCCAAGGAACTCCACCCAAATTCCCCCACAATAGTTTAAAACCCACTGATGTATGCTGTTACATGGTGCATCTGCCAGTAGGGGCTCTTTGCTTGTTTTTGAGTTTGTATTGCATGCACTGTGAATTATCAGTTGTTAAAAGAGTCTAATAAGCCATTCATCGTTAGTGAGACAGCCTTACTTTGTCACCAGCAGTCACGGATAAAAGTGAAAACGTTTGGTTTCAACCTTTCCTTACAGCACAAAGGAAACAAAAAGTGCCTTAATCCTGTAGTGGAAGAATGAGACGTTAGATATTAGGACCGCTATTTATTTGATTTCCATAGCCTTATTGCAGGGCAGATTCGAGGGTAAACTATATGTGGAATGAGTCTGCCCCTGCGGCTTGATGGAGGTAGAAACTGTCTCTCATGTCTTGTTATGCTGCCGTTTCTATGGGGATATACGCTTGGTATTTATCACTCCTGTTATACAAAAATCTCCAAATGGGTCCGAACTTCAATGTCTAAAATTCCTGGTAGAGGACAAGGATCTAGAGATCACGCTAAGGCTGGCCAAATTCTGTGCGACTGCCGTAAAACTTAGGGAACAAGCTGTACTACCAAAATGATTAAGGTTTCAAATGATAATTTTAGGTTATATTTTAGTGATCAAGATTTAATATATATTTTTAACTGCCGCTATATCTGAATTGTCTCTGTTCTACCCAGTTGCAATTCAATGTATTCCTGTTGTGTTTTATGATTTTCCAGATATTGTAAGTAAGTTGGAACTGATCTGTGACCATAATAATAATCATAAAAAATTTCCATAGCCACCATCAATAAACATTCCCAGGGCATAAGTGGTATCATGCTATATTCCATCTGTGCCTTAATTTTTTCATTCTACATAAGGTTTTTTTAGGACAACACATGTGTAATATCATGTATGACAAAAGTGAACAGGCATCGAGCACTCAGTAGATGCAGCAGCTGCCTGAATCACGCAACCATTGCAGGAAAAAATAAAATCCTCAACACATCATTCATACATTATTATATTTCTGAATTTCTCATCTTCCACATTTATTTTTGCATATAGAAAACTTAATATATGAAGCTATCCTGAACAGAAGGTACAGCCACCAGACTTGCAAAAGCAAATGACTGACCAAAACACTGTTGAAAAAGCACAGTACTGAGCACTCAGGTCAGCTCCCGTCCGCTCAGCCAACATGTATATTAAAATTGTCACCTCCACCAAGCTTTTGGGAGCAGATGTCCTAAGCTGTGACAGTGCCACATTTAATCTTGAATCCGACTTACCCGAGTTGCCGAGTCCTGTGCTCTGGCCACACAGACCTTGTTATTATATTGCCTTTCCTCGCTAACGGTATTTCAGCAAAGGGGCAACAGAATGAATTTGCACTAAAGACTTCAATAAAATTGTGCAATCAATCTGCATTTGGGCGAATTTGTCAAAGTTTTGCATTTGGCAAATACCGGTTGGGTAATTGGCACAGCACTGCGCTACTGACAAAAAGGCAAGGGTGATGAACAGCTCCTAAACGCTGTGTCTTTTCAAACCAAGCTGATATTTAGTTCTTAGGCAGATTGCGCGTTGTTTAGTGTACATTCGGAGAACCAAGAGCCTTCACTACAGCCCCTCATGTTCTCTAACCTTGACTTAATGTGGCAGTCAGAAATTGTGGACAAATGGGTGCTACAGCTGCAATCCTTTCCCCACTGATTTGGGAGTGATCCTGCTCAATGGGACTTATTTCCAAGTAGATATGCAAAAGATTAAAAGGTAAAGGGACCCCTGACCATTAGGTCCAGTCGTGAACGACTCTGGGGTTGTGGCGCTCATCTCGCTTTATTGGCCGAGGGAGCCGGCGTACAGCTTCCGGGTCATGTGGCCAGCATGACTAAGCCGCTTCTTGTGAACCAGAGCAGCACACAGAAACACCGTTTACCTTCCCACCGGAGCGGTACCTATTTATCTACTTGCACTTTGATGTGCTTTCGAACTGCTAGGTTGGCAGGAGCAGGGACCGAGCAACGGGAGCTCACTCCGTCACGGGGATTCAAACCGCCGAACTTCTGATCGGCAAGTCCTAGGCTCTGTGGTTTAACCCACAGCACCACCCGCGTCCCTTATGCAAAAGATTACAATGGTTTTAATGGATAAAGCTTTACGTGGCTTGGGATCTCAGTGCCTGAAAGAGCACCTTTCCCCCATACAAGCTTACCTGGGCCTTGAGGTTAAGCCATCCCACTTCTGAGTGGGATATGTTGTGGTCAGATCACGTGGCCTCCACACACACTGGGGGCTGGGGAAGCCCTGCGTCATGGCCCCCAGCCAGCCAATCCGGTTGGCCAGGGACGTGGCTTACTCCTTTTAAACCGCAGCGCGGCAAGGGGATCTCCCTCTTGTTCTGGCTTCTGCGGATCTCCCAACATCTTATTATGTGTTCATCGTATTGGCGTTGCTATGGACCTCGGTTGGTCCCCGTTGAGGGGCCTGGTAGGAATTTTTCCACTTGGCTAACTGGCACTGGCCATTTGGTTTTCACCTACCTTGTAGCAATCGCCACAACTTTGTCAGGTTTGGTTGTTGTTGTTGTTGTTTAGTCGTGTCCGACTCTTTATGGTCCAGCTCTCACTTCCATACATCACTACTGGGAAAACCATAGCTTTAACTCTACGGACCTTTGTTGGCAAGGTGATGTCTCTGCTTTTTAAGATGCTCCCCCTACTGGTGGTTAAACCTTGTGAGACTACCTGCAGGCGGGCAGGAGTCAGATATAGTCGGTTCAATTCCAATGCCTAAGCCAATACCGCTCACATTTTGTAACCAATAAAGTTGTGGCCTCAATTTTGCCCATTAACCTAAAGGGGGGGCGCTCGGGGTCTTGACACGCAAAGAGGCCTTCCTCAAAGTTCTGCCTCCTGATGGAAACGAGAAAGGGGGCTTTCTTGAAAAATCCCCACCTGCAAAATTCCCTCGCCAGGGAAGGTCACCTGGCACAACCTCAATATCAGATGAAGACTTTTCTCCCCCCCCCCCGAGCTTTTTTTTAGAGTTCTTAATATATTTTACAGTTAACATCTCCCCGCTGCATCAACTGATGGCTGAATATGTTTTTATTGTGGCTGCTACAGTTTTGAATGAGGAGGGTTGTGCTAGAAGGGGGGGGGGGGTTGTCGTTGGGTGTTTGACTGCGATGTTTCATTTATGTAGTTTAAAATTTCATATTATGATATTGTATGCTGTTTTTAACAGTAAGTTGCCTCTTGCGCCCACAATTATTATTATTATTATTATTATTATTATTATTATTATTATTCAATTTATATACCACCCTTTATCAGAAGATCCCAGGACAGTGTACAACATTAAAAACACATTACAGATCATCAGTGATAAAAACATAATAAAAAATATAATGACAGACAGAGTAATAGTAAAATAATCATCATAATAACACCCCACACTTTGACAGACCATAGATTATATATTACCCATAGGCTGAGAGAAATGTTTTTGCTTGGCGCCTAAAGACATGGAGTGATGGTGCCAGGCGAGCCTCTCTGGGGAGGGCATTCCACAATCGGGGAGCCACCACAGAAAAGGCCCTTCTCTTGTTGCCACCCTCCAAACTTCTCTGGGATGGAGGATGTAGAGAAGGCCTTCAGGTGACAAGCGCAGGGCCCGGGGCAGTTCATACGGGGATAGGTGATCCTTAAGGTACTGACGTCCTTAGCCATGTAAATACATAAATTCAAATAGCAACAAGAAGGATAAACTGGGCATATGTGTGTAATTCACCAAACTCCATTGGGCAGGCTGCATTTATTTCTTTGCGCCTCCCTTTGCAAAAGTGAAAGGAGACTATGCAGTAGTGACAGGTCCGTACAGAACCTGTCTGAGGCCTGGGACTGGAGTCTTGTTAGATGGATGTTGGTGATCTGACATTAAGTAAAAGTGAAACAAAAGAAGTGCCATGGTCAGATCACTTCCTGGTGCAACTGGACTTCTCCGCAACCCTTCCCCTCTGCAGGGAGGTGGGACCAATTCGGATGGTCCACCCCCACCACTTAATGGATCCAAATGGTTTCCAGAGAGTGGTAGGGGATGTTTTATCCCATGTTGATGGCCTTTTAGCTGATTCCCTGGTGACCCGTTGGAATACGGAGTTAACCAGGGTTATTGACTGTTTGGCTCCGAAGCACCCTCTCCGATTGCATGGAGCCCGGACAGCCCTGGTGATGAAACAATCGCTGAGACGGCTAGAACGCCAGTGGTGGAAAACTCAGACCGGACACGGGCTAGAGCGTCTCTACCCCCATTGTTCAGCCCGGACACTGACATCCAGTGCCAAGGGCCTTCTGCCGGTTCCCTCATTGCGAGAAGTGAGGTTACAGGGAACCAGACAGAGGGCCTTCTCGGTAGTGGCGCCCGCCCTCCCCTCAGATTAGCAGGAAATAAGCAGCTATCTTATCTTTAAAAGACATCTGAAGGCAGCCCTGTTTAGGGAAATTTTTAATATTTAATGCTGTATTGTTTTTAACACTCAATTGGAAGCCGCCCAGAGTGGCTGGGGAAACTCAGCCAGATGGGCAGGGTATAAATAATAAATTATTATTATTATTATTATTATTATTATTATTATTATTATTATTAAGTTATAAGGTCATACAAAAAAAGCAGTCGGTCTTAGCCCTCTGAGGCCTGGAGCAAGTTTACCCAGCTGCCCCCCCCCCCCCCACTTCTGCATAGGCCTGAGTAGTGATAATATTTGGTAAATAATCCACCCATTGGGTAATTGGGGGGGGGGACCCACTAAAAACCCAATAAACCTTTCTCACTTTCTTTCCTGGGACTAATTTACTGCACAAAATGTATTTCATGGCAAGCAGATCAATCTGTATTGAGCCACTGTTAAAATATGAACCGAAAAAGGAACTAAAAGATAGAGGAAATGGAATGCAACAGTTTCAGCCTCTAGGATGGTTGTCTGTGGGGCTGACTGAGCTCCTTCAGACCCAGTTTGCTTTTGAGTCCCCTATGGATGAGGAAAACACAAATTCATTATTGTGTACCTTGGCGAGGATCAACATGCAAAATGACAATTGATGCCACCTAATTGTTTAATCTTTTGTGTGTGTGTGTGTGTGTGTGTGTGTGTGTGTGAGAGAGAGAGAGAGAGAGAGAGAGAGAGAGAGAAATTAACCCAGCAGCCATTCCTAGCGAATCCATTAAGCGCATACATCAGCTGGGCCTTTTTCTGGCTCTTTTTCAACACTTTGATGAAGTTTCCACCTTAAGGAGTAGGAGGAATGGGGGGAAAGCAAATTGCAGAGTGTAGACTGAAGCACTTGCAATCTTTGTGACAAATACTAATGTATAAATCAGCAGCCCAATCCAGGCCTGGGCTGCTGATCATGTTCTTTGCTGAAATGTCACCTGTTCCTATCTAACGATTTGCATAATGCAAAGCTTCTCACTCGTAAAATACAGATTAAGAGGGGAAGCAAAGAGTCATTCTCGAACCACAGAGCCATTTCAAGAGTGGGGTGGGGGACAGGCTTTGCTATTAACCCTGCTGCTCCCAAAGGTCTCTTCTCTGCTTGCATCGGCAGTAATAGCGAGGCACAGGAAAATAAAGACCTGGTTATCTTTCCTCTGCTGTTTTATTATTTGTTAAACATGTTTTGCTAACGTACAATGGGGAAGTGCTGTAAATATTGAGGAAATGATCAGAAATCCTATGCATACAATAAAACGTATTCAACAAGTTTAAGTGGACATTCAGTTGTCAATTGGCAGATCGGGGGGGGGGGTCATGTTTTGAAATGCTCCCCCAAATACCTCCCCCTCCAAACTTGCTAGCACATCAGCAAGAGAGCTACAATAAACCTATTTCGTGGGATTAAGCATTTTTTTGTCTTGCATGTTTTACAGCCTTGGGATGCTCTTGAATCTGTTGGCGGTGCACACAGGCATTTAAGTGATGGTGTTACCTAAAGGGGGACATGGGTGGCACTGTGGGTTAAACCACAGAGCCTAGGACTTGCCGATCAGAAGGTCGGCGGTTCGAATCCCCGCAACGGGGTGAGCGCCCCTTGCTCCGTCCCAGCTCCTGCCAACCTAGCAGTTCGAAAGCACCTCAAAGTGCAAGTAGATAAATAGGTACCTCTCCGGCGGGAAGGTAAACGGCGTTTCCGTGCGCTGCTCTGGTTCGCCAGAAGCGGCTTAGTCATGCTGGCCACATGACCTGGAAGCTGTACGCCGGCTCCCTCAGCCAGTAAAGCGAGATGAGCGCCGCAACCGCAGAGTTGGGCACGACTGGATCTAATGGTTAGGGGTAGGGGTTACCTAAAGGTAAAGCTAATGGACCCCCGACATTTAAGTCCAGTCACAGACGACTCTGGGGTTGCGGCACTCATCTCGCTTTACAGGCCAAGGGAGCCAGGGTTTGTCCGCAGACAGTTTTTCCGGGTCATGTGGCCAGCATGACTAAGCCGCTTCTGGCGTAACGGAACCCCGACACAATAGCAGCGCTCAGAAACGCCGATTACCTTCCCACCGGAGCGGTACCTATTTATCTACTTGCACTTTTTTTGGGCGTGCTTTCAAACTGCTAGGTTGGCAGGAGCTGGGACCGAGCAACAGGAGCTCACCCCATGATTCGAATCACCAATCTTCTGATCGGCAAGCCCAAGAGGCTCAGTGGTTTTGACCACAGCGCCACCCGCATCCTGTCATAGCTTTAAGAAATATGGTTTATTTACCTATTTACACCTTCAGTCTGCATGGAGTCCAGATCTTACAACGTGGTCATATCAAGAGGTGCTTCTTTCCCACAGCAGTGCAGCCATGGAGTCCAAGGCATCTCTCCCAGTCTACCTTCAGCCAACCTGCCCAAGATGGATCCCAGTCTTTTTCTCTCCCCTCTTTCTACCCAGCACATCTTGCCAAAAACTTTCTTTTCCTGTCACCTCACACTCAGTTACCCTGGCAACCTTCTGAACCCCCAGTCTCTGTTCACACTTCAGGGTAAAGGGGGGGGGGGTGCACAGTTTGTCATAGGCCACTTCAGGAATTCCTCTGCAGCTTGTATTTCTCTCTTAACACCCCAAGTAATCAAAATCATCGCATTTATTAATTTCTATTATTATCTATAATAATATGTTTTTCATGCATTGCACCCAGTAAGAAGCATCCCCTTTGCTCCGAACCAGTCAATTCAGGCCACTGTAATCTCAAATCAGACTCCTATTAATATTAATTAATTAAATTTCTAAGCCACTTTTCATCAAAGGATCACAAGGTGGTTTACAAAATGAAAACACAGAAAGCATACCATAGTAACTAGTAACTATAGTAAACTAGAGTAAAGCGGTTTAAAGGGCCAAAGGTTGTTTAATTAGCGAATGGCTAACTGCTCCTCTCAACTACAACAGATAATTACCCCCCCTGCATCTCCATTGTGCTGATTAAAAAAATAAAAATAAACAAGAGGATCCTGCCCACTCAGAGAGGAAGTGGAAGTGGGCAGGCTGTCATAATAATAATAATAATAATAATAATAATAATAATAATAATTTATACCCCACCCATCTGGCTGGGTTTCCCCATGGTTTTACTATAGTAAAACAGCTTGTGAACCTGGTCGGTGCAGAATGTGGCAATTCCATGGTGTTCCCTCAATACTAGGAGCATATTACACAAAGCTCTTAAAACAGGTTCCGTATTGTCTTATACAGTGGTACCTCGGGTTAAGAACTTAATTCATTCTGGAGGTCCGTTCTTAACCTGAAACTGTTCTTAATCTGAAGCACCACTTTAGCTAATGGGGCCTCCTGCTGCTGCCACGCCGCCGGAGCACGATTTCTGTTCTCATTCTGAAGCAAAGTTATTAACCCGAGGTATTATTTCTGGGTTAAGTAAAGGTAAAGGGACCCCTGACCATTAGGTCCAGTCGTGACCGACTCTGGGGTTGCGGTGCTCATCTCGCTTTATTGGCCGAGGGAGCCGGCGTACAGCTTGCAGGTCATGTGGCCAGCATGACTAAGCCCCTTCCAGCGAACCAGAGCAGTGCACGGAAACGCCGTTTACCTTCCCGCCAGAGCGGTACCTATTTATCTTACTTGCACTTTGACGTGCTTTCGAACTGCTAGGTTGGCAGGAGCTGGGACTGAGCAACGGGAGCTCACCCCGTCGCGGGGATTTGAACCCCTGACCTTCTGATCAACAAGTCCTTGGCTCTGTGGTTTAACCCACAGCGCCACCCGTGTCCCCATTTCTGGGTTAGCAGAGTCTGTAACCTGAAGCGTATGTAACCCGAGGTCAGGCCCAGGCAGAGGGGGGGCCATATGGGCCACTTGGCCCGGGCCTCCGATTCCAAAGGGGGCCTTGGTCAGCATATTCACAATCGCAGGGGATACACTGGGGCAAACTTACTTATTTATAAGACTTCAGCTATCCCCAGGGTAAAAAAAGGGGGGGCACATTATCTACCTGGCCCAGGCCTCTGCCTGGCTCTGCAAGGCCCTGCCCGAGGTACCACTGTATTTTCTTGCAATGTATAAAGCCCTAAACAACTTGGACACTAATAAAGATGTACGAGAGTTCATCCTCCCTACCACCCTATTACAGTCCCCCAGATTATCACACCAAGAGTGAACAGACTAAGAGAGAAGCCTTTCTAATGGCTGCTTCACGAATTATGCAGAAGCAAACCCAGATTTACCTTCACGTAGGCGCTGTGGGTTAAACCACAGAGCCTAGGACTTGCCAATCAGAAGGTTGGCGGTTCGAATCCCTGTGACGGGATGAGCTGCCGTTGCTCGGGCCCAGCTCCTGCCAACCTAGCAGTTCAAAAGCACATCAAAGTGCTTTCAAAGGTAAACGGTGTTTCCGTGCGCTGCTCTGGTTCTCCAGAAGTGGCTTAGTCATGCTGGCCACATGACCCAGAAGCTGTACGCCGGCTCCCTCGGCCAATAAAGTGAGATGAACGCCGCAACCCCAGAGTCGGTCACGACTGGACCTAATGGTCAGGGGTCCCTTTACCTTTACCTTACACTTAGTAGGGGTCAATCCCAATTTCGTGCAGCCTTGCCATTCTTGGCTTTCTGATTAACGTACCTGTGTGTGATGGGAAAGTTTGCAAACATGGGAGTGTTGCATCCATTCTTTGTATTCAAATGTACACTCACCGAAAAATTGTGTGGCTCAGGAGAACCCCTGGAACAGCCTGCGCAGAGAGGAGAGATTGTTCTATCTGTATCATATGTGGTAGTCGTAGTAAGGTTAAAGCTTACTGGGAAATGATATCTAATAAAATGAAAAGGATGTTTAAAATAACATTTGTAAAAAAACCAAACCAAACCCAGAGGCTTTTTTTGGGGGGGGGGGAATTATAGGGACAAAACTGCCTAAACTATATAGTAATTTATTCATGTATGCTACTACAGCGGCAAGAATGTTACTTGCCCAAAAATGGAAAGAAGAAGTCCCAGCAAAGGAAGAATGTATACAAAAACTCATGGAATATGCAGAAATGACAAAACTTACTGGAAGAATAAGAAATCAAGATAACAAACTCTTTATAAAAGAATGGAAACGGTTTGTTGAATATTTACAAACAAACTGTAAGCAGATAAGAACATTGGCAGGATTATTGCAATAGCCTGCAGTTGCATAAGAGTACATATTTAAAGAAGATGAATAAATGAGCAAATTAAGTTAATTTGGATATGCAGAAGAAATTAAAAATGAATGTAAGGAACCGCAGAAGGAGGGGGAACGAAGTCATGTTTTGAAATGTCAAAATGATTGTAAAAATCAGTGCATGTATAAACCTGAAAAGTATAATTTTTTTTTTTTAAAAAAAGAGAGATTGTTCCATCTGGCAGGGTGAAATGCCTCTGCAAACAAAACATCTGTCATAGCACAACGTTGAATTCCACCCATAGTGCTTAGTGCTCCCAGAACATAGTTTACAACTGTGTGGCTCCCTTCTGCCAATTATGGGCAACTCCTGCATTTTGTTTGCTTGCTTGTTTGTTTAACAACAGATATACCTGCTGGCTTTTCTTGGGAGAAAAGCAACGACAAACCTAGACAGCATCTTAAAAAGCAGAGACATCACCTTGCCAACAAAGGTCTGTATAGTTAAAACTATGGTTTTCCCAGTTGTGATGTATGGAAGTGAGAGCTGGACCATAAAGAAGGCTGATCGCCGAAGAATTGATGCTTTTGAATTATAGTGCTGGAGGAGACTCTTGAGAGTCCCATGGACTGCAAGAAGATCAAACCTCTCCATTCTGAAGGAAATCAGCCCTAAGTGCTCACTGGAAGGACAGATTCTGAAGCTGAGGCTCCAATACTTTGGCCACCTCCTGAGAAGAGAATACTCCCTGGAAAAGACCCCGATGTTGGGAAAGATGGAGGGCACAAGGAGAAGGGGACGACAGAGGACGAGATGGTGGGACCGTGTTCTCGAAGCTACCAGCATGAGTTTGACCAAACTGCGGGAGGCAGTGGAAGACAGGAGTGCCTGGTGTGCTCTGGTCCATGGGGTCACGAAGAGTTGGAAACAACTAAACGACTAAACAACAACAAATACCTGCTGGCCCATCTAGGCCAAAATTCTGTTCTCACAGTGGCCAACCAGTTGCCTGTGAGAAGCCTATACACAACAGCAATCTCTCCACCTCTGGTTGCCTGGAACGGGTATTCAGAAACATACTTCTGCTGTAGTGGTGGTACATTATAGCCCCTGTGGCTAGTAGCCACTTATAGCCTTACCCTCTATGAATTAGACCAGTGTTTACCAAACTTGGATCTCCATCTGTTTTTGGACTACAGTTCCCATAATCCCTGACCATAATCCCAGTCCTGCTAGCTCGCGATGATGGGAGTTATAGTCCAGAAACATCTGGAGATCCAAGCTTGGGAAATACTGAAATTAGTCTTTTAAAGATTAGTGGCCACCACTACTTCTCATGGGAGTGAATTCTACAGTTCAACTACGCACTGTGTGAAGAAGTAATTTATTTCGTCTGTTGCGAATCTTTCAACAATCAGCCACATTGGATGGTCCCAAGTTCCAATACAGTGGTACTTCAGGTTACAGACGCTTCAGGTTACAGACTCCGCTAACCCAGAAATAGTACCTTGGGTTAAGAACTTTGCTTCAGGATGAGAATAGAAATCGTGCGGTGGCAGTGGGAGGCCCCATTAGCTAAAGTGGTACCTCAGGTTAAGAACAGTTTCAGGTTAAGAATGGATCTCCAGAACGAATGAAGTTCTTAACCTGAGGTACCACTATACTTTGAGAGAGGAAGGGGGGGGGGGAATCCTCTATGCACTTTCTCCAAGCTACACAAAACTTTATACACCTCTACCAAGTCTCCTCTTACTCTCCTTTTCTCCAAACTAAAAGCACCAAATGTTGTGGTGCATGCTCTGGTTATCTCCTGCTTGAACTACTGCAATGTGCTCTACATGGGACTACCTTTGAAGGGGACTCGGAAACTACAACTAATCCAGAATGCGGCAGCTAGACTGGTGACTGGGACCGTATAACACTGGTCCTGAAAGACCTACTTTGGCTCCCAGTACATTTCTGAGCATAATTCAAGTGTTGGTGCTGACCTTTAGAGCTCTAAACGGCTTCGGCCCTGTAGACCTGAAGGAGCGTCTCCACCCCCATCATTCTGCCCAGACACTGAGGTCCAGCTCCAAGGGCCTTCTGGCGGTTCCCTCCCTCTGAGAAGTGAAGCCACAGGGAACCAGGCAGTGGGCCTTCTCGGTAGTGGTGCCCGCCCTGTGGAACGCCCTCCCATCAGATGTCAAGGAAATAAACTGACTTTTAGAAGACATCTGAAGGCAGCCCTGTTGAGGGAAGTTTTTAATGTTTGATGTTTTATCGTGTTTTTAATATTCTGTTGGGAGCCACCCAGAGTGGCTGGGGAAACCCAGCCAGATGGGTGGGGTATCAATAATAAATTGTTGTTGTTGTTGTTGTTGTTAACTGCCCCTTTCTGAGCTTTTTCTAACTCAACAATATCCTTTTTGAGGTGAGGCAAGCAGAACTGTACACGGCATCCCAAGTGTGGTCACACCACAGATTCCTGCAATTGCAGGGATGTTGAACCTTTTTGGATCTACAGATCAGATCTTTTCCAAGACTGGCTTTGTGGGCCAAATTTGAGGAGTGGGTCTGACTCTTATGTATTGATGTATTGTACAATGTTGACAGCCGGCTGCCTATAAAAGCAGGCCAGCTGAGCTGTTTACTGTTCAGTTCTGTTCCAGATTACAAATAAAGAGCTGCTTTGGAGAAATCGCTGCGTCATCTGCTATGTCTACCCACTATTTAACAGTGACCACCCATTTGTCAATCAGCAGGCATCATTGATGCTTCAAAGCACCTCACAGGCAACAAGGCACTGCTGAAATGGAGGAGAAAGCCTTTGTTTTAGCATCATGATCAAGATGCGGACGCATTGGTTTGGTGTGCCACCTCTCTGTGGGGAATCCCGCCCCCTGTTGGAGTGAGGTCAGCTGATTGACAGCTTGGTGTGGATTTGAAAAAATGTCCTCATGGGCCAAACTGAAACCCCCGGTGGGCCAATATTTCATTCATGGTCATTTGCTGCCAGTTTAGACCCCATACGTATATATGTGAAATTTATATTTTTGCCCCCGTGTCCATCACTTTGCACTAGGGATGGAGGTGAAATTCAATTCAGTTCACATATTGAGGTGAGCTTAACTAATCAGCGCTTTCTGATGCGAACTAAAGCATAGCCATCCTTAAGGATTTGCAGCCCGCCCCCCCATTTCTGCAGTGCAACTTCTTCAGCCAAGTTATGGGTACCAACATACTTATACTGAGGCAAAGTCAATGCACATAACAGTGAAATTTTGTAGACCAATGAGTCCGGGCATTACAATCTGGGTGGCATATGGCCATTGGAAATGGGAGCCAACTTGGCTCCCATTCAAAACAAACATGGCTGCCGAAAAAGCAAGCAAGGGTCCAGAGCAAAAGGCCACGAATGGCAGTAAAGCCAGGCTAGGCAAGTGAAAGGCCATTCTGTCTCTGGCAGCAGTGCCCAATATGTTTTACAGCGGCCGCCATGTCTGAAGAACAGTATCCTTTAGCTGGAAAAGACTGAGGAGAACAGAACTGCTTGTCTGATAGCGTGTGATGGGAAATTGGGTGTGTGTGTGTGGAAATGAAGTCTCTTATCTTGGGGACAGTGAGGAAGAGGAGACAACAATAGTCTCCCTTGGTTTGTGAGGGATGGAAGGGCAGGGGAAAGGGAAGAAATCTGCCACCAGGGCTCTGGGAATTGTGGAAGACTTGGCAGCGAGCCAGTTAATAGGCAGCTCTCGGCTGCCTCACTGAGAATGGCAGTGACACCTGACTGAGAACTTAGGGAAAGAGTTGGCGGCTTATTAAAGCAGCGGGACCTTGGCTGAACCCCATGACTACACGCTAGGATTGCTGTGTGCCCCACGATAACTCGCAGCTGCTGATAAAGTCCACTGGTAATGGCTTTTTGCTAATGAGAAAAGTGCTGCTGATTATGACAAATAGCCTCAGACCAACAGGCTAAGCTGCTACACAGGCTCCCAATTGTCAGTCTGGCTGA
Organism: Podarcis pityusensis; assembly: GCF_964106645.2. Taxonomy (NCBI): domain Eukaryota; kingdom Metazoa; phylum Chordata; class Lepidosauria; order Squamata; family Lacertidae; genus Podarcis; species Podarcis pityusensis. The sequence continues at coordinate 91,678,843 of NC_138032.1, forward strand.
TTTTTGCATTTCATTATTCCTTTCCTGATGTCTTGGCTCCTTCTATTCTCAACATACTCCTATAACCGTGTGTCACAATTTTAATAACACTTCTTTATCTCAATTTTCCCCCTCTCTCCATGGAAGCTAGAAAAGAAATGGATATTGAAGGAACAATGTTTAACCTTGCTTGTATGCCACAGCAAAAGGAACCCTTCAGCCATTGTTTAAGAATTTCAAAGGCACAAACAACCACGCAGAGCCCACGTGGCTCCAGAGGCTCTTTTCTGCTCCCTGTTTTTTTTTATAATTCCAAACATCTTTCTAAGGGTCTGGCATGCTGAATTTCCATCAATACAAGGGAGGTGCTTGACCTAAAGAGGTGTTGGTGCAACGCAGGGGCAGGCAGAGTTTGACCCTCCAGGTGTCTTCGGCTACAGCTTCCATCACTTCCAGCCAGGAAGCCCCAAACTTCCCCTATCTCTGGTGTAGTATTAGACACAAAGTAGAGAGTCCTTTTTGGGTGTGAGGAGGGGTGTTGAAGCACATAGCTTCTGACTTTGTAAAATTTACCTGTTGGCCCGACACCATTGCAAATGTGTTGAGTTCTCTGATTAGGGAGGTTGCTGTGCTTATGGGGTCTGGTGTTGTGACCATTAGGTCATCTGCAAAGAGCCCTAATTTATAGGTTCTGCCTTTTATTTCCACTCCCTTGATGTCTGTGGCTGCTCGGATGTGGATTGCTAAGGGTTCCAGAGCCAGGATAAATAAGAAGGGAGACAGTGGGCATCCTTGTTTCGTGCCTCTTTGGATAGCTATAGTATTAGAATCCATATTGTTAGTTCTGCATTTTGCTGAGGCTTGGGAGTATATTTGTTTGAGGATTTGTAGGAAGTTGGGGCCAAATTTCATGATAGTTAGTACTGCTAATACACAAGCAACGCTGACACCAAACTCTATGCACATTAAGCATAATAGAAACACCGCCACCCGACCCCACCCCCATCCATCTTCCCTCCCTCCACCCCCTTTCTTTTTTTCTTTTTTTTTCTTCTCCCCCTAATGCCTCAACAAATGAAACGGATTTGTAAAAATGTTACATGGAAAAAAAATACAAGGCATTACACTTACTTCTGTAAAACAAGAAAATCCTTAATAAAATATTTTAAAAAAAACAAAGTAGAGAGTCCCCAATTCAAATTTCACTTCACCCACAGACTCAGCAGGTCACCTTTGGGAGGCGAATCTTTCTGCATATACTTCCCACTCTCAGTCCATGCTGGAAGTGGAGATGACAGTACCAGCCTATCTAACAGGAATGCCCTATCTCGCTTTTTTATATATATATTGATTTTTTTATTTTAAAAAATGAGAAATTTTGACAAACTAACTTCAACTTTAATACATATTTCCCTGGACGGTTTGACTTCCCACCCTTAACTACCTGACATTTAGAAGACATCTGAAGGCAGCCCTGTTCAGGGAAGTTTTTAATGTGTGACGTTTTAATGTATTTGCAATCTTTGTTGGAAGCTGCACAGAGTGGCTGGGGAAACCCAGCCAGATGGGCGAGGTACAAATAATAAATTATAGTTATTATTATTATTATTATTATTATTATTATTATTAAACTATGTGATTTTTATGTTCCCATCCTTTTTTCCTTATATCTCATACTTATTTTCTCTATTAAAATGGTGGCCGTTTCCCTTCCACCACTTAAATTTTGAATCCTGCTAGTGACATCATTCAGCTATAATGCTTCCTCAAACGGTCCAAAAGGGGTCTCCACGCTTCAATAAAAAGTTCATCGTTTTGATCTCTTACAATTGCTGTCAATTTTGCCATTTCCGCAAGGCCAATTGGTTTTAAGATCCATTCTTCCTTGGTTGGAACATCTCCTGACTTCCTTTTCTGCGCATGTAGAATTTTGCCTACTGTTGCTCCATCTCCATTATCCCCAAAAAGGAATAGGAAAGAGGAAAACAATTCCATTCTGAAATCTGGCTGCCTTTCATAAAACAAGTTCAGACTTGGCCTCATCAGCAAGAATGTCTTTTTGCCAGCTTGGTTGATTAAAGATTACTTACCAGTTCTTCTGAGATACATGGTTGTTCCTATTGCTGTAACAAAGAAGTCATGTTGTATTAATTCAGAAATACCAGCGCCATTGTTTCTTGGTTCTAGGATTCTTAAGCCATCATGTAAGATGCGGATTCAGTTTGATGTGTCCAGCATCATGCCTTTAAACGGCTTTATTTACATCAGGAGTGGGCACCATGTGACATTGGGCCCAATTGCAACCCCCCCATACATGCACTCAGCCGGGGCCTCTGGAAGGAGTGACCTGTCCCCACTGGCGGAAGAATGGGGAGGCGGGGGGAGCGCACCACCCACAGCAGCATTGGGGAGGGGGTACAATCTTGGCCACCCCCCGGACGCGCGACGCACACACCCCAATCACGCCGGCGCCATGCCCCTGCGGGTGGTGTGCCACACCCCTGGGACGCATGCCACACGGGTGCATGCCATGCCCCCAGGTGGTGCACCACGCTCCCTGGGATATGCGCCAGCCACGCCCCCCCCCGCTCTCCGCTCCCAGTGCAATAGCATGCAGTCCCACCACTGCCTGTCCCTCCCCTGGCAGCCCACTATGCAAGGAGGACGGGGGGGGCGGAGGATGGGGAGCGGGGGCTGAAAGAGACAAAAGAAGGTGGCTTCACCCATGATTGCCTTTGGAATGCCAATGCACCCTCTGAAAAATTCTCCAAAAGGGATAAAAGTTCCCTACCCATTTATATCCTTTGTAATTTGAAACTGGCTAGAAAAGTAGAGACATCACCTTGCCAACAAAGGTCCGTATAGTAAAAGCTATGGTTTTCCCAGTAGTGATGTATGGAAGTGAAAGCTGGACCATAAAGAAGGCTGATCGCCGAAGAATTGATGCTTTTGAATTATGGTGCTGGAGGAGACTCTTGAGAGTCCCATGGACTGCAAGAAGATCAAACCTATCCATTCTTAAGGAAATCAGCCCTGAGTGCTCACTGGAAGGACAGATCCTGAAGCTGAGGCTCCAATACTTTGGCCACATCTTGAGAAGAGAAGACTCCCTGGAAAAGACCCTGATGTTGGGAAAGATGGAGGGCACAAGGAGAAGGGGACGACAGAGGACGAGATGGTTGGATAGTGTTCTCGAAGCTACCAGCATGAGTTTGACCAAACTGCGGGAGGCAGTGGAAGACAGAAGTGCCTGGTGTGCTCTGGTCCAGGGGGTCACGAAGAGTCGGACATGACTAAACGACTAAACAACAACAACAAAGAGGGTGGGGTTATAGACAAGAGGACTCCCTTCTCTTATATTAAATATAGACCATAAAAGATCAGATATTCTTTTACACATTAAGATAACAAAACTGAAAACTATTATTAAGGAGGCAGATCGGCAAATGAATATAAAATGCAGTAGGGGGAAGGGGCCATCAGCAACGCAGGGAGGCAGAAATAGCTGGTGATCCTGGGCACAGGAATAAAATGTTAGGAGGTACACAAGAATGTTCCTGTTTTAATCTATGAAATGCTGGAGGACCGCCCGTAACACCACACTTTATTTCTTAAAAATGGGCTGGGCAGCAGTTGCGTGTTATATATACAGTGGTACCTTGGATTGCAACCATTTTGGATTACAACCACGTCAAACCCTGAAGTGTGTGTCCCTTTTTTTGGATTACAACCCCCCCCCCTTTTTGGAAGCCACATTGGCGAAAGCGCGCCTTGAGTTACAACCTGTTTTGGTTTACAACAGGATCTTCATAATGGATTATGGTTGTAAACCAAGGTAAAAAGGTAAAGGGACCCCTGACCATTAGGTCCAGTCATGGCCGACTCTGGGGTTGCGACGCTCATCTCGCTTTACTGGCCGAGGGAGCCAGCGTACAGCTTCCGGGTCATGTGGCCAGCATGACTAAGCCGCTTCTGGCGAACCAGAGCAGTGCACGGAAACGCCATTTACCTTCCCGCCGGAGTGGTACCTATTTATCTACTTGCACTTTGACGTGCTTTTGAACTGCTAGGTTGGCAGGAGCAGGGACCAAGCAATGGGAGCTCACCCCATCGCGGGGATTCGAACCGCCGACCTTCTGATCGGCAAGTCCTAGGCTCTGTGGTTTAACCCACAGCGCCACCCGTGTCCCTGTAAACCAAGGTATCACTGTATATATATGTGTGTGTGTGATGGGTTGATGCCTGTTGGACTGAGTTCACACAAGTTTTTTAAGTGTTTTACAATTTGAGCTTTACCACCAGCTTTTCACTCTTACGGTGTTAACCAAAGCGATTATCATAATCAGTAATTTTTTTCTGGAGGGACGCAGGGGTACACATACCCCTAAACATTTTGTGACTCTAAATGGGAGAAGAAACTATTTTTTTTTAAAAAAAAAAATTAGTTTCTTCTCTAGCACGGTGAATCGTTAGTTCCATGGCTACCCCCAATGGCGGCCTCATTTCCTGTTACGGTGTTTCCTGAGTCTCAGATGGAAGCGAGCGTTTAATGTGTGAAGTAGGAGTTGGAATCTAGTACAGTGATTGGTCAGTTTTGCTGTTACCACCTCCGATGGCGGTTTCCTTTCCTTTCCCGGTGATTTTCTTGAGTCAAAATAAGGAAAAAAGCACTGACCATAATCAAATTAAACACTTCTCTCTTCTGACCACATCTACATTTGTGTGTGTGTGTGTGTGTGTGTAATATAGGAATACTTTTGAGAAGGTACATAAGCATCAGAATTAATTCACTCCTGCATCTTTGTGCGAACACAAAATCAATGCACAGCCTCCAATCATGGTTTACCCATAAAAAAGCACAACATACAAATATGATATGTGATGACATAAATCCTCTTGTTCTGTAGTCTAATGAGAATCCTCCGGGAAAGCAAAGTAGTCTATATAGTAAGGCAGTCCTTGGGATAAAATATACATTCATCAGGATTTCAGTATACCTTATTTTTCGATGTTTACCCTCTGCCCCCCACTACTTCCTGCTGTGTGCAGAATCCCTTATTTGCACATCACTGATACTGTTAAATACACCCCCCCCCATTCTCTAAGGGATTGCCACTGCCTGGTGTTGCGTGGGGGGGGGGGACGGTTTGAAACGGCATCCATGTCACTCAGGAGATCGCAGCCACAGAGATGAGAAAAGAAGAGTCATTCCTTTGTCTGTAGACATCACTTCCTGGTTCGCATGGAGAAACCACTTACAATGGAGCCCAGCGCCGGCAGCGCATAGCTGTATTGAGGCAGCACCAGGTGTTGAAAATTGGGTCCTCCTCACAGGAGGAGTGAGATCATCAGGACTGACCTCATTGTTGTGTGGGTGTTATGGCCTGGGATTTGGATTTGGAGGCTGAACCTGAGGAATCCCGGCCTGCACAGGAGTCCCTGCCTCCAAAACCAGCTGAGCCGGGGCTGGGGCATGAGCCTGAAGGGTCCTCCTCACCTGTGCTGGATCCTCAGGTGCAGGCACCAGCTGAGTCTGCTCTGGCCCCTGAGGTGATGGAGGACCCATTGCCTGCAGGTGCTCCACTCTCAGCCCCGTCAGGGGAAGAGGAGGTTGCCTCTGGGTCAGAGCCATCACTGAAAAGGCCCTGGCCCTGGTGGAGGATAGTCTGACTTCCTTAGGGCCCGGGACCTCTAAACTATGGTTATTCATGGACCTTAAGGTCCTCTGCGGGGCATACTAGGAGAGGCAGTCCCGTATACAAGGGCCCTAAGTGGCTTACAACAAACATTCAAAACATCACAATACAAATATATGAAATAGAGAGCATGTTAATAAATTTAAAAATGGCAAAATAAACAATTTAGCAAACATAGAATAAATCCAATATTACAAAAAAAAGAGAAACAATATAGGTTTAAGTATATAAATACAAATCAGAACAAGAGCTAATTGACAATTAAGTTTCTGGTACTGGTCTTCCAGCACTCCCAGAAGCCTAGCTTAAATACAGTTTCAAAGGGCGAAGTTCTCTTGCCAGGCTAAATATCATACAGCTATCTCCCATATCCTTACTCTAGAGGAGGCTGGCAGCAGCAAAAGGCAAATGCTGGAGAAGTAAAAGGTAAGGGTAAAGGACCCCTGGATGGTTAAGTCCAGTCAAAGGCGACTGTGGGGTTGTGGTGCTCATCTCGCTTTCAGGCCGAGGGAGCCGGCGTTTGTCCACAGACAGTTTTTCCGGGTCATGTGGCCAGCAGGACTAAACCGCTTCTGGCGCAACAGAACACCGTGACAGAAGCCAGAGCGCATGGAAATGCCGTCTATAACAACAACAACAACAACAACAACAACAACAACAACAATTTTTTATTTGTATCCCGCCCTCCCTGGTCGAGGCTGGGCTCAGAGCGCCTATCATAAAAACAACACAAAACAGACATCAATTAATTAAAATACATCTTAAAATTAATTCAGACAAGTTAAAATCTGGGCAGCTGGTAATTATCAGGTTGGAATTGAGAGTGGTTAATACTTGCCAGGACCAACTGTTTCCACTGATCATACAAGGACCTGTGAGCGGGTTGGGGGCCTCCTTCAGGCTTGTTTTATACCTCCCCGACACAGCAGTACAGTGGTGCCTCGCAAGACGAAATTAATTCGTTCCGCGAGTTTTGTCGTCTTGCGATTTTTGTCGTCTTGCGAAGCACGGTGTCGGGAGAGTTTTGGAAAAGCTTCAAAAATCACCAAAGTCTTTAAAAACCTCAAAAAAGGCTACCACATCGCGTTCTATGAGTTGCTCCTCAAAGTCAAGTTGCAACTGTATTAACGGTGTTAAGCAAAAGGAAACAAACTTGCAAGACGTTTCCGTCTTGCGAAGCAAGCCCATAGGGAAAATCGTCTTGCGAAGCAGCTCAAAAAACAAAAAACCCTTTCGTCTAGCGAGTTTTTTGTCTTGTGAGGCATTCGTCTTGCGAGGTACCAGTGTACCTATTTATCTACTCGCACTGGCATGCTTTTGAACTGCTTGGTTGGCAGGAGCTGGGACAGAGCAATGGGAGCTCACCCCGTCGCGGGGATTTGAACCGCCGACCTTCTGATTGGCAAGCCCAAGAGGCTCAGTGGTTCAGACTACAGTACCAGAGAACATAATGATGGTCAGCCTCTTCCCCAGCCTCCGGGAAGTGTCAATTGCTGGTGCAGTTCTTACTGCACTTCAAAACACCTAAGCAGCCTGCTTAGATACAGTTCAGAGGGGAAAGATCATCTCACCAGGAAAGATGACGTACGGCAGGCTTAATAATAATAAATAATAATTTTTTATTTATACCCCGCCCTTCTCGGTTCAAAAACCGGGCTCAGGGCGGCTAACAACAAATTTAAAACACTTAATTGTAAAAGCAGCATAAAATACAGTATAAAAACATGAATAACAATAAAATTCAGAAATCAATTTAGGGGAAATAAGCATTAGATAATCCCCAGGGCTAGCTGGCTGAATTGGTCCTACTTGGGCCAGCGAGGAGGCCAGGGGAGAATTAGCTGTGGGGTCTCAGAGTGGGTGATCTTCATAAAAGAGAGGGGGAGGGAAGAGAAAGGAAACAAAAGATCAGGCTGAATTCAAATTAAAGGCCAAGTGGAATAGCTCTGTCTTACAGGCCCAATGGAAGGAGGTTAAATCCTGAAGGGCCCTAGTCTCATGGGACAGAGCATTCCACCAGGTCGGAGCCATTACTGAAAAGGCCCTGGCCCTGGTGGAGGATAGTCTGACTTCCTTAGGGCCCAGGCCCTCTAAACTATGGTTATTCATGGACCTTAAGGTCCTCTGCGGGGCAGACCAGGAGAGGCGGTCCTGTAAATATGAGGGCCCTAAGGCTTGGTACGCAGGTAGCAGGTGGTTGTTTGCCCAGGCTGTGGTGTGCTTCCTTGTTCTCCTTGTGGACAGCTCCTCCCTCCTTGCTGTCGGTAGTGACTAGTCCACTACTCGGGGTTTCTGGGAGTTGTGATCCAGAGGCAAAGGAAACTGCATGGTTGACCCCCAGTAGTGGGCATGTGGGCTCTGCTGCTCTTGTGACACATGAATAAACAAGGGACACAGCTGGTCGTTGCAGGTGTCGTAGATGTTAAACCAAACGGGGGATAAAATACTAGATGCCTCACGAGTCTTAACTGTATTTGTATTCATTATATATTGCATTTTATTTTCGTACAGTAAAAATAGCGTCGGAAATAAAAAATCAATATTTCCTCCCTTTCCTGTGCCTCTGCTCCTGAACCCCTGACAGATGTTCTGTCTCCTATAAAGGTAAAGGTAACGGTACCCCTGCCCGTACTGGCCAGTCATGTCCGACTCTAGGGTTGTGCGCTCATCTCACTTAAGAGGCCGGGAGCCAGTGCTGTCCGAAGACACTTCCGGGTCACCTGGCCAGCGTGACGAAGCTGCTCTGGCGAGCCAGTGCAGTGCACGGAAACGGCGTTACCTTCCCGCTATAAGCGGTACCTATTTATCTACTTGCACTTGGGGGTGCTTTCGAACTGCTAGGTGGGCAGGAGCTGGGACCGAGCAACGGGAGCTCACCCCGCCGCGGAGATTCGAACCGCCGACCATACGATCGGCAAGTCCTAGGCACTGAGGTTTTACCCACAGCGCCACCCGCATCCCCTTACTGTCTCCCATATTCAGCCACAAATCTATGCTGTGGACCACCTGAATGGACCTGTTTGAGAACCCCTGATTTCTACTCTTATTATTATCATTATCTTATTCCCCACCTTTTCCTTCAAGCGGCTCAAAGTGGCATGGAGGGATGGAGGAGAAATTTGCTTCAGTACAGACTTAAATATGACATCTATCCAATTTTCGCTTTCTGAAACCATGTGTGAACGAAAACACGCAGCTGTCCTTCGGAATTCACACTTAACGTGAATTTTGCAACGCTTTTCTCCTACCAAACCGTGTCTACAAAAATGTATATATTTGGGGAAAGTGTGCATGAAAATGAAGATATCCACGGAAATAACAGACAAAAATGCATTACTTTGGGGAAATTGCTTGCAGAAATGTGCACATTAGTGAAAACTGCATACAAGACTGTGCTTAATAGGAGAAATTCGTACTAAAATTCTGATGATTTAAAAAAATAACTAATCACAGGTTGCCACAAAATGCCAATAACTGAATTTAAGACTGGAGAAATGAGAAGCTGAGAGAACTGAACTTGACAGATCCTTCCATCCCTCGCAGCCTGCATAATTCTCTCCCCCCTCCCCATTTTATTGTCCGAACGATGCTGAGAGACATTGTCTGGCCCACGGTCACCCAGTGAGCAGTGCAGCCGAGTGGGGAATGAGACTGTCGTCTCCTCGGTCCAGCATTCTAACCACTATCAGAAAGTGGAGTATTTATTCCCCCGGTTGTGAAAATGACCTTTTTTCATGCTGGGTGCCAGTGAAATGACCAAATTAGGAGAACCATGGCAGTAACTAGAAGCAGTAGTTCACAGTGATTATCTATGGCTATCACACTTATCTATGAAGGTGCTTGCCTTGTGGAACAATCTTCCCCTGGAGATCTGGACTTTGGGATGCTTCTCCTGGCATGTAAAACCACACCTCTTCATCCCAGCTTTTTGCTGACTGCTAATGCCAGCTCCTGGAATCTCTGGGGACTGTAATTCTAACTGACTCATACGGTTTATCGTCCTAAAAACCCATCTTTTCTTTTTGCAATTAATATAAAGGAATTGAAAAGTGTTTGAAGTAATACGGACTACACGTTTTAATTCAAAACAACAGCTTGACGCAACCGTTGCATACATTTAAACAAATGCATCCTGAGAGAGGTGCTTTATTTTCTAAAGCTATATTTCTAAAACAAACAGCAAAGGGCCATCTCCTTCAGTTTAGCAATACAGTTGTGAATTAATCTTTTATGGTCAAAAAAACCCATCTGAAACAAAGACTGGTATATGATTGTTTTAAGAATATTATTATTTTATTTTGAGAATATCATCATTTATTATCTAAATTTATATGGCTGTCTCCACCAATAAAAAATTCTAAGTGGCATATAAAACAAATATAGTTCCGAGGGCAACTTTTAAAATACATATTTACATATTTAGCTCCACTGGCTAGTTATGGTATTATTTAAAGGGGTCACACGAGAGGGCAGTACTTATTAAAACAGAGAAAGAAAGAGGTAAACTCATAATAGGATTTTTCATGTGGAACGATAATCTTATCTAATATGTCTGAAAATGTAATCCATTACTACTAATTACCACGCTGGCTTTGAAAAACAGAATCACACTTCCTCCAGGGCTAGGCAGGGGCCAAATTTCTCTCTTTCTCCCGTCTTCATTGTTCTTTCCCTCTCTCCCAGACTCTTCCCACCTTTTTTCTCTCCCAAGAAAAATGCAGGCCTCCGGACATTAGCAGAGAAGGGCCTAGGGTCTCCCTATCGGGCTGAAGCAGAAGCTAAACAATATTAGCCAATCATTTTTGATAGATGAAGCATGGAAATTAGTTCCAGAGTTTAACTGATAACTGAAACCACAGAGTTACATTCCATTATGGCAGCCTTAATTGATGAGCTCATTAAGCCCATTATTAGAGAAATTGATTTCAAATAGGCACTTAAAACTGGCTGGCAAAAGGGAAAAAAAAGGTGAAGAGATACCACACAATGTGAAGAAAGTAACTAAAATACATAATGAAGCAAGTAATTTTATAGGTTTTTTTAATGAAAGCCTCAAGAGCATATTAGTTGCTGTGTGGATTTTAAACACTCATTTTATGTACTAATAAAGCTTTTGTAGATTGTGTCCATTAGGGGAGTTCTGAATGCCTCCAATCTTTAATGCAGCACTGCTACTAATTAATTAATTAACCCCCAGCTGAAGCAATCAATTAGTCATGCAGGATCCGCACTGTAAAGCTACTCTAGGTATTGTCTGGCCGGGGCGAGAAATGGTAGAAATGTAGCCTTCGCTTTGAGTTTGATTATTTTTCTTCCTCTTGTTCGTCAAGTTAATGGAAACAAATCGGATCAAAGTCTTCAAGAGCTTATGAATTGTCTTCCATACCGCTAGGCCGAATGGTGATGGAGTCCAAGAGGAAAGCCTCTCTCATCAGAGTGAGCCACGTTTCGTGTGTGTACAAAGTACCGTACGAGTCTTCATTACACCATCGATCCTCAAAATCACACTACAGGTGAGAAACCACAGCTTGACCCACTGCTCCCACTAAACCACATCAACCAGGGAGACATCCGCCAAACCCATAATTTCAGCCTGTGTGATGTAATGAGAGGTAACATTTGCACCGTGGCGCAAAGAATCCATACAAATCACTGTATTAGAGGGCAACAGACTGAAGTTGGGGAAAATCCACGTTGAATTTGCAGCACTTGAAAAAGAAGAAGTTAAACACTAAAACAGGAAGGATTTGATGAATAGGGACTAAGCATACGTAAATCACACCATTGGTTCATTCTTCATCTTTCTTTAGCTTCATCTCCTCCCAAGAACAAATTTTATTTAAACAGCTTACATATTCAGCACTGAGATTTACTGGATTCAACTTGGGAATGTCCTGCGCCACCTCCTATTATTTCAAGACGCTGATTCTATGCTTCCATCCCTTTCCTCCACGGAGATATTGGCACACATAAATGTCCAAGAATACACACACACACACCCAACCATCTTCACTTTGCGTAGAGACAGAAATGGGTGAAATGCCATCAACAATAAACCCAGCGAGTAGAAGCCAATTTATATGTGGCTGCCCTGACACCCAGCCTAATGTTTAAAAGTCTCTTTCTCCATGCGCCCCATCGCCAGAAGCTTTCGTGATCGCATTCACCTGGTACTATACCAGCTGCACTGGCTCCTGGTGGAGTACAGGATCAGGTTTAAGGTGCTGGTTTTAACCTTTAAAGCCCTATACGGCCTAGGACTCTTGTACCTATGGGACTGCCTCTCCTGGTATGCCCCGCGGAGGACCTTACAGTCTTCAAATAAAAACATCTTGGAGATCCTGGGCCACAGGGAGGTTAGGCTGGCCTCAACCTGAGCCAGGGCTTTTTCGGTTGTGGCCCCGATCTGGTGGAACGTTCTGTCACAAGAGACTAGGGCCCTGCGGGACTTGACATCTTTCCGCAGGGCCTGCAAGTCAGAGCTGTTCCACCAAGCCTTTGGCCAAGGCACAGCCTGACCCCCTCCTTTGGGAATCCTCACAGAACTCTAGCCCAACGGTTGCCATTAATTTGATTTGAACTGATTTTATAATGAATTGATTTTAGAATGCTGTATTATTTTACTGTTGTTAGCCGCTCTGAGCCCGGCTTCGGCTGGGGAGAGCGGGATATAAATAATTTATTATGAATAATAATAATTTATTATTTATACCCCACCCATCTGGCTGGGTTTCCCCAGCCACTCTGGGCGGCTTCCAACAAAACACTAAAATACAATAACCTATTAAACATTAAAAGTTTCCCTAAACAGGGCTGCCTTCAGATGTCTTCTAAAAGTTTGGTAGTTACCGTATTTTTTCCTCTACAAGACTCACTTTTTCCCTCCTAAAAAGTAAGGGGAAATGTGTGTGCGTCTTATGGAGCGGATGCAGGCTGCGCAGCTATCCCAGCAGCCAGAACAGCAAGAGGGATTGCTGCGCAGCGATCCTTCTTGCTGTTCTGGCTTCTGAGATTCAGAATATTTTTTTCCTTGTTTTCCTCCTCCAAAAACTAGGTGCGTCTTGTGGTCTGGTGCGTCTTATAGAGCGAAAAATATGGTATTTTTCTCTTTTACATCTGATGGGAGGGCGTTCCACAGGGTGGGTGCTATTGTTGTTGTTGTTGTTGTTGTTAGTGGCTTCCTGCCAACGTTGCATGCCTTAGCGTGTAACTGCAGCATGTATTGAGGGCTATGCATTCACTGAGAATCTGCTTAAGACATCAGAGGTGTTGGGAAGTCTTGTAGGGAGAGGTGAAATGCAGAACATTCAAAGCCGCTGATTTCGGTGCAGAGAAATGGCCCCAAACGCCTCCCGATGATTAGCTGTGTTCATCTTAGCTTCTGTGAACTTGGCTTCCGCCTGAAACAGCCCCAGTTGGCATTTCAGCGAGACACTTCAAGGCAAGCGGGTGCTGATTACAGTCAATATTTTGTTAATTCCAGCAACGATGGCCAGGCAATAGCACTATACAGTAAAGCTGTTGATGTTTCATTTAAACCAATGGCATTCTTCAGCATCCTCCCCAAATGCAGAATATTTTCCCTTCACAGTTCACGGAGTTCAGAGGGTTTAATGAGCACTGACCTGTCTTATTTTGACTCCAAAACGCCGGACAATTCTAAAATGTCCTGGTATATTTCAGATTAAATAACTGTTGTCGTTTTCTGCTTTCATTGTTTTAATAGTCAATTCAATTTAAAATGGCCCATTGAAACCACTCATTTGTACAATATCATCCCATAACCACTTTTTATTATTTAGCAGTTCTGAAAACACCTACCAAACTATTGCCATTTAAAACCTACTTAAAAGCCAATTTAGGCAGCATTTGTGCTTATGTAAATAAGGCTTGCTGTTGTGCTAAATATGGAATTGCACCAATTCTTCTGTTCTGAAGGATAATTCTCAATTGTAAATTGTACTCTCTGAAGGAATTGCATGTTTTTTAATCACAGCACTCACAGGCATAAATCAGGCGCAAAACTGTTTTCAAGTGTATTTCCTGTTATTCAAAAAATGCAGTGTGGAGAAAAATTACGGAAATGAAATGTACAGATTTTCACTTTTTAAGTCTAACCTTTTATTTCATGTACTAACTTACATAACAGAAGCAATTTTGCAGGACTCTCTATAAATGAGTATGCCTCAAAGTTGTACCTAACAGCATGGTTTTTGAAACGTGCTTGTGTGTCAAAAATACATTATGCATTTTTCCGTTTATGTGACTCTCTAATGAAAGGGGTATTTGCACCCAGTGTCTTTGTTTAGGGTGTAATCATCCTCAAATCCACTTTTGTCAGGTTCAATTTAAATTTGACAAATGTATAATCAACTGATGTCTTTACATTATTATTTACTGTTACCAGCTAGCATACGTCTTCGCCGTATGCCTGTTTGATCTCATTATAACGGTTGGCCAAAAGGCTCCCATACGTGGCTTTTTGTTTACACTCACTTATATCTCTGCCCTGTGAAGAAAATAGTCAGTGCACACTGTGAAGGTTAAAGGGCTCAGAAGGAGCCTGATATGTTCAAATACATCATAGTGCAATGCTGACGGATCACAAATATTGTACTTTCAGGGGATTCGAGTTCCCTCATTTACTGCCTGTTTGTTTCCCAATCAGATGCTGCTTTGGGTTATTTTGTCACCGCCCCCCCAGCCCCCAGCCTGCTTAAGTTAGCATTTTCTTTCTGGGAGCAATGACATTATTACATAGCTAATCAAATTTTGCTGCATCAGGGGTGAGGAACCATCAGACCAGATATGGCCTCATCTGGTCCACGGTCTCCCCCTCCATGCTACAATTAGACTGGGGGGAAATTCCTATTGGCTCTGACAGGAGGATTTTCTAAGCCTAATTGCTACGTTGGGGCGTGTTTTCAGGGGAATCACAGCTGGGGATCCATTCAAATAGCCATAAAACCCCCCATAGAATTAAGAAATGGCCCCAGTGAACCCAGCAGAGCTCTGGACAAAGCTTCTAATAAGGGATATGACTCACCATCAAACACAGTGCCATCGGAAGTGGATGAGTGAGGCTGTGTACATACTATAGTGTTAAAGCAGATTCAAAGCACATTCTGTCCCACAAAGAATTCTGGGCACTGTAGTTTATTAAGGGTTACTGTGAATGGCAGCTCTGTGAGGGGAAAACTTCAGTGCCCAGAATTCGTTGAGGGAAAGGATACGCACCAACATTTCTCCGATGAAAAGAGGGATGCTCGATATTATTATTATTATTATTATTATTATTATTATTATTATTATTCCCCACCCACCTGACTGGGCTGCCCCAGCCACTCTTTGTGGCTTCCAACACATATAAAAACATAATAAAACATTAATCATTTAAAAAGTCCCAAACATGGCATTCCAGGTTCAAATGAGAAATTGGAATGGCTTCTATAAATCTGGGACTATCCCTGGAAAATAGGGGCACTTGGAGGGCCTGAGGATGTGCTTTGAATGTGCTTTAAAGGTGTAGGGTGTACAGAGTCTGAGCATAGCTGTCAACCGTCCCTTATTTGGCGGGAAACTCCCTTATCCCAGCGCCGTATCCCGCTGCTGTCCCTTATTGATGATGTCCCTTAAATTTCCCGGGTTTCAAAGGAAGCAGCTCCTCTCCCTCCCTGCCTGCCGGCCAGAGAGGAGAGAGGCTCCAACTGTGTTGCTTGGCTGCGTTGCTCACCCAATAAGGAGTCTAAGAACGACTGGGGGGTGGAGCTTGCATGCCTTGTGCCAATCAAATCGGCCGCGTTGCCTGGGGACTCGCCTTTGCTCAGCGCTTCCCAGCGGAGAGGTGACGCTGGTTTTCCTTGCTGCATCCCCTTTGCTGGGTTGCTGCGCTGTGGGAACCACCGCTTGAGGCTTCGTTTGGCTGCTGGCTGGGCTTTCTGCCTTTGGCTCGGAGGGGCTCAGAAGTTGAACATACCTGTGCTTGGAAAATCCCTTATTTTGGCTGCTGATCCCTTATTTTCGAGGCTGCTGGTCCCTTATTTTCAAATCTGTAAGTTGACAGCTATGAGTCTGAGAGTAGTATAGTAAGTTGGCCACTCAAGGGCTGAGTTCATAAACCATAAAAGATTTTTCTCACAGGCTTCAGCCTTTCCCGACCCCCCAAAACAACAACAACGGGTAACAGCCCATGGCACACATTTGTATATACAATTTATATGTCACCCTGAAAGCAAAATAATTTATTTTAATGGGTTTTAAAAAGGAAGGAAGGGGCAGTAGATCCAGGGCTTGGGTCCACTGGCTTAACAGTGTCCCTGCTGCTCACATACTAGGAATATAATATCATTCATATATTTACTTCAACATGTTAAGAAAAAGAGAATTTCAAAATATTAAAAAATAATATCTTTCCCCCCAGGTGTCACAGAGCCTGCTACTGATTTTACAAGTGAGCAAGTACAACCATCCAAGTCTGGGTGTTCTTAATAACAGGTCAGCCAATCGGATGCATGCCTAATTTCTCTTCTTGCGTGGTTTGGCAAAGCGATCTCAGCATAATTAATTGATCCAGCGTATTTTTTATTTTATGTTTGTTCTCATTCCTGTTACTTTTTATCCAGTCTTCTGGATTAGTTCTCTTTCTTCTTGTTGATTTGGGGTGGGGTGGGGAATAATTCAGCAGGTTTTTGTATGAAAACCTCTGGATGAATGACCTTATTTTGTTGTTTTCCAGTATCTGTGGGGGTTTTTTGGCCAGGTGTCCCTCAGGATTGCTCTCAAGATTGCTGCTTTAATTCGGAGTGTAGTGGAAGTGATCAAAATGTCCATTGGCTTGTCTAACCTTATTGCAGTTTTAGCACCAATCTGTACTGCAGTCTAAGCACAGACTGCCTTAGGACCACCGAGGTTAAGATATTTAACTAATATGTCTGCCACGAATCCCACCAGGTCATTCTTTTCTATTGGGTGGGGGATGCCTCTAAATTTCAAAGTTATGTTTCCATATTTCTGTTTGAAGCTCTTGTATCCTGTCTTCTATTTTATTTGCACCAGCTTCATATTGATCTTTTTGCTGCCTTGTAGTTCTTGCTTAGAAGATCAAACCTATCCATTCTTAAGGAAATCAGCCCTGAGTGCTCACTGGAAGGACAGATCCTGAAGCTGAGGCTCCAATACTTTGGCCACCTCATGAGAAGAGAAGACTCCCTGGAAAAGACCCTGGTGTTGGGAAAGATGGAGAGCACAAGAAGAAGGGGACAACAGAGGACGAGATGGTTGGACAGTGTTCTCGAAGCTACCAGCATGAGTTTGACCAAACTGCGGGAGGCAGTGGAAGACAGGAGTGCCTGGTGTGCTCTGGTCCATGGAGTCACGAAGAGTCGGACACGACTAAACAACAACAACAGTTCTTGCTTTTCTTACTTATTAATTTATCTTGGGTTTTCAGCTTCTCTTTCACAGTTTTCATATGACCAGCTATTCTCTCTAGTTGTTCTTCCAACCTTTTATCTCTCTTCTGACAATATTACTTGAATTCTAGATCTCGTTTACGTAATTCTTCTAAGAAATTCTGATCTCACTGTTCCAAAAAAAAATTTGTAATAGTGTTTGTGAGTTCTTCTGTTCTTTTGTTCCCCATTCTTATAGATGCTAGTAGGGTGAGAGATTCCTTTTTCTCCATCAAGTTATGTTGAGAAGTCTGTAAGATGGTCCAGAAAACTTTATTTCTTGCTAGCCTCCTGCTCTTTAGAATTGCTTGGGTCAGAATTTGTTTGGGTCAGAATTAGTAGTTTCTTCTCACTACTTTGTTTTGACAGTGGTTCTTTTCCCTTATTTGGGAGATTTCATGACCGACCTTGAAATCTTTTGTAATTAAAGTTTGTTTGGAGTCTTTACTTTTGCTAGATTCCTTTCCCATACTGACTGTTAAGTTGTGGGCGAACATATCAGACGACACAGCGATTCTTCAAACAGCTCTTCTTTATTCTGAGGCCAGAACTGAACTGAGCTGAAGGGCTCAGTCAGCCTGCTTATATAGAGCTCCAGTACCTTGTTACTGTAACAACTTTCTAAAACTATCCAATCACTGAACGTCACTTTCGATCCTTCATTTGCATAACTATCTACAGTATCCCCCTGCTGGCCCAGGGTGAGAACTTCAGTACAGAACACTGAGGTGAGCTCCTGTGCTTATATTTATTTATATTTATTTATTTAATTTCTCTTCTGTCAGTGCATCTATCTGTGACTTGGCCTTTCAGACTGTGCTCAGAGCCTCTTGGTTGTTTTTGCTACTCTATCTTGATTCAATATGTAATATAACCATTGGCGTTTACTTATTTCAGAATGATATAATTCATTTAACCTAGGTTAATCAGTGAGAATTCATTCAAGTTAAAGTTTTTCAAAATTACTTCATTCCACTGTGAGGCTGCTGGTTTAATCAGTGTTAATGATAATTTCCATTTCAATCCATATAATTCAGTATAATTCAGTCATTAACTATTAATCAGTAAAGTTCCTTCAGGATGACTCTCCTAAGCATAATGTTTAAATCATTTGTATAAATGTTCACAATTGCAATGCTTTTTGCTCAGATGGCTTATTATTTGAGTTCAGTTCATTTAGACCAGCATGGACCAGTTCATTTAGACCAGTATGGTGTGCCCTTTTCCCATTTGGAGTTGCTTTTAGAGGCTCTTATCTATCCTCCCTAACTTTTAGAATACAGGTTTGGACAGAAGGCTGGTAATATGAGTTCAAATCCCCGTGACGGGGTCCCGTTGCTCTGTCCCAGCTCCTGCCAACCTGGCAGTTCGAAAGCACGCCAGTGCAAGTAGATAAATAGGTACCGCTCTGGCGGGAAGGAAAACGGCGTTTCTGTGTGCTCTGGTTTCCATCATGGTGTTCTGTTGCACCAGAAGCAGTTTAGTCAGAAAGTTGTCTGTGGACGCCAGCTCCCTTGGCCTGAAAGCGAGATGAGTGCCACAACCCCATAGTTGCCTTTGACTCGACTTAACCGTCCAGCGGTCCTTTATCCTTACCTTTTTAAAATATGAGTGTACTGATGTTCTGATTTTTCCTTTATCTTCATCACATTACCACTTCCCAGATTGGCAGATTTATGTTCATCTATTTTCTCTCCTTGGACGCGGGTGGTGCTGTGGGTTAAACCACAGAGCCTAAGATCTGCAGATCAGAAGGTCGGCTGTTTGAATCCCCGCGACGGGGTGAGCTCCCGTTGCTCGGTCCCTGCTCCTGCCAACCTAGCAGTTCGAAAGCACGTCAAAGTACAAGTAGATAAATAGGTATCGCTCCGGTGGGAAGGTAAACGGCATTTCAATGAGCTCCTGTTTATTCACAGGCCAGGACAGAACTGAACTGAAGGGTTCAGTCAGCCTGCTTATATAGAGCTCCAGTACAATAATAATAATAATAATAATTTTTTATTTATACCCCGCCCTCCCCAGCCAAGGCCGGGCTCAGAGCGGCTTACAAGTAATAATAAAAACAAGATGAATGATTACAACGTAAAAACAAAAATAAAATACAACATTAAAATAATGGAACATTAAAATATTAAAATGTAGCCTCATCGCAGGAGGAGAAGGAAAAGAAAAAAGAAAGAGAGGGAGGGAGGGAGGGAATCAAATTGGCTCCAAGCCAAAGGCCAGGCAGAACAACTCTGTCTTACAGGCCCTGCGGAAAGAAATCAGATCCTGCAGGACCCTGGTCTCATGAGGCAGAGCGTTCCACCAGGCCGGAGCCAGTGTTGAGAAGGCCCTGGCTCTGGTTGAAGCCAATCTAACTTCCTTAGGGCCTGGGACCACTAGGGTGTTGTTATTTATGGACCTTGAGGCTCTCCATGGGGCATACCAGGAGAGGCGGTCCCGTAGGTACGAGGGTCCTAGGCCGTGAAGGGCTTTAAAGGTCAAAAGCAGCACCTTAAATCTGACTCTGTACTCCACCGGGAGCCAGTGCAGCTTGAAAAGCACTGGGTGAATATGCTCCCATGGCAGAGACCCCGTGAGGAGCCTTGCTGCAGCATTCTGAACCCGCTGGAGTTTCTGGGACAGCTTCAAGGGCAGCCCCGCGTAAAGTGAATTACAGTAGTCAAGCCTGGAGATGACCGTCGCATGGATCACTGTGGCCATGTCATTACAATGTAACTGTAACAATTTTCTAAAACTATCCAATCACTGAACGTCACTTTCGATCCCTTATTTGCATAACTATCTACAGTTTCCCCTGCTGGCCCAGGGTGAGAACTTCAGTACATAACAGGGCCCCCTCACCTCTCACACTCCTTTCTACAGCATTGGTTCGACTCCCCCTGCAGCGTGGTGCCGAATGCGGCCGTACTGGTTGTGGCACCCTAAAACCGCCTCTGAATCGACTTCCCGCCCTCCAGGCCTTTTTCATTGCAAAATGATGAATTAATGGTGCTAATGATGATATTTCCTGACTCACTTTTGCAATGTTAGATTGGAATCAGATGGGACACCTGGCAGCTTTTCTTCATTATCAGTTGTGACAGACATATCCGATTGCCGGGTATTGCAAAGCCACTTGTGAAGGGCAAGATCTGTTGTTTAGTCGTTTAGTCGTGTCCAACTCTTTGTGACTGTTATGTATTGAAGTTCTCACCCTGGGCCAGCAGGGGGATACTGTAGATAGTTATGCAAATAAGGGATCGAAAGTGACGTTCAGTGATTGGATAGTTTTAGAAAATTGTTACAGTTACGTTGTACTGGAGCTCTATATAAGCAGGCTGACTGAACCCTTCAGTTCAGTTCTGTTCTGGCCTGTGAATAAACAAGAGCTGTTTGAACAATCGCTGTGTCGTCTGATATGTTCACCCACAACTTAACAGTGACCCCATGGACCAGAGCACACCAGGCACTCCTGTCTTCCTCTGCCTCCCGCAGTTTGGTCAAACTCATGTTGGTAGCTTCGAGAACACTGTCCAACCATCTCGTCCTCAGGGGTCGCCTTATGCTACTGTAACGCCAGGTGACTGATTTGTCAAACGTGGCCCGTGAAGTGAGGCGGTGATAACAATCTGGCCCCCTAGCCAGACCAGATCCAGTAGCCCACTTCTATTTAATTGGGTTGTTTTCTTCATCCAGTAGGGACTGAATAGTGGCACTAATAGCTGCAGACCACAAATCTGTTTGGCGTAGGCTACTGGGTAAAATGCAGTTGGGGCTCAGTTATTCCTAGTGGCGTCATCATTATTCCTATCTTCCTGGAGAATCACAAGCTCTCTGGACTGAGATATGAGACATCTGAAAGGCCAGGGAGAGACTGTTCCTATATAAATGCCTCAGATGCTGCTAACATAAATTGAAGGAACAATTCCCAATTCTGCCCACAGTATGCAGAGACTTTCTCCAGGGCTTTGGTTATCTGAGCTTTAATCACCTTTCAGTTGGGCTCTTCAGCAGATTTAGCATTCAGTATATTCAATGGGTCAAGCTCAGAGCTAGGGCTGTCTCGCAAAATCACAGAACCACAGAATCATAGAGCTTTCCAGGGGCCTTGAGGGTCACCAACCCTCTGCAACGCGGGGCTCTAAACTAGATAATACATGACAAATCCAACCTCTGCTTAGAAACCTCCAAGGATAGCTTATTCATAGAGTGTGTTGTGTATAGGATGGTGTGTGCATATGTTTGGTGGTATTGCATTCATGTGTGTGATTGTGATGCGTATGTGTGATTTCTGGACCATAAAGAAGGCTGATCGCCGAAGAATGGATGCTTTTGAATTATGGTGATGGAGGAGACTCTTGAGAGTCCCATGGACTGCAAGAAGATCAAACCTATCCATTCTGAAGGAAATCAGCCCTGAGTGCTCACTGGAAGGACAGATCCTGAAGCTGAGACTCCAATACTTTGGCCACCTTATGAGAAGAGAAGACTCCCTGGAAAAGACCCTGATGTTGGGAAAGAAGGAGAAGGGGATGACAGAGGACGAAATGGTTGGACAGTGTTCTCGAAGCTACCAACATGAGTTTCACCAAACTGCGGAAGGCAGTGGAAGAAAGGAGTGCCTGGCATGCTCTGGCCCATGGGGTCACAAAGAATCGGACACAACTAAACGACTAAACAACAACAACAATGTGTGATTTCATGGTGTGTCCATGTGTATCCCCCCTCCCCTAACCACTGCACAACACTGTCACAATCCACAGCTAAAGGAATAGGCATTGCACATGGCATCCACTAGGTAGCTCCCTTTGCAAACATTGGAGTGCCGGTAGAATTTTGCTTCAAAAACCGATGTTCTTATGCCACATGGGCTTCTATGATGCACGGAAGCCTTGCTAACTTTGAAGCACTGCTCAGAACTTCACGGAAGCAACGAAAGGCTGTCTTCCCCCATAAGCTTGAATCAATGAGTACATCAGTTGTTTTCACTGAAATTGTAAAGAAATATATGAAATACTTGTTCGAAAATGGCAGGTGTGTCAATATTCAGCACTTTTAACTTGTGCCTGTAGCACTTCTGATTGGATTGGTTTGGAAATCTGTCATGCTTAGTAAACCTCATCCGGCAGATCATGTATGCCAAATTTTGAGTCGTTAGCTCAACTTGGGACACCTTTTCATAAACTATAGAATTTTGAGGCCCACAATAGTGCAACTTTTTCTTTTTGCTACTCATTTTAAGTTGGTATTGTAAAACAATTGACACCTCAGGAGAAACCACTTCTTATTTTAACTTTGGTGAGGTAATGCATTTTCTAACCACTGATTTGCGGTGGATCAGCAAAACCATAAACATGGTCGTGGCGCCCACCTGAGAGGTGCAGGAACTGAGTTCTGGCAAGTTCCGGCTGAAAAAAAGCCCTGGCTTTTAATGTGCTTTTAAGGTACAGTGTATATACAGCCATTCTTTCCCTCTTCATGCTTGATTCAAATAAAATAAAAAAATGCTCCCCTTTTGGAGTTCTCAGGTTATCTGACCATCAAGAACACCCAGTAACAGTATTAAACATCCAGAATGGTTCATTTCTAAAGTTGCCTATTTAAGAATATGGATGAACCGCTCCCTTATTTATTAATTTTTTAAAAAAGAAAAAGCAATTCAGTTATAAGCCATGGGTTATATACTTTTAAACAATCTTAGCTATAATATGGGTAGCATGGTAACCACACACCTGATTTATTCTGTTGATATTTAAAATAGCATCGGCTTGATCCTTCTTCGTGATATTGTGCACATTTAATCCTTTTCACAACACGGAGAAAAATGTACCAATAAATTATTTCTTCATTGAAGTCCTTTTATCAGGGAAAAATAAAATCCTTCCCAGTTTGATGGCAGATACTTAATCAGTTGCGTGATTACGGCTTCCCACCTTGTCCTGTTAAAAGACAGATTTCCAACTATTTGCGCTCTTTTTAATCCATAGGAAGTCAATTTTCCACTCATATATTAGTTTATTTTATATTTTCAAATTGATTCTACTATATATTGATTTCCTGTTGTGTGTATTGTGCCCTGATCTAGGATTATACGTTTAGTAGAAGTGGATATTCCTGCCACATAAAGGTTGCTCCAGCTCTATAGGACGCTTATCTTGAAAAGGGAGAGTCCAATTTTATTGAAACAGCTAAAATCCCACTTAATTGAATTTTTTTTTTCTAAAACGTACAAGCTTAGATACTTTTGGTTTCCAATTCAACTTCAGTTGTATGGTGTTTAAATTTCCAAACCTATAAATTCCTTTGTGAAGGAGCACCTACAAATATTGTATTTTTGATATGGTGAATTATTGTAGAAGCTGGAGGTAAGAAGCAGTGAAATATCAATACTTTGTAGAACATCTTTTGATCATGCTGGCTTTTCATGGCCTGTTTAACACATTCCTATGGAAAAAGATCATGTCTGAGCCCGCATTTAGAGTGCTGAAATACTGCAGAATAGAATTAAGGCAGAGCACCGGAACAGAAGAAAAGCCCTCCAGCAGAAGACGAGGAGACGAGCCATTTTTCAGGAAAGTGCTGGGTTTTTGGGGAGGGAAGGGGTGCTGAAATTGAGAGCTTTTCAGTTTGTTTGGACTTTTTATCTCAAAGGCAACCTCTAGGTCTCCTTAAAAAAATATCCCCATCGTGTGTCCATTTTGCACAATGATGCTGGTGCGGTAAGAAACATTTTCAGTTGATGTTGGCTATGACTTTTTCAGTGTGCTCAGCAGCTCTTTTGTGTAAGGCAGCAATGCCAGGTCTGCATAGAGGTTTAAGCAAATACGTGGGTGGCGCTGTGGTCTAAACCACTGAGCCTCTTGGGCTTGCCAATCGCAAGGTCGATGGTTCGAAACCCCATGACAGGGCGAGCTCCCATTGCTCTGTCCAGCTCCTGCCAACTTAGCAGTCTGAAAGCACACCAGTGCAAGTAGATAAATAGGTACCACTGTGGTAGGAAGGTAAACAGTGCTTCCGTGCGCTCTGGTTTCCATCATGGTGTCCTGTTGTGCCAGAAGCAGTTTAGTCATGCTGGCCACATGACCCGAAAGATGTCTGTGGACAAACGCTGGCTCCCTTGGCCTGAAAGCGACATGAGCGCCACAACCCCATAGTCACCTTTGACTGGACTTAACCGTCCAGGGGTCCTTCACCTATACCTTTTTAAGCAAAGAACTGGATGGAGGCCTTGCGCAAATGGGACACTGAGCATGGGTAGGTTGGTGGTAGGGTAGATACAATCCTGTTCACTTTTGCAGACATTCAGTTATACGCTTAAGGCGAAAGGAGGCCCCTTTGGAAACACCACTGCAGTTTGAGATACAGCAAGCTATAGGGCCTATTCGGAGGTGGTGCCATAGTTACAGAACTTTCTGCTGATGGAGGTGCACCTGTTTGCCTCTTTGCTACTCTTTAAAGGTAAAGGGACCCCTGACCATTCGGTCCAGTCGTGGCCAACTCTGGGGTTGTGGCGCTCATCTCGCTTTAATGGCCAAGGGAGCCAGCGTACAACTTCCGGGTCATGTGGCCAACATGACTAAGCCGCTTCTGGTGAACCAGAGCAGTGCACGGAAACGCCGTTTACCTTCCTGCCGGAGCGGTACCTATTTATCTACTTGTACTTTGATGTGCTTTATCTACTTGCACTTTGATGTGCTTTCAAACTGCCAGGTTGGCAGGAGCAGGGACCGAGCAATGGGAGCTCACCCCGTCGCAGTTTTTCGAACCGGCGACCTTCTGATCAGCAAGTCCTAGGCTCTGTGGTTTAACCCACAGCGCCACCCGTGTCCCTTGCTACTCTTTAGAAGGCAGCAAAATGTGATTATCATTTAGAGAGCCAGTTTTTAATTGGGCTGCATGCATGCCACACATTTAAATCACACACACACACACACACACCCTAAAATCCTGCGGATGATAATTTGTGAAAGGTGCTGGAGTGATGTGTAAACTCCCAAGATTGGGTTTTTTTTATGTGTGAGCGCGTGCTTTAAATATCCTTTAGATATATGGTGTGTATGCAGACTTGCTTTAAGATGGAGAACTGGCTTTAAACTTTGTGCCTTGTGTCTATTGATGTTATAAATTACACACACACAAAAATGATGTATGCTGGCTGATTTTGATTTAAATATTTATTGTTCGAAAGCTCTTTGCTCTCAAGAAGAATTTAAATAAAATGGGTAAAGTCCTTATGATTAAATTAGTGTTTATCATACATATTAGGATCTTTATCTGATTAAAGTTATACAGTGGTACCTCTGGTTACGTACTTAATTCGTTCTGAAGGTCCGTTCTTAACCTGAAACTGTTCTTAACCTGAAGCACCACTTTAGCTAATGGGGCCTCTTGCTGCTGCCGCACCGCAGCTGCACGATTTCTGTTCTCATCCTGAAGCAAAGTTCTTAACCCAGGGTACTATTTTTGGGTTACGGAGTCTGTAACCTGAAGCGTCTGTAACCCGAGGTACCACTGTATGTATGTATATATATTTATATATATATTTGTGTGTGTGTGTGTGTATGTTGGAAGTCACCTAGTGTGCTGGGACAACACAGTCAGTTGGGCGGGGTACAAATAAGAAAATTATTGTTATTATGATGAAAGTTAAACTGGTGCTTCCTTGGCTGTGTGTGTTCACAGTTTTCAAGATGAAATCCTAGGCTAACCTTAGTCAATACGGACACCAGTTTTTGCAGCTCTCTGAATTTAATGCATTCCACACCCCCAGCAGATTACATATTGCACTAGATACCTGTAGCGACTCTAACCAACTACTGATGCATTCTCACTACAGTGGTACCTCGGGTTAAGTACTTAATTCGTTCCAGAGGTCCATTCTTAACCTGAAACTGTCCTTAACCTCAAGCACCACTTTAGCTAATGGTGCCTCCTGCTGCCACCGCGCCACCGGAGCACGATTTCTGTTCTCATCCTGAAGCGAAGTTCTTAACCTGAAGCACTATTTCTGGGTTAGCAGAGTCTGTAACCTGAAGCGTATGTAACCTGAGGTATCACTGTACTGTTAAGAACGTCTTACATTCTTCCCATAATTCTCCCCTTGCACAGGAATAGGAACAATCTTTACTTCTCCAAATTTTACAGTGCGCTCTCCAACCAAAGAACATTCACAAAAATTCATACATTAGAGGCAAGTGCTCCAAAAGAAAAAAAGAATATATATTTGTGAAAATAACATATGGAGATGCATCACATTAGGGGAAACGTCTCGCAGAAATGTGAACATTAGACAAAAATGCATATAAAAATATGTTTATTGTGAGAAATTTCCACTAAAATGCTGGAGAATTTTCATAAGGATTAATCTTATTTAATTTACTTCTTTTTTACAAATCGCAGCAGAAATGTGGAGAACTGTAAGACTGGAAAGATGAGAAACGGAAGTAAGTGAAACCGACCAATTATTCTATCCCTAGTGAAGACCAGAGATTTCGAAACCGAATTTTAGGAAGAATCTTCTAACCATAAAAGTGGTTGGGAAATGGAGCAAATTGCACGTGGGCTTTCGCATCAACATGATTTAGTTCAGAGTGCTCTTGTTAAGGGTTTTCAACCAGCCAGCCATTTTCTTCCAATTGACATCTTGCCCATGTGCTCATCAAACGCCAGGCAGTATTCTATGGCTGCTATATATGCACACCTATACATATATGCGTCTATTACTTCAGCAAATGTTGAGCCTTTGGCTACATAAGGGATCTGTAGTGGGAACAGGACTTCACTAGAGTTGTTTTCGATTTAGGCTGAGACACATTCTATTAATAAAGGAAAACATGCCTCTTCTTCATATCTGACGTTATTGTAGAAAATACAAAGCATATTAATCATAGAAGCCTTCAGTTTTAACCTGAAGATTGCCACTTGTCCAGTTTTAATTTTAATTTTAATTTGTTTGAATTACCGTATTTTTTGCTCTATAAGACTCACTTTTTCCCTCCTAAAATGTAAGGGGAAATGTGTGTGCGTCTTATGGAGCGAATGCAGGCTGCGCAGCTATCCCAGAAGCCAGAACAGCAAGAGGGATTGCTGCTTTCACTGCGCAGCAATCCCTCTTGCTGTTCTGGCTTCTGAGATTCAGAATATTTTTTTTCTTGTTTCCCTCCTCCAAAAACTAGGTGCGTCTTGTGGTCTGGTGCGTCTTATAGAGCAAAAATACGGGTAGTTGTGGGATGTATCTTAATTTATTGATAGCTTGATTTTATGCATTGTCTTAATCGTATGTCTTAATCGCTGCTCTGAGTCCAGCTTTGGCCAGGAGGGCGGGATATAAATAAAATTGAAAAATAAAAAGCAAGGAACACAAGTGCTCACTATGTTTATTTTCAGCATACTATATAAGCCATACCTGGGTATGTGTATTGAAAGCAGTGCTCGTTTCTTTCCATTGCTGTTTCCCTATAAATTTATTATTTTAAGGTCCGCCTGAATACAGTTGCATCGCAACTCGCCCTAGCCCTCTCCCATTCTTGGTGAATAAATAACGCTAAATCTCCAAATGTAGAATGTCCATGTTAAAATCTCGGGGCATCCCTTTCCCAGAGTCTTCGCCGCCGTCCCCCGTTCCCCCGCCACCCGGCACCACGGCTCAGCTTTCTTATTGCTTCTTACATTCGCCACCTTGTTAAGCCCCCCACGGTGGTAAATAAAACATGAAGAGAAATAGAGAAAAGTGTGAGGCTTTTATTTACTCTCATTTTTTGGATATATTTCTCTAGCCGAATGCCTCTCCCTTTAATGAAACCCTTGACTGCTCCACTGGTGAATGTGATTTAAGCCCAGGAGAGACAGCCATGATTCACAAACTGTGTTCTGCTTCAGCACTGACCGTTATCTGATGGCTCTTCATGCACAGTTGCCTAAATGACAGTTTAATGGCTCACTGTAAAGCCTAGTTATTTTGTATCTCTATCCAGTGAAAATGGCTAATGGTGATAAGGAAAGGGAAAAAACAAAGCAATTGCTCGGATCTTCAGGCTCATCCAAGCTACTTAGCACGTGCTGGGAGCCTTCAATTAATTATTTCTTCAGTCCACTGAAGCCCTGCAAAATGATTTTCAAAACTCACCAACTGCACTAAGAGCCCGTGTTAACAGGGCACAGCAAAGGGAGGCTGCGCATAAGTAGAACTGACAAGACTTTTATGGGAGACCCATAGTTGCGAAAAGAATATTTTAGCATGAGAAAAATTAGCTGTGGGGTGTGTGTGTGTGAATGATTACATAGGAAAGAGTTGCGGGAGACCCATAGTTGCGAAAAGAATATTTTGGCATGAGAAAAATTAGCTGTGGGGGGTGTGTGTGTGTGTGTGTGTGTGTGTGTGTGTGTGAATGATTACATAGGAAAGAGCAGGGGGGAGTTGCTTACTGGATGCAGAACATTCTGATATAAATGAGGAGCGTTGGAGGCACTCTGAGGAGTTTGGGTCCCTGATACGGAAGGGGGGGGGGCATGTCTTCTTCACCTTCTTCTTCGCTACAATATATCCATTTATTTCCAATTGTCAATGTCAAAAGGGACTAAAATCTATAAAATTCATAGAAAATCAACGTGCCAATTTGCTCAATTTCTCTAGGACTCCATGACACCTCCCCTGTCCTCCATAATCCCTCAAGCAAGGTGTCAAGACCCTAATCCTGTCAAATCGCTCTGCCAAGCCCTTCCTCTGGGCGATGCCAGGTGACAGACCATGCATACATGGACCATTGTCTTCTCAGGATGTGCTTTTCTGCGCATATCTCCAGCTCTGCATATTCCCCCCTCCCTCCTCCATATGTTAATCCGGTGTAACCCAACCTCTTCCTAATGTATTCGTGATGTAATCTGTGTAACCCAACCTCTTCTTAATGTATTCATGATGTAACTGGGATGTATTTTGCACTGTATTCTGGGACATGGAGGGAAATTTCAAAAGTTCATGTCACCCGTTTCTCGCTGTTCAATCTCGCCTTGAACCTGTTGCGCAATAAACTCGGATCTTCTGTAGCTTGCTCCTGTCTCCGGCTGAGCTCATTTTCTTCCGCAGGGACCCGTGGACTTAGTCCGACGAGCTGGGTGGCAGAGTAACCCCGCACCCAGATTTTACCGTAACAGTCCCGATTCTCCTTATTTCAAGGAACCACCGTGACAACGTAAGCCTTAGCGACTGCATTATTATAGTTCCTTTTCAGGGGGAAAACAAAGTCAATAGGTCTCCCATTGTGCGAAAGCTGTGCTGGCTTAAATTCCCACCTCTGAACAGTTATTGTCGCAGTCCGGGTTACAGGCAGTCAGAGTCCTGGCTTGGTACATCGGGACCTGGATAAAGGTCGGGAAGCAGGAATCAGCAGTCCAGGGGTCAGGAAACCAAGAGTCCATGTTACGGAAATTACCGGGGGGGGGCACATCTTTAAAGTTAAATATTACAAATATTATGCCTGAATGTATCCTTTCAACTTGACAGCTCAGGGAAGTTACCTAGCTTAAAAAATAATATAAAATCATCTCCTTTCCCAGTTTCCTCCATTCCAAAGCTATTTTCCCCTTGAAAAAGGACTCCAGGAAGTTCCCAGAGGTGACAATTGCTGGGCTCATTGTTAGCCAAAGGAAGCCAAATCTCATCACCTGACTCGCCTCAGGCTCCAGACATGCAAAGGAACTTCTATTGTACTTTTGGGTGGTGGGTACTTAAGACATATTTGTCTATGCTAATCTTATACCTGAGTCTTGCCCTGCCATGTCTGCTTATGCTAATCTTGTACCAAGGACTTGTCTGGATATGTTTGCTAAGGTTAACCCCTCCCCTTTTGTGGCATGTCAGTGATGTAGCAATGATGTAGCAATGATGCTGTATGAACTGTATTCTGGGATATGGTGGGAAAGTTTAAAAAGTCTTTATCACCCCATCCTCAGGGTTCAAATTTGCTCTTTGAACCTATTGCGCAATAAACTTTGGTCTACAGCTATTTGCTCCAGTTGGCTGGAATCCTTCCTTTATTCCGCAGGGACCCGCGGGCTCTGCCCGATGAGCTGGGTGACTGAGCAGCCTCGCACCTAGATTTTTCCGTAACAGTCCACGAATCAGGAAACCAGGAGTCAAGAAGCCAACAGTCCGAGGCTCAGGATACCAGGAGTCAGGAAACCGAAGCACAGCTAGGTGGATAGCATGTTGCTGTGGCAAAGAGCCGGAGGGAAAGGATGGTCTTATATACCCCTCCTGGCCCTTGCCACCAGGTGCTATGAGTCTAATTTAGCCAGCTAGCCCTGGTGATCATCTAATGTTTATTGGATGGATTTCCCCCCTTAATTGATTTTTGAATTCTGAATTTCACATTTCATACTGTATTTTATGCTGGTTTTTGTTGCATCAATTAAGTGCTTTAAATTTGTTGTTGGTTGCCCTGAGCCCGGTTTTCTGAACCATGAAGGGTGGAGTATAAATAAAAAATTATTATTATTTATTATTCTGTCAAGCCTCACCTGTGCGGCCGTGCCTTGCCCTTCCAGTAAACCCAGGGAGGCCCCAGTCCTGCGAGGCCCTACCAGTCACAGGGCCTGGCTCCTGTACGCACTCCTGACAGTTGTTAAAAGTCACAGGAGGAGTCCGCTGCTTTTGTGTACTGCAGCCACTGAACTCTCTCTCTTTTTTTAAAAAAAAAGATTTTTATTGATGTAAGAAAAAAGAAAAAGAAAAAACCACAAATACCAAATTACACACAAGAATAACCATAGACACATAATTTTCTTAGCAAACAATAAAACATATATTGGTCTTAACACCAAAGACCCAACCTCCTGTCTATTCCATATTTCAATTTCATATTATTTATTGCCAATACACACTTTTATCATAATTAAACTTATTCTTAATAAATCTAATTTCTTATATCTACCTTGCAACTATTACTGAAGTTCCTCGAATGCTGCAACAGAATTTAAACTACTATATTTATTTTTCAGATATTCTTTGAAAACCTCCCATTTTGAAACAAATTCCTGTTTTGATTTATTCTTTATTTTTTCTGATAGACCATCTAATTCGGCATATTCTGTCAGCTTTTGGATCCAATCTTGTATAGAGGGGATTTCATTACTCTTCCATTTTGCTGCGATCAAAACTCTTGCTGCCGCCGTCGCATATAAAAAGATACCCTTCCTCTTTTGTGGAATATCCAAATCTGTTATTCCCAGGAGGTAGGCCTCTGGTGCCACTGAACTCTCAAGAAGTACATCTTCCTGGCTGAGAAAATTGCCCCATCCTGAGACTAACTAGGTCCATCATATTCACTAAGCCTCTGGCAGGTACCACTATGAACTCCTATGATGTTGCTGAGGTTGTATGATTAGGCTCAGTGGTGAAAAGTGGCTGGCAACACGGTGAGTCACAGCATGTGCCCCAAATATTTGCCATGCCATGCTCTATTTTTTTCCTGAGGTCTACTCTGCATTGCATGAGACCCAGTTGTATGACCCAGTTGTAAATTACAGTTTTCAAGACTGGCCACCGGAGCACTCATGATATGTTCATTTATCATCAAGACTTAGCCCAGTAAAAGCTGCAGCAAACTGCACCAAATACACAATGTATTTGGAGATCTTACAGGGAAAACGGACTTTTTAAAGTGAATACTCTTTTTCTAAGAATATAGCTGATTGGTTCAAAATTGGGAAAGGAGTACGACAAGGCTGTATATTGTCTCCCTGCTTATTTAACTTATATGCAGAATTCATCATGCAAAAGGCTGGGCTGGATGAATCCCTAGCCGGAATTAAGATTGCCGGAAGAAATATCAATAACCTCAGATATGCAGATGACACAACCTTGATTGCAGAAAATGAGGAGGAATTAAAGAACGTTTTATTGAGGGTGAAAGAGGAGAGCGCAAAATATGGTCTGAAACTCAACATCAAAAAAATGAAGATCATGGCCACTGGTCCCATCACCTCCTGGCAAATAGAAGGGGAAGAAATGGAGGCAGTGAGAGATTTTACTTTCTTGGGCTCCATGATCACTGCAGATGGTGACAGCAGCCACGAAATTAAAAGACGTCTGCTTCTTGGGAGAAAAGCAATGACAAACCTAGACAGCATCTTAAAAAGCAGAGACATCACCTTGCCGACAAAGGTCTGTATAGTTAAAGCTATGGTTTTCCCAGTAGTGATGTATGGAAGTGAGAGCTGGACCATAAAGAAGGCTGATCGCCGAAAAATTGATGCTTTTGAATTATGGTGTTGGAGGAGACTCTTGAGAGTCCCATGGACTGCAAGAAGATCAAACCTCTCCATTCTGAAGGAAATCAGCCCTGAGTGCTCACTGGAAGGACAGATCCTGAAGCTGGGACTCCAATACTTTGGCCACCTCATGAGAAGAGAAGACTCCCTGGAAAAGACCCTGATGTTGGGAAAGATGGAGGGCACAAGGAGAAGGGGACAACAGAGGACGAGATGGTTGGACAGTGTTCTCGAAGGTACCAGCGTGAGTTTGACCAAACTGCGGGAGGCAGTGGAAGACAGGAGTGCCTGGCCTGCTCTGGTCCATGGGGTCATGAAGAGTTGGACACAACTAAATGACTAAACCCATAACATTCTATGGAGTAGGATTGTCTTCCATGAGCAGAGTCTTAACAGTGAGTCCGTAAGTGACTGTGGAGGCCAATTCTGGATCCATGTGTCCTTCCACAGTGGGGACATAGGTTTTTGGATGGGAGTTGATCACGGTGAGGGTTTGCCAAATGTGCGTCCAGCATGAAGCTACCAGCATGAGTTTGACCAAACTGCGGGAGGCAGTGGAAGACAGGCGTGCCTGGCGTGCTTTGGTCCATGGGGTCACGAAGAGTCGGACACGACTAAATGACTAAACAACAACAACATGTAAAGGATCGCAAACTTTATCATCTTGCAGGTTGGTTTGGAAAAGTCCTGAAAATCGTAAACCTGCAGATTGTGCTGAAAGGTTTTCAGTCAAATGAGATCTGAAATTTGTCAATTGTACCCAAGTACAAAAAAACACCCCAGAGTTTAAAGAAGCTCATTGACATTTCATCACAAAAGACGAGGCTTTATATGCTAGCTTGAGAAGCAAACCGGAGGGGGAAAGCTTTGTATCTTTGTTTCATAAAATCTATCCTGCAAAGTGCAGCCATTTTCAAAAGTCAACAAGTCTTGCTCGTTGTCAGCCAACTGATTAATTATGAGGAAAGGTAGGATTTAAATCTAAGATTAAAGCTTAAGTTGATTAATTGCTCCAATTAATTGATCAAAGTGTTTAGCTCTAGGTGTACAAATTACCGTATTTTTTGCTCTATAAGACGCACCAGACCACAAGACGCACCTAGTTTTTGGAGGAGGAAAACAAGGGAAAAAAATTCTGAATCTCAGAAGCCAGAAGAGCAAGAGGGATCGCTGCGCAGTGAAAGCAGCAATCCCTCTTGCTGTTCTGGCTTCTGGGATAGCTGTGCAGCCTGCATTCGCTCCATAAGACGCACACACATTTCCCCTTACTTTTTAGGAGGGAAAAAGTGAGTCTTATAGAGCAAAAAATACAGTATACATTCCTATTTATATATGGTTGCATATGCTACCAACAGCAAACGCAGAATTCACAACCATGAAAATGTACCCTGTTGCATAGGTTCTATGAATATTTGCTTTTGTTGTCATGTTTTAAAGTCCCCATTTGACATGTACCCATAACTCAGGGATATCCAGAAATGCTGTTTCATTTCCCAGCCAATTTTTGTTGGGAAAGATGGACATTTAGAAACCCTCTCCTACCAACTAAAATTTTACAGTACAGTGGTACCTCGGGTTAAGAACATAATTCGTTCCGGAGGTCCGTTCCTAACCTGAAACTGTTCTTAACCTGAAGCACCACTTTAGCTAAAGGGGCCTCCCGCTGCCGCTGCACCGCCGGAGCACGATTTGTGTTCTCATCCTGAAGCAAAGTTCTTAACCCGAGGTACTATTTCTGGGTTAGTGGAGTTTGTAACCTGAAGCGTATGTAACCTGAAGCATCTGTAAACCGAGGTACCACTGTACGTGACTCCGAGGAAAGGATAAACCAGGAAAGTTCCATCTTTTAGTTTATACTTTAAAAAGTCAATATGCCACATCTTAAAGACAGAGGTGGATGCTTGCAAGTCACAGTCATTCTTGAAAACCTAAGGCAGGAATTGCTGCGTGCACATCTGTCTCTGAGAAATGACCTGTGAATTATGCAGGTAGTTCTAAAGCTCTGCTGTACAAGGATTTTCCCTAAAAAGAAATCCTACATCTCTTGCCCATGTTGGATGTTGGGTTTTCTTTACAGCGCTGCATTGCAGATGCTTTATAAATAATATCACTACTTATTCAACCTATTTTCTAGCAAAGTTCGGAGTTCTGACTGTGATGAGTGTGTATTTTAAGAGTGTCTCCAGCCTAATCCTGGATCCTGAACTCAGTTGGCATTATTTGGGTCATAGCTGTCAACGTTTCCCTTTTTTAAAAGGGAAATTCCCTTCTTCCGAATAGGATTCCTCACGAGAAAAGGGAAAAGTTGACAGCTATGATTTGGGTGGACCTGGGACTTTGCCTCAGAGGGTTGAAGAAGCCTCAACTGGGTAGAACTGGGTACACCAAGAGGAATCTGGAACTGCCAATGGGGAAGGGGAAGAAAGAGATGTATCCAACCAAGCTCTCCCCTCCTGATTGTAGATTTAGTTAGGGTGCGCCATGGAGGCGCAATTGCAGCTATAACAAAGGCGGCATTTTTTCATCTCCGCCAAGCTAAGCAGTTGGCTCCTTCCCTCTCTCGCCCTGACCTAGCCACTGTGATTCACGCGACGGTCACCGCCAGACTGGATTATTGTAACCCGCTCTACGTGGGGCTGCCCTTGAGACTGACCCAGAAACTCCAGCGGGTGCAGAATACTGCAGCGAGACTCCTTACGGGGTCCTCGCTGCGAGATCACATTCACCTGGTGCTATACCAGCTGCACTGGCTCCCGGTGGAGTACAGGATCAGGTTTAAGATGCTGGTTTTAACCTTTAAAGCCCTATATGGCCTAGGACCCTCGTAACTACGGGACCGCCTCTCCTGGTATGTCCCACAGAGGAACTTACGATCTTCAAACAAAAACATCTTGGAGGTCCCAGGCCACAGGGAGGTTAGGCTGGCCTCAACCAGAGCCAGGGCTTTTTCGGCTGTGGCTCCGATCTGGTGGAACGTTCTGTCACAAGAGACTAGGGCCCTGCGGGACTTGACATCTTTCTGCAGGGCCTTCAAGACAGAGCTGTTCCACCAAGCCTTTGGCCAGGGCACAGCCTTACTCCCTCCTTTGGCAATCTTCACAGAACTCTAGCCCAATGGTTGCCATCAATTTGATTTGAATTAATTTTATAATGAAATGATTTTAGAATGTTGTATTATTTTATTGTTGTTAGCCACCCTGAGCCCGGCTTCGGCTGGGGAGGGCGGGATATAAATAAAAAATTATTATTATTATTAAGGAGATGCAAAGACTGCAAAGCCCCCAATTCGGATCCGGGTTTGAATAAGGTTGGGTCAGAACTGGATTATCCCAGTTTGGAGCAGGGCGGCTCTGAAGTGCCCATTCATGCCCCGAATCAGATCAATGGTGAAATATACTCATAGTCGAGAGTGGATTTCAGCTCATAGTGGTGAGGAGGAATGAAAGTCCCCCCAAAGTATCTGCTTTATATACATTATTTACACAATGGGCTGCACGTGATTGGCTAATTCCAGAATTCT
Organism: Podarcis pityusensis; assembly: GCF_964106645.2. Taxonomy (NCBI): domain Eukaryota; kingdom Metazoa; phylum Chordata; class Lepidosauria; order Squamata; family Lacertidae; genus Podarcis; species Podarcis pityusensis. The sequence continues at coordinate 91,714,740 of NC_138032.1, forward strand.
CCTGTAGGCCAATCAGGTTGGGGATTCACTTCCACCTGGAGCTGGATTGGGTGGCTCGTGCAGACCAATCCTACTGCTGCATTGTTCTAGGACCAATCAGACTGCTGCATTTTGGATACTATTGTTCTAGGACCAATCAGACTGCTGCATTTTGGATACTATTGTTCTAGGACCAATCAGACTGCTGCATTTTGGATCCTATTCAACTCAGTACATAACAAATAGGCAGTGCATATCCCTATTAAATAGCAACCTGAGAAGCAGCTGTTAACAAGTGATTGGAAAGTTGATGTGGCGTTTCCCATTCCTTGTGATTATGTTTGTACAGGGGGATGGAAATGGTTAATGTAGACTGACCAATGAGAAAGCTCAGAGGTGGAGCCTACCTGGTTTTGAGGCTCAGCCCAGGGGTTTTACCATTGGGAGATAGGAGTCAGAGCCAGTGAAATTTGAACATAGCGGTTGTGACAGATAGAGTGAGAGACAGGGATAGAACTGAGAGAAGAGTGTGACAGTGAGATAGTGCCACATCTAGTTAAGGGCGTGCATTTGAGAAACCGTTCTGAACATATTTAAAACTTGTTTGTTCTTCAATAAACTTTAATCTTCGTTGCTGACTTTACAACCTGACTGAGATTCAGTATTTCGCCAAAAGAAACCTGGTTGGTGGCAGCGGAAGAAGAAAGCAGTGGTGTACAGGCCAATAATCCATGAAATGACCAAGGAAGAAGAATGGAGGATGAAATTGATAGACTATGCAGAATTAGATAAATTAACAGGAAGGATTCGAAACCTGCAGGACCAGAGATTCTCAGAAGACTGGAGTAAATTTACAGACTATTTGAAAAGTAATTGTGATGAACAGATAACACTAGTAGGTTTGCAAGACGTTTTGTAAGGTGAATTATTTGAAATATTGCAAAAAGGACAATGAGGAAAATTATTAGTTAAAGATAATAAAAGGTGATATGAAATTAAGAAATGCATTATAAGTGATAAGAACGGAAAATTGTCAGAGGTGTTGATGGAAGTCCAAAAAATATTGTATAAGATGAGAAGTTCTGTTGTATGAATGTTAATTAATATGTTAAAAACCAATAAAAATGCAGTGATTAAGTGACTAAATGTCCTTTGCAATAGCAGTGCCTCTGTATCCACCTAATAAGCCTTAGAGGGTTGGCTCTACATTTTGTTCCCTGCCACCGCCCCCCCTCCACGGTGGTGAGGTAGGGAATGAAAGTGTAGATGAACGAGAAATTCATAGAATCAAAGAATTGTAGAGCTGGAAGGTTTCCTGAGGGTCATCTAGTCCAACCCCCTGCAACTCAAGCATCCATGACAGATGACCATCCCAAGGAAGGAGAGTCCACCATTCCTGAGGGAGTCTGTTCCATTGTCAAACAGCTCTTAATGTCAGAAAGTTCTTCCTGTTTGGCCAGAATCTCCTTTTTTGTAGCTTGAATCCTGTGGTCTGGATCCTACCCTTCAAAGCAGGAGAAAACAAGCTTGTTCCATCTTCCATGTGACAGCCCTTTAGATATTTGAAGGTGGCTATCATATCTCCCCAGTCTTCTCTTGTCCAGGCTAATTATACCCAGTCCTCTCATTTCTCAGAAGGCTTGGTTTCCAGACCCTTCTCTTCTCTGCACACATTCCAGCTTGTCAATATCCTTCTTAAATTGTGGTGCCCAAAGCTTGACACAAGACTGCAGGTTGGGTTTAACCAAGGCAGGATAAAGGTAAAGGGACCCCTGACCATTAGGTCCAGTCGTGTTACGGCACTCATCTGGCGTACAGCTTCCAGGTCATGTGGCCAGCATGACTAAGCCGCTTCTGGCGAACCAGAGCAGCGCACGGAAACGCCGCTTACCTTCCCACCGGAGTGGTACCTATTTATCTACTTGAACTTTGACGTGCTTTCAAACTGCTAGGTTGGCAGGAGCAGGGATTGAACAGGAGCTCACCCCGTCACAGGGATTCGAACCGCCGACCTTCTGATCAGCAAACCCTAGGCTCAGTAGTTTAACTCACAGTGCCACCCACGTCCCTTCAAGACAGAATAGAGTGATACTATTACTTCTCTTGACCTGGACACTATGTTTCCGTTGACGCAGCCTTGCCAACAAAGGTCTGTATAGTTAAAGCTATGGTTTTCCCAGTAGTGATGTATGGAAGTGAGAGCTGGACCATAAAGAAGGCTGATTGTCGAAGAATTGATGCTTTTGAATTATGGTGCTGGAGGAGACTCTTGAGAGTCCCATGGACTGCAAGAAGATCAAACCTATCCATTCTGAAGGAAATCAGCCCTGAGTGCTCACTGGAAGGACAGATCGTGAAGCTGAGGCTCCAATACTTTGGCCACCTCATGAGAAGAGAAGACTCCCTGGAAAAGACCCTGATGTTGGGAAAGATGGAGGGCACAAGGAGAAGGGGACGATGGAGGACGAGATGGTTGGACAGTGGTGTTGAAGCTGCCAGCATGAGTTTGACCAAACTGCGGGAGGCAGTGGAAGACAGGAGTGCCTGGCGTGCTCTGGTACATGGGGTCACGAAGAGTCAGACACGACTAAACGACTAAACAACAACAACAGAATAACATTAGCTTTTTTTTTCTGCTGCTGCATCACACCATAGACTCATGTCCAGCTTGTGATCCACTAAGACCCCTAGATACTTTTCACATGTAAGTCAAGCTTGTGTGTGTGTGTTTCTCTCTTCCCTCCGCATACTTTTTCCTTTTGTGTCGTGTCTTTTTTTTTTTTTTTTACAATGGAAACCTGATGGCAGTGACTGTGTTGCTTTCACCAATATGCCAGCTGGCTTGGGAGCATTTCCTGCCAAAGGGTAGGATGAAAATGCTTTGAATAAATATAATAAAATGATGCCTGGAACATCACACAACCCTCTGTGTGTGTGGAAGAGCTATCGTACACCAAATGCCATGGGTGTATTCAACACAGAGAGAAGAACTGTCAGCGGATTCACTTCATCGGTTCATCTCAAGTGATGAGGTAAAGGAGGCAAATGGTGTCTCATTGTACAGGAACAGGAGCTTAACAGAAATATTTCCATCTTGTGTTCTGCCATATCAGGATGCCTTCATCATTTTATTTCAGAGCTGTGGCAGTCAGAAACCGGGCATCAATACTACTTGTTAGCCTGGCAAAAATGTTTAGAGATAATTGTGCTGCTTCAGGTTCTCTGGAATATTTGACATGAAGAACATCTAACACTTCAAGGCTTTGTTAATCTATTTGAACAGACAGAAATATATACAGTTGAGCAGGTGATTCTCAGAACCATTTTAGAAGCAGAACGGAATTCCTCAGCGCTAGAACAATGGAAATGAAAGGTCTATGAATTATTACGAACTCACTCCATCTTGTATAGCCATGCAAGAGTGCTCTGAACTGTAAAGGCTTTTTTTCTTGTGTTTAAGTTACCATGGAAGATGAAATAGTCACAGAGATGGACTGGCCAATAGAAAACATTATTGCTAGCGGTGCAGACCATCAGTAAGCCTTTTTTTTACAAAAAGTTTCTGATTTATAACCTATCCTTGCCCCCACAATCCCACACCTAGAGCTATTTTTAGGGTTTTCTTTTCAGGCCAAAGTCCCCTTTTCTCCCAAATTGTTGGATGTCGAACCCACATTGAGCAGATATGCTGGATTTCTGTTTATACGAGGGGGGCGTATAAATATGATCCCGCAAATCTTGCTTGCAACCCACTCTGTCAGAAACGTCTTTTTTAAAGCTTATTTCTCTCTGTGAAATAAGAATTTGAGAGCTGAAACCTTAGAGATGCTAGTCATTCCGAAAGCGCAGGATTCAGTCATCTGATTTATACCACTGGATTAACAGCTTGTAACTGAGGTGTTTGTAGGCAAGGTGAGGTGATACCCTCAAGCGGCAGGCTCCACAGGGGCAGCAGATCCCAGTGTAGAACTTTATCCCCCTCTTGTTCCTTTTTTATTTTTGAATAATTTTTATTAAAAATTTCAGCATAACAATTTATCAAAGACATATCATCCTCACCCCCCCCCCATTTTCCCCTCCCCTAGAAAAAACCCACCCTCCCACCCCCGCCCAGACTTCCCTCAGCTCCTCTCTCTGGTTTTTCAGCACATGTTATTCTCTGCATATTACAAAATTGTAAAGATCCTTAAATGATCTGTCAATATGTTACCAATAATAAATTTGTCTTTGTTTATTCAAAACCTGCCAAGGAGCCCGGTTCATTTTGTTGTTTCTTCAAATACTTTGTAAAAGGCTTCCATTCTTCTTTAAAGTCACAGTTGTCCTTATCACACAGTTTGTGCGTCAGTTTCGCCAGTTCCACATAGTCCATCCGTTTCCCTTGCCACAGTTCTTTTGTCGGGATTTCTTCGTTCTTCCATCCTTGCGCTATTAAGACTCTTGCCGGCATTGTCGCATACATGAATATGTTCTTCAATTTCCTTGGCAGGTCTTTTCCCACAATCCCTAATAAAAATGCTTCAGGCTTTTTTTACAAATGTTAATTGGAACATTTTCTTCAATTCATTGTATATCATTTCCCAGAATTTTTAAATTTCACTACAATCCCACCACATATCACCCTCTTGTTCCTGATGCAAATCTTCACTCACCTCTTCTTCCCTGGTAGGGAGGGTAGCAATATTTTGTGGTTTGCCTCAGGTGCCAAAATATCTTGGGCCAGCTCTGGGTGTTTGGAATTCAGTCCTGGCTGTCACAGAGTAGTAGAGTTGTAAGGGACCCCGAAGGTCATCTAGTCCAACCCCCTGAAATGAACGAATCCCAACTAAAAGCATCCAGGACAGGTGGTCGCCCAGCTTCTGCTTAAAAACCTCCAATGAAAGAGAGTCCACCACCTTCCAAGGGACTCCGTTCCACTGTCCATATAGTATTCCTCTTTTCTACTAACAATAAACAACATAATCAAAATGGCGGCAGTTGAAGATCTTCCTTAATCAAGGGTTCCACATAAGTGAATCTCAATAAGCGACAGGACTGAAAGCAAACTGGATCCATCATGTATAAATAATACACCCACTTCATGACAGTTGATCATTCAAAACGAGTATAACCTAAAGACAATTTCTGGGAGTTAGACATATTAATATGATTCTGCTACCTCTTCCATCTCCCACAGGGCATAGAATGATAGAATGGACCAGGCCTTTCTCTGGCAGGGGGCCATGGGGCTTCATAGTAGTAAGGGGACATGATAAGGGCAGTGACCGCTGTCCTTCTTAGTTCATTTGAACCTGAGATGCAGGTGTAAGTAACAAGGACCGTTTTCGTGTTTTTTTGAGGGGATGTGCTTAGCCCCCACCTTACCTAGCTATCAGTTTCAGGGAATGTTTATATAATTTAGCAGAGTTTAAATGATCCCCTGTTTGAGTTTATGCAGCGACAAGCGGGTTGCTAACTCGTTTGAGTCTTATCAATAATTATACCTTCCTGGTTGATAATCCCTTTCTGTCCCTCTTAAAGAAAACAGACATGAATCTGAATCATATTAACATAAACTACTTTCCTATCAGATTCATTCAGGTTTACAAAGTTGTTCCTAAAGGCAGGCTTAGGTTACATAACAGATAAACTATATACAGTGGTACCTTGGGTTAAGAACTTAATTTGTTCTGGAGGTCCGTTCTTAACCTGAAACTGCTCTTAACCCAAGTTACCACTTTAGCTAATGGGGCCTCCCGCTGCACCGCCGGAGCATGATTTCTGTTCTCATCCTGAAGCAAAGTTCTTAACCCGAGGTACTATTTCTGGGTTAGCAGAGTCTGTAACCTGAAGCGTCTGTAACCTGAAGTGTCTGTAACCCAAGGTACCACTGTACTTTATTATCAGATTCCTTCAGGTTTACAGAGTTGTTCCTGAAGGTAGGCTTAGGTTACATAACAGATTAACAATATACTAGATAGTAGTGAGTCATGCATCCGAGCAGTTACCAGTTAACACTCCTTGCAGCAACCGACCAAACGACCAACTGACAAAACTGCATGCCACATAGAGGCAGTTAGTCCTCTCAGAATGTTGGACTTGACTGACAGCTTTATATCCCACATTTGGGTGGATTGCAATAAAACATTCAGAGTCTTATAATATTAACTACGCTTGCATGGTTTGGCCATAATTAATTTGCATTAAGAGAAATGTCTCTTGGTGGTGGACCATTGTTGTTGTTTAGTTCTTTAGTTGTGTCTGACTCTTCGTGACCCCCTGGACCAGAGCACACCAGGCACTTCTGTCTTCCACTGCCTCCCGCAGTTTGGTCAAACTCATGCTGGTAGCTTTGAGAACACTATCCAACCATCTCGTTCTCCGTCGTCCCCTTCTCCTTGTGCCCTCCATCTTTCCCAACATCAGGGTCTTTTCCAGGGAGCCTTCTCTTCTCATGAGGTGGCCAAAGTATTAGAGCCTTAGCTTCACGACCTGTCCTTCCAGTGAGCACTCAAGGCTGATTCCCTTCAGAATGGATAGGTTTGATCTTCTTGCAGTCCATGGGACTCTCAAGAGTCTCCTCCAGCACCAGAATTCAAAAGCATCAATTCTTCGGCGATCAGCCTTCTTTATGGTCCAGCTCTCACTTCCATACATCACTACTGGGAAAACCATAGCTTTTACTATTTTATTTTACTATTTTACTTTGTTGGCAAGGTGATGTCTCTACTTTTTAAGATGCTGTCTAGGTTTGTCATTGCTTTTCTTCCCAGAAGCAGGCGTCTTTTAATTTCGTGGCTGCTGTCACCATCTGCAGTGATCATGGAGCCCAAGAAAGTAAAATCTCTCACTGCCTCCATTTCTTCCCCTTCTATTTGCCAGGAGGTGATGGGACCAGTGGCCATGATCTTCATTTTTTTGATGTTGAGCTTCAGACCATATTTTGCGCTCTCCTCTTTCACCCTCAATAAAAGGTTCTTTAATTCATCCTCACTTTCTGCCATCAAGGTTGTGTCATCTGCATATCTGAGGTTGTTGATATTTCTTCCGGCAATCTTAATTCCGGCTAGGGATTCATCCAGCCCAGCCTTTCGCATGATGAATTCTGCATATAAGTTAAATAAGCAGGGAGACAATATACAGCCTTGTCGTACTCCTTTCCCAATTTTGAACCAATCAGTTGTTCCATATCCAGTTCTAACTGTAGCTTCTTGTCCCACATAGAGATTTCTCAGGAGACAGATGAGGTGATCAGGCACTCCCATTTCTTTAAGAACTTGCCATAGTTTGCTGTGGTCGACACAGTCAAAGGCTTTTGCATAGTCAATGAAGCAGAAGTAGATGTCTTTCTGGAAGTCTCTAGCTTTCTCCATAATCCAGCACATGTTTGCAATTTGGTCTCTGGTTCCTCTGCCTCTTCTAAATCCAGCTTGCACTTCTGGGAGTTCTCGGTCCACATACTGCTTGAGCCTTTCTTGTAGAATTTTAAGCATAACCTTGCTAGCGTGTGAAATGAGTGCAATTGTGTGGTAGTTGGAGCATTCTTTGGCACTGCCCTTCTTTGGGATTGGGATGTAGACTGATCTTCTCCAATCCCCTGGCCACTGCTGAGTTTTCCAAACTTGCTTGCAGTTGTTCCATATCCTGTTCTAACTGTAGCTTCTTGTGGTGGACCATATATTGAGATATTTCACCTCACTCTCATCCTCTGCTTTTCTGCCATTGTGGTTGGCTTTGATGATTTCTTGATTCCATGTCAGAATTCTGATTATTGCCTTTTTTTTAAACAGGTGTAGGCTTCGGAATGTTTATACTGGGCCACATCTTTTGAGAAAGCTACTTAGAGGGCCAAGTGTTCCAGCCCTCTAAGTGCTGCAGTCACTGTGGGATGACATGGAACCACGTCCTACCTCCCCTATATTGATGAGATTCAACTTCTATTTCTTCTTTGGCGATCACTCACAGCCAAGTAAGATTGTCTTCCATAAACACGGTTTTAACAGTGATTCCGTAAGTGACTGTGGAGGCCAATTCTAGATCCACATGCCCTTCCACAGTGGGGACATAGGTGGGAGTTGATCACGGTGTGGATTTGCCAAGCGTGCCTTCCTCTTAGCATGTTTCTCCCTTGCGTCCTGAGTTTGAGTGTCTTCAAAGCCCATGGTAAACGCTGTTCTCCAACTGGAGCGCTCACAGGCCAGTGTTTCCCAGTTGTCAGTGTTTATACTACATTTTTTTTAATTTGCCTTGAGACAGTCTTTAAACCTCTTTTGTTGACCACCAGCATTACGCTTTCCATTTTTAAGTTCGGAATAGAGTAGTTGCTTTGGAAGACGATCATCAGGCATCCGCACAACATGACCAGTCCGATGAAGTTGATGTTGAAGAATCATTGCTTCAACACTGGTGATCTTTGCTTCTTCCAGTACACTGATATTAGTTTGCCTGTCTTCCCAAGTGATGTGTACAATTTTTCAGAGACACCATTGATGGAATCATTCAAGGAGCTGGAGATGGCGTTTATAAGTGGTCCATGTTTCACAAGAATATACTAAGGTTGGCAGTACAATAGCTTTGTAAACAGTGGAGACATAGGTGGGAGTTGATCACGGCGAGGGTTTGCCAAGTGTGCCTTCCTCTTAACATGTTTCTCCCTTCCATCCTGAGTGCAAGTGTCTTCAAAGCCCATGACACCTTTGATGAGGTTCAACAGACAGCCTCAAGCCCTTATGATTCATCTTGAAGATGAGGAGGGTACTAATTTGTGTAAAATATATGGCAAGCCTCTCTCTTAACAAGCAGATGCAGGCAATCTTGTTTGATTTCCAGTTTGCCTGGATTAGGTGTTAGGTCTGATGAGGAAATTATTGGAATCCCATGAGAGATGATATGCCCTGTAGAAAGGTAATGAGAGACTTGTGGTAGGTTGTGGTGTGTTTGAGGGTAGTCAGTGTCTCAGTCGGGTTTCAGATGCCTCACTTGTTTTAGGAGGACAGAGTCTACTACCCCATAACATTGTCTAACAGCTGTTCAAGTTATGTGGTCTGGGATCACTGGCACCCAATATCCAAACATTGGCGAAGCCCACCGCTCCTGCCTCAGGAACCAAGTTTGGTGATAGCTCAAGGGGTGCCCAAATCCATTGAAAACAGTTGGCCAGACTGACAAACTACCTTCCATAGTATCCAGATTCCTTAATACCCTTTTATAGTATGCATTCCATTTTCACCCTGCTTGGCTGGAGTATGTGTATTGTAACTTGTTTGGGGTTAAAAAGTATTTTAGAAACTTCTTCACATTGGTTTTGGTCTGTGAATTTTTGAATCATCTAGAGAATATGAGCTCTTTGATGAAAAGTACTATTTTGTGTTATGAACCAGAAAGTAATGGCCTATCTGACTACAGAAAGTGGTCTAAAGCATCTATCTTTAATCTTCTTGTGTAAGTGTTCTAGACACAGTAATTTCCAATAACAATAATGGAATAAATACCTCATTAACCCCTTTAAAGCTCCCGATACCATGACAATATCTAAATGAACTGACAGAGAAATGGGCATTGTTCAAATCAGAAAGTTAACACTGAGTTGTAACATCAGTGAGGTCAGTAATATATTTTTATTCCAAACATCCAGATGGGTGATATGCTCTTGCTAAATAAAAGGAGGAATTCAAAGCAAAACCAGCCTCACAGGTACATAAATAATTTCACCTCTGAAATCAGCTTGAAACATAATACAAAACAGCACTTCCTAAATTTTGTGGGGGGAGGGAATGCTTGTTTAGTCATAGTTTAACTCACAGAGCCAGCATCACCTGAAACATCATATTTATGCATTTCTGATAGATAATAACCCTATCGATATTGCACCATTCTAGTCATAAATTAATAGCCTGACATTCTAATACCCACTGCAGCAGCGAATGTCATGGATATTTATTGAATGGGAAATAAAAGTGCAATATCTAGTTTGAGCAGAATATTCCCATAACAATAAAAAGTATAGATTTGGCTTTAGGGAACAATTCCCTTGGCTTCAATGTCTCAGAAAGAAAGCAGGTCAAAAATATGAAGAATGTAATTATTAAATAGGGTTATATGGGTAAAAGTGTGTAGATCAAAATCAAAGTGCAGGGGAAGGGGAGGAAAGATAATACTGTGAAGTATATTAGAAAGTGTGCTTTGGAAGCCCATTTACATTTCCAACATAGTAATAGTATGTGCAGTAAATCCAGTTCAGGAAAATAAAATGCAGGAAAAGTGATGTATCCTGTAGCTTCATGTCTAAAAGGACCTTGTAAAATCATATCTACACTGATTATTTGTACAGGCTATTTACCTGATGTATCCCAAAGTCTCTGAATGGATGCAAATTACTTAATTATTTGTGTGTTCAGACCCAGAAACCTCCCCCTTAAATAAATTCACACTTGACTCAAATTTTGGTTTTGGTTTTTGGCAGAATTTAGGCCACAACTTTATTGATTACAGAAAGTGACTGGTTGCATAGGCTCTGGTTTAACTAGCTCCCTGCCATGCTGGTAGCGCTGACCCAGGGTTCCAGCATAGGTCAGCCAAGGGTGAACACCTGGATAAGTGGAAAGCTGGGAATGGGCTAACTCCGCCACCCAAATGTCCCCCTGGACTCAGGCACGGGCACAACCCCCTCTCAGGGGTTGACCAAACCATCGAGTCCCTGGATTTCTTTAACGGAATACCCTTCACATAGGGATGGCGAGAGTGTTCTCCCATCCCTATCACCTGAACCAGTGCCTATCCGCAACCTTACAAGTTGTGACGATTTGCTACGTGGCAGGCGAAACCCAAATGACAACAGTCAATCAACCAAGTGGGGAAAATTCCTGCCGTTGCCCTGTCCCAACAACAGACGACACACTACGGCATAGCAAGGTCAAGCGCAACAAGCCCTAAAAGTAGGGAGAGGTGGGCGGGTGTTCTGAATGCACAGGCCGAAAGAGGAAGCTCTGGGTCACGTGCATGGGTATAAACAGGTCCCTCGAACCATTTGGACTGTGTCCCATTGGCCAGATTGCACCCAGCTTCGAGGGACCTACCAATGGGATGTTGTGGCTGACCAATCATACCCATCCACAACACAGGGTGTCAGTTTCCAGGTCTCACCACAATGCGTGCCCTCTTTAAGGGAGGACCCGATACCCCACATCCTATCAAATTTCAGTTAATATTTTATTTAAAACATCAGAAATATAAATCGTCCTCCGTGACTGTTCAGCTGCTTAATTCTCGCCTCCAAAATTAGTACAGGAGGGAAATTCTTCTGCAAAGCTTCCCAAAACTCAGGTGGAGATTTTCAAGAGGAGAAGGCACCTCTCTGGTTTTGGACTTTTGGAGTTCTCTATACCACCAGCACATTACAACCTGTGAGATCAGTGTCAGTTGTTTCAGCCTGATGGTGAAGGGAGGAGGCTTGCAGCTGTGATGCCAACAACATCTCGATCCCTGACTTGTTAAATCTAGAAGGAATGCATTGACTGGAAGGGATCTCAGAGTAGTTAATGCACCACTAGAAGAAGGAGTTATGCTCACTGCTCTGAATGAGGTTGTGGCCCCTCTTGAAGTGGCCCCCTCTGAATCCAGAAACTTTAGAAAGCTACCATCCAGCCTCAGATATTGCCTTCCTGGTCAAGGTGATTGAAAGAGTAGGGGCCAGACAACTTCAGATTTACCTACAGGAAGCAGATTATCTAGTTGCATTTCAGGGACTGTTGTTGTTGTTGTTGTTTAGTCGTTTAGTCGTGTCCTACTCTTCGTGACCCCATGGACCAGAGCACGCCAGGCACTTCTGTCTTCCACTGCCTCTTGCAGTTTGGTCAAACTCATGTTAGTAGCTTCAAGAACATTGTCCAACCATCTCGTCCTCTGTCGTCCCCTTCTCCTTGTGCCCTCCATCTTTCCCAACATCAGGGTCTTTTCCAGGGAGTCTTCTCTTCTCATGAGGTGGCCAAAGTATTGGAGCCTCAGCTTCAGGATCTGTCCTTCCAGTGAGCACTCAGGGCTGATTTCCTTCAGAATTGATAGGTTTGATCTTCTTGCAGTCCATGGGACTCTCAAGAGGCTCGTACAGCAACAGAATTCAAAAGCATCAATTCTTTGGCGATCAGCCTTCTTTATGGTCCAGCTCTCACTTCCATACATCACTACTGGGGAAACCATAGCTTTAACTATATGGACCTTTGTCGGCAAGGTGGTGTCTCTGCTTTGTGTATGTGTGTGTGTGTGACTATAGAGTTTAGTTTTAGAACTCTCTGCTATGGGGAGAGAGACAGGGGAGGAGGAAGCCACTTGGGCACCTGGGGCGGTGTGCCCAGGGGTGGGGCAAGCTGCCCATAGGGACAGGGCACACCACAGGGCCTCTGGAGTCTGCCTGCCTCCTCCCACTCAGCAGCCCTACAGCTGGGGGGTAGGCAGCTGGCAGACCATTTGAGGAGCATGGGAGAGACGCATGGCTTGGGCGCGCTGCAGGTCCCATGGTGAGTGCCACCCGGCATTTTGTCACCCCCTCCGTGATGACATCCGGGGCAGCCCACACCTACTGCACCCCCCTTCCTCTGCCCCTGGGGGAGTGTGATTCCATTGGTTCTCCATGATCTTTCAAGAGCTTTCAACACAATTGGCCATGGTGTTCTTCTGGAATGGCTCATGGGTTCAAGGTATTGCAATATGGTGGTTTTGCTTGTACCTGCAGGGATATTATCAGAAAGTAGTACTGGGAGAATGTTGCTCAGCCCTGTGGTTTTTGAGTTGTGGGATCCTGCAAGAGTTCATTCTGCCTCTTATTTTGTTCAACATCTATATGAAACAGTTGGAATTTGTCATCCAGGGATCTGGAGCTCAGTATCATTATACTGATGAAATGCATCTCTATTTTTAATTGTTGTAAAATGTTTTAAATAGGTTTTTATTTAATTCTCAATTGTATTGTTTTAACATTTTGGTGTTTTCCACCCTGGGCTCCTTTGGGAAGAAGTATGGGGTAGAAATGTAAGAAATAAACAGACAGATAAAGTAAACACATTGTTTTCCCCAATACAAGAGAAACAGCTCTTTCAGAGGCATTCCGTATGTAGAATTCTGAGGGTTCTTTTTCTGAGATGGAATTTTTATTTTCTAAAAAGTTATTTTGACATTTATTCCCCATTTAGCTAATTGCACTAAAAATAAGAAATTGGGGGTGGGGGGACAAAGATATGGGTCTTTGCCTATGCTGAGGTCATGCGGGACCAGATGTTGTATAAAAATTGTGCTTCTGAATATATCAATTCAAAATCTGTCTAGCCCACCCACCATTCTTTATCTTTCTTTAGTTGCATTGCTTGCAAATAACTATTTGACTCGTTGAGGGGTAAATTCTTGAGAAGGGCACATGACAGAAGTCTTTCAGACTTTCCCCGGTCTGTGAAGATGGATGGAAGGATGAAGAAGAATATTTTTCCTGAATTCTGTGACTTGGTCAATAAGCAATTAGGCATTTTATCATAAAGTTTAAGTGGCGATACTAATAGAGGTTTGTATGCACATGGACACGTGAGAGCAAAGGATAATTTTTATGACTCCAGCAGAGATGTGCGAAACAAACAGAAGTCAATTTTACGAGCATAATGACTACCTGCACCCTCTCAATTCCCACAGAAAATAGCCTTCCTCAAATCAGTTAATTAGTACAAAAGAGCAGTTGCTCACAGACTGTTCAACTGTTAGAGAGAGCGCATGGGAATCTTTCAAACCGACACATGATTAACACATTCTGGGGGGCAAACCCACAACAATTATTAGTGGCCGCTAGAAATGTAGAACATAAAGAGCCAGCTCTAAAGCACACGTTAAAACCTTTTATTATCTTACAATTTCATAAGTCATTAGTTTTTAAACTTAAAAAAATTAAAAGGAACCCCGGCAGGAAGCTGACGAAACAGATTTAGTTACTGCAACAGACTCACAATACTTCCAAGTGGAAATTTCGAACTTTTACGATCTGTGTGTCAACATTACCTACATTTTTCTCACTCAGCAATATCCCCAGAGCAAATGAGCTACGCTTTCTTACAACGCTGCTACCATTTTTTCCTTTCTAAAAATTATTATTTTTATTACTATTATTTATTGAATTTATATACTGCTCTATACCTGCAGGTCTCAGGGCGCTTCACAGAATAAAATCAGAATATAAAACCACAAAATATCAACAACAACCCAATAACCCCCCCAACACATTTTTTTTTAAAGGGCATAGGGTGCATTCCTCATGTGCTAATTTAAATCAGCCAGAACTGCCTGTGATGTCCAAAGTCTAATACATTTCACCAGCCTCATATTTTGGCCTGCCAGGAGAAGAGCAAAGAGTCTCTCCTTTCCCTCCCCTAACTATCTCAAAATGGCAAATGGAAACAGGAAGTTTATTCAACCACTTAGGATGCCATACATTGCTGGTGAACTCTGTTCAGACTGATATGTCCCAAGTTGTGGAAGCCAGTGGTGAATGGTTCCTTTCTTTTCCAGACTAGTCTGAATTTAATGCCCATTCTCTGCAAGCACAACCTTATCTATAATAATAATAATAATAATAATAATAATAATAATAGTATTTTTTTATTTATACCCTGCCCTTCCCGGTTCAGAAAACTGGGCTCAGGGCGGCTAACAACAAATTTAAAACACTTAATTGATGCAACAAAAACCAGCATAAAATACAGTATAAAACGTGAATAACAATAAATTCAGAATTTAAAAATCAATTTAGCGGGAAAATCCATCCAATAAACCTTAGATGATCACCAGGGCTAGCTGGCTAAATTAGTCCTATTTGGGCCAGCGAGGAGACCAGAGGAGAATTAGCTGTGGGATCTCAGAGCGGGTAATCTTCATAAAAATGGGAGGGAAGGAAGGGGAATAAAAGATCAGGGTAAGTTCAAATTGAAAGCCAGGCAGAATAGCTCTGTCTTACATGCCCTCGGAAGGAAGTTAAATCCTGCAGGGCCCTGGTTTCATGGGACAGAGCATTCCACCAGGTCGGAGCCACCACTGAGAAGGAATGCTTAATAAACTGGGTTTGTTTGTTTGTTTGTTTGTTTGTTTGTTTGTTTCCCCCTATTATGTTTTATTGTAATTTTATTGGTGTTAGCTAGCCGCCCTGAGCACGGCTCTGGCTGGGGAAGGCGGGGTATAAATAAAATATTATTATTATTATTATTATTATTATTATTATTGGCATCCATCTGTCTCAAGAGACAGGGAAGACGTCAAATCACTGTGTTAGTAGCACTCAAGTCAGCTCCCTCGGACACAGCATTCCTTGTTTTCCCAGAGTGGACATGCAAGGGAATGTTTGGTCCTGCCAGTCAAAACTTCCTGTTCCTTCTGGCTTGGAGCATCCTTTCTTGCATGTGACTAGTGGGTAGGTGTGACCTTTCCAGACCTGGTAAAAGGCCAAGGCATGCTGCCACTCCCTTTTCCATCCTCCTTTTGTCCTGTGAACTTCTCAGATTGCTAACTGCAGTCATTAGGTCAACCCACATATGGGGTAAACCTGTTTGCATATGCTTATAACTTTAAGCCTTAAGCCTGCCTTCAGGGATCACACTGTGCTCTGCCTGATCGTGAGTAAACTTCATTTTTATTGATGATGATGATGATGATTATTATTATTATTATTATTATTATTTATTTGTACCCCGCTCATCTGGCTGGGTTTCCCCAGCCACTCTGGGCAGCTTCCAACAAAGATTAAAAATACATTAAAATGTCACACATTAAAAACTTCCCTGAACAGGGAAGAAGAATAAGACTGTGGTATCTTTATTCTTTTAGGAGGGATTCAAGGGGTCTTGACAAGGGGACAAGCCAGATTGAATTGCGTATTGTCTTAAGAAACTCACACAAGTTTGCAACAAGTTTTCTGCTGTGTAAATGCACTCTGCTAAGTAAAGAAACTTGCTAACGCAAGTTAGGAAGGATATTAATAAACAATATATCCTCTCCTGCCACCCTGAACATTTGCACAGGCACAAGACTGGGAAGTGTGTATGGTGGTCCAGGGTTGCCCAGATGACAACACCCCCCTCTTGGCATTGCTGATGTGGTCCAAAGGAAAGCAGCTTGGCTTGCAGGAGCTGCTGGAAGGATGCCTACAAGGACCCATCCAACCATCTTAGGGACTCCATTCTGAATTTGTGTAGGATTTACTCATTAGCCTTTTCTTATTCCAAATATGTCCCACAAGACAGCAGAGGTTTAGGACCAGAGCTTTCCTTCTCCCAGACAGGCTTCCTTCCCAGGCTGACAAGCCCCATCGGCTCCTCACTTCCCTCTACAGCACATTATGCTATTCAAGGCTGCATCAACAGAAGTACGGCATCCCAATCAAGGGAAGTAATATTCTCACTCTATTCTGCCTTGGTTGGACCACACCTGGAGTCCTGTGTCCACTTCTGAGCAGCACCGTTTAAGAAGGATGTTGACAAGCTGGAACATGTGCAGAGGAGGGGAACCAAGATGATCAAGGCTCCGGAAACTAAGTTTTATGAGGAATGGCTGAGGGAGTTGGGTATTTAGCATGGGAAAGAGGAAACTGAGAGGATATATGATAGCCATTATCACACCCTTCCCTTTGCTGTTTGCTACAGGCCTAAAGAGGGACGCGGGTGGCGCTGTGGGTTAAACCACAGAGCCTAGGACTTGCCGATCAGAAGGTTGGTGGTTCGAATCCCTGCGACGGGGTGAGCTCCCAATGCTCGGTCCCTGCTCCTGCCAATCTAGCAGTTCAAAAGCATACCAGTGCAAGTAGATAAATAGGTACCGCTCCGGCGGGAAGGTAAACAGCGTTTCCGTGCGCAGCTCTGGTTCGCCAGAAGCGGCTTAGTCATGCTGGCCACATGACCCGGAAGCTGTACGCCGGCTCCCTCGGCCAATAAAGCGAGATGAGCGCCGCAACCCCAGAGTCGGCCACGACTGGACCTAATGGTCAGGGGTCCCTTTACCTTTTCCTTACAGGCCTAAGGAGGGAAGCTTCTGCCACATCCAGTGGTGTCAACTCAAGCTGCTGCTCTCAACTCCCATTTCAGCAGCTTCGCAAAGAGCTGGATAGCAGTGGGCACCACACCCCCAAAGCAGGAAGGCGAGCTCCATGATATCACCATCCTAAAATAAGGCAGGGCCAGATTGGGAGAATCCCTAGGAGTTTCTCTAGGTTAGTAGTGGGGAACCTACAGCCAAGTGCTGGATGGAATGAAGCAGTAGTCCAAATCTGGTCTGCAAGCCGTAAGCTCCAGGCTTTTAACTATCAAGTGGTTTAGAAATACCGTATTTTTCACTCTATAGGACACACCCTACCATAGGAAGCACCTTGTTTTAGAGGGGGAGAACAAGAAAAAAAAAATCTCTCCCTCTCTGCGCAGCACCCTTCAGTGAAGCAGCAGGAGAAACAAAGCCCCTTCCATTTTTCCTCCAGCTTCGCTGAAGGGGCGCTGCACACAGAGGGAAAGATGTGCAGTGCTTCTCAAGGGAAGCGAAGCCAGGAGAGCAAGAGGGATCGGTGTGCACCGGGCAGCGATCCCTGAAGCCAGGAGAAGCCATTAGGTCCAGTCTTGCTCTTCAGGCTTCAGCGAAAGCAACACAAAGCCTCCCGCTGCGCTCCGGAGGCAATCCCTGAAGCCTGGAGAGTCTCGCCCTCCAGGCTTCGCGTTGCTTTCGCTGAAGCCTGCATTTGCTCCATAAGATGCACACACATTTCCCCTTAATTTTTGGAGGGGGAAAAGTGCATCTTATAGAGTGAAAAATACGGTACTTTTGAATAAATAGATCTGCTGCCACATGGAATCCTTGCTTTAATCCCACTTCCCCCTGCCAGTGGAACAGGAACGTTTTCAGTAGCAATTAGGTAAAGGTAAAGGTACCCCTGACCGTTAGGTCCAGTAGCGGATGACTCTGGGGTTGCGGCGCTCATCTCGCTTTACTGGCCGAGGGAGCCGGCATACAGCTTCCGGGTCATGTGACCAACAGGACTAAGCCGCTTCTGGCAAACCAGAGCAGCGCACGGAAACGCCGTTGACCTTCCCGCCGGAGTGGTACCTATTTATCTACTTGCACTGGCATGCTTTTGAACTGCTAGGTTGGCAGGAGCAGGGACCGAGCAACGGGAGCTCACCCCGTCGCAGGGATTCGAACTGCCGACCTTTTGATCGGCAAGCCCTAGGCTCTGTGGTTTAGACCACAGCGCCACCAGGACCTAAAGTGGAAGCAGCCCATCCCATAATGCAAGTCCACCGGTAAAATTCCAGTTGTTTTAAACAAGAACTTATATTACCCACCTGTAACCAATATCATTAAGAGGATGCATACACATCAGACCATATTCTTGATCCCTAAAAATAAGCTTCATTTATTAACCCGCTACTTAATTTAAATATAATTAGTGGCAGAGATGAATTGCATCGGTTTTACGTATAAGGCTGTCTCTGCTCGATCACATTGGTGTCTCAGGAGAAGACCCTGGACGTGGCTGATATTACGAGGTGGAGGTCCTTTTGCTTCATCCGTTTGTGTGTTTGTTTTAAGAGAAACCTTGCAGGGACTTGACCTGCTAAAATAATGCCATGCCGTCGTGGAAGCGATCCCAGGTCCCCTGTCAGACAAATCATGGCTCAACCCTAAATCCCTCCCGTTACATCGGAAAGCCTGAACTCCCGGCCGCGGCTCCTCTAATGGCGCCTCTGACAAAAGCCAGGGAATAATCCCCAGGCTGAGCTAATCAAAGGTGAAAAGGCAGAATCAGTAAGTGTCGTATCCTTTTGCCACTTTCATCAATCCGACTAACTGAATTTGAGCTAAAGCTTGGTAAATTTTCTGCAAAGGGAAATTAATATGTAACACATCTGAGGCCTGGCGCCGGCCTGTAAAATTGGAAAGGCTGCATTATATCAGAGGGCGATTATTGAGGGGGAAGAATGGCCGAGGACCAGATAATCAGAAAGAAGCTCCAGCGCGTCTCTCCGGCGTTTTTTTGATGGTATACTCGCCCACCACCTTTGAAGCAGAGGTGAAATTCTTTCAATCTCTCTCTTTCTTTCTCTCTCCTCTCCACGTCAGGAATATATTCCATTGCCCATTTCTGTTGCCCACACATGATTGAATCAATTCAATTACCTCGGAAAATACATATTCAGGCCATGAAGATGCTCAG
The DNA here is from genome assembly GCF_964106645.2 of Podarcis pityusensis. Taxonomy (NCBI): domain Eukaryota; kingdom Metazoa; phylum Chordata; class Lepidosauria; order Squamata; family Lacertidae; genus Podarcis; species Podarcis pityusensis. The sequence goes on from NC_138032.1 coordinate 91,733,914, forward strand.
GGTGAAAGTGGAGGGGGGAGAGACAAAGAAATCTGTACTTACCCAATAATAAGTTTCATTTGAAGGAGGTTTGAAAACAATTCTCCCTCGCATTTGTCCCTGTCAGGTCACATTATTCACAAATGAAGTTTACAAAATATCAATTCAATTTCAATAAAGGGAGGCTGAATCTCAACACACGAGTGTTGAATTTACCAAATCATAATCCTTGAGGGGACCCTGGTGGCTTCCAAATATTTTCCAGTCTGAGGTAATCAAAAGCAGACTGCTGAATACTAATACATTCAATTTCACCCCTTTTGTTCGCATCTGTTCCCTTATAATACTATTTTTCTACACTTTCAAAGCATTGATGATGGCACTGTATTCTGGAATAGGGATGGTTTGACTGTGGAGGAGAGGGTATCCTGTAACTTAGACAGATCTGTAAAATGGAATATTTCTACACCTTTTCTATTTTAAAAATCAATTTGTTGATTAATAAACTAGGGGGCAGCCTGGCATGACCATCCTACTAATTTTCTAATCCACAGTATTTGTTCACCAGACTAGATTCTTCCATTGCCATCTTAAAAGAAGACAATTTCCACTTTTTGCTCACTTTTACTGAATACAGCAACTTGAAGAATCATAAGCTATGCTGACTTCAGGTTCAATCCTGTGAGGAACTGAGCTCCTTCATCCGAACAGATCCTGCTCAACCCCATGAGAGAAATATTAATTGCCATTAGACTCAGACATAGCAAGCTACCTGCAGAAAATCATCGGAGCTCAGAAAGTTGATTTTAAAAAGACCTTGTTCAAGTTCAACATGTCCAAAACAGAACCAAGCCCAGTTAAGGTTTGTCCCTTTACAAAATTCAGTTTGGCTCATGTGCAGCTGTTCCGTTCAAGTTCGTTCAAATGATCTACAAAAAAATAAGAAAACACAAAAAAAGAATCAGCATTCAGAAAGTTATAAGCTGCTGTGCTGAACTATAAAATATGCATAAACAGATTAAGAGAATTCATAACACACAAATAAATTGTTTAATTTATTTCCTCCCAACAATTAGGATATCGAAGCTTAAAGCCTCAAAGAGTTTAAGGAGTGAAAAAACAATTGCAAGACAGCAAACTTGGAATTGAACTAGAAATTGTTCAAAGTTCTACTGCAGAATTTCAGCTCACCTGACAATTATGAGAGCTACATTCAGGTATAGCTTAGAGACTATCTGCACTAATTCAGCGAAGGTGGTTAAATCGAACTAGCAAAGAGAATTATCCCCATTTACAGAGGCACTGAGCACGGTTTTTTATACCTGCAAACAGAGAACGTATTTCCAGCTTCGTTTTGGGAGATTAATTAGTAGATAAACATGCGGAGTATGTGGTTGTGCAAATCATGTCACCCGAAGTACACAAACATGAAATACGGCAAAATCATCTGGAAGGCCCTTTCTACCCTGTTTCAGGCAAGGCAGCTGAGTAAATGGGGAGGCAGGTGAGCAGCAACAGGGGAAATCAAACTAGCGCAGCGCTTGCGGGAAAAGGGAGAAAAGGGTTACTAATGTAAATAAAAGGGTGAGGGGCAAGGGGAGAAATCCATCATGGTCAGTGTCCTTCAGGGTAGAGACCCAATCTTGGGGTCTGAGGCACACTTGATTGGCATTTTGCTGTAGGACTGTCAGTTGTCATTATCTTTTTGAAAAATGCTGTTGCTGCAGGAATTCCAGGGAAAATACAGTTCTGACTTTCTGGGTGGGAAAAGGTGTGAGAAGTATGACCTTGCCTACAGCCTGGAGCTTGAAAGAAGAGGGTCTACTCTGGAACATGAGGAACATGCCATAATATCCTATGCTATGGGAAGGAGTGGCTGTTTTGCTACTTTCAAGTGATGGTGTAGCTGCATACCTTCATAAATCAGCAACTATCAAATGAGCAAGGACCACGTAATTTCCCTTCTTCGTTTCTCGCTTTCCTTGCATTTTAGCTGAAGCAGCCCATCTTTAACCAAAAAAGTGGAGGTTGCTTATCTGGGAACTGAGGAATTTCGGATTGTCCGAGAAAGCCTTTCTTTTTGTTTTCTTTTCAAAACCTTCCTCACCTTGTGTTAGAGGTATAGGCTGGTTGCTCGAGAGCAATCAGGCAATATGCTTCAATAGTCTGTTTTACAGCTTTCTTATTGGTGATAAAAACCTTTGGAATGCAAAGCACCTCTGTTCCGTGTCTTGCTCATTCACTGGCAGAATCTGAGAGTGGGCGGTCCTTAAACCTTCCCCAGCAGAGTAGTTACTTGGTGCCCAGTCTGCGCCTCCTCTCTCTGCGCGGAAGCCTCCTGCACACAGAAGGCATGGGTAACGGAGGACCTCTCTCCTCCCCGCTTTGCTCAGGCAAGGTGTCCTGGCACCGCCTCGCCTCCCCCAAGCCCTGCATCTCCTCTCCACTAGAGGCGTGGCTACCCTCCTCCGCTGAGGAGGTGCTGCTTCCCATGATCTTTGGGGGTTCTCTGTAATCCATCCGGCTTTTCCCCTCTCGCCCCTGAGCCGATGGCAGTTCCCTGACACCTTGTATCTCAGGTGAAATTGGGCTGTGGCTGTTTGCAGCAAGAGGTTTTATATAGGCGATTATTGAATTATGGCCTGTACTTCCATGATGGACTTCTGGTAAGAGATGGGCTTGGGAAGAAAGTGTTTGGCAGGGGGTCTCACAAACCTGATCAGGAGGACTATAAACTTAACTCCTGCAGAATAATATGATACAAGCCTGGCACTATATATTGAAGAATGTGTGAAGCCAAGCCAACCATGTGAGTACCCACTGATATGCAAGAAAAACAGTAAGGTCTGGTTGGGGTGTTCAGTCCAGGGTTTCCAAGGCACAGAGGATGGGAAATAAACAATACATTCAAAATATAAACAAAGGAAGGTAAATATGATGTAACTGGCATTATTGAAACCTGGTGGGATCACATCACTGGAATGTAGGGAACATTTACAAACTGTTACAAAAATATAATACAATTTCTAAAACAAAAATAAAATAAAAATATAAACAACAGGGCCAAATGAAGTACAGAGCCAAGATATTTATCCTTTCCAGTAGCTTCAGCATCCTAAAATGATCTCTAAAATGATACTGTCATAACTAGCCTTCTAAAAACAATAAGGGAGTCAGCCTGATGGGCCTCCTGTGGGAGGGAATTCTAAAATGAGGGTATAATCACTGGAAGAACTCTATTCTGTTTAGTGGAGTGGTAGACACTTTGTATTGCTTTGGTATTAAACACACTTAGACAGAAGTGCATTTTGCTCTAGTCAGTGGATCGTGATTCTGTGTAAATGTTTTGGATTTGTGGTGCCAGTGTAATAAATTACTCAAAATGGCTGGAAACAAATTTTATTCATAGCCAACAGTAGTGGAAAATTATGGCACAAATTGCATAGCATGAAATCTTGCTGTTGACCTCATTCCATTATAAAAGAACCACTGAGTGCAATCCCAAACAGCCTAGCCTGGCATTACATGAAACAATATACAGTATATTAACCTCATGCTGTTGTAAAAAATGGTTTGATGCTTTGTGAAATTATGCTCAGACAAAAACCAAATAAGTCAACATAATGCAACATTCACTGCTTATTGCGAGTCATCAGTCCAATACTTTGTGAGCAAAATCATATTAAAACTATGGTTAATTTAACCATTTAGAAAGTGTACCATTTTAAAACATTTTGGTTGTTTGAGTTAGCTCTCTGGTGACAACATACTGAGAGGGCAATACTAGCCTTTCTTTCTTACATTAGGGAGCTGAAAATGTCTAATTGAAAAAGAAAGTAAAAGACGCCATACAAGGTGATTTAGCACAGGCATATACACCCTAAATGGATTAGTTTAGCAATTTTACCATGTAAATACAGCTCAGGGTTGTGGTTGGCATCCTTCTGTCTCGAGAGACAATTGAGTGCGCCTCCGAGAGTGAAGATAAACCACTGAACTGTCACAGCGCCTAATGTGGCTGCAGAGACCATAACTTGTGACCGCTGCCTCCTGTGCTGTTTTTGATGCATTAGCACCAAAGTGACCTCTCTGGGGTGCAAGCCCAGGCAGTGTGGGTATAGAGGTCCTGGGCTACCCAACTGGATTAACTTGAACTGAACTAGTTTGCTTTGTAAAACCAACAGGAATCTTTTGCCAGGATGAACATGAACTAGAACTCATATTGGCACCTGTCTCAAGAGACAATGGAGTGTGACTCTGGGGCACAAGCCTGGGCAGTGTTTGTGGAGGTCCTGGGCTGCTGAGATGGCAAGACCCCCATCTTGGCTTCACTGATATGGTCCAAAGGGAAGCAAAGCGGAACGTTTGGCATCAGCATGGCTGCAGGGGTTGCCGGAAGGAGGCGTACAAGGCACCACCCAACCACTTTAGGGACCCTACTCTGGATTTGTGGAGCCTCTTCTTCTCCCAAAGATATCCTTTTCTTCTTCCAAAGTCCACCCTCTCGGCTTCACTTCATTGTGGTCCTAAGGAAAGCACAGCAATACGTTTGGCACCAGTCAAAGTACAGACCTTGCCTGAAAGAATGGAGGAAAGGTCAGTGCAGATAAGCCCACAGACTGATGGAGTGAAGATAGGAGTCCTCTGTTGGTACACCTGTGACATTTACATTTCATAGAATTATAGTGATGTAGAGTTGGGAGGGACCACGAGGGTCATCTAATCCAACCCCTTGCAATGCAGGAATCTCAGCTAAAGCATCAATGACAGGTGGCCACCCAACCTCTGCTTAAATATCTCCAAGGAAGGAGAGTCCACCACCTCCCAAGGGTGGTCTGTTCCACTGTTGAACATCTCTGACTGTCAGAAAGTTCTTCCTGAAAGTTGGAATCTCCTTTCTTGTAATTTGAAGCCATTGGTTGCGGTCCTACACTCCAGAACAGGAGAAAACAAGCTTGCTCCACCTTCGATGTAACAGCCCTTTAGATATTTGAAGATGGCTATCATATTTCTTTGTTTTACTTTAGTCACTAAACTGGACGTGAAGTGACTAGCACAGATTGTACAGCCTATCCTAATTTTGAGGTTATACAGTTGAGCATTCTCACATTGGAATGTAAAGTATGTGGGAATGTTCAGGGATGCAGGAGAGGATATATATTGTTTGATTATATCCTTTCCAACTTGTGTTAACAAGTTCTACAGTTTAGCAGAGTAACATTCCCCTTTCTAAACTTGCACAGCGGATGTGTTTGCTCAGGCTTACTAAAGCCTCTAAAATAAGTTACCTAGTAATTTCCCCTTTAGTCCCTCATAACAGAAATAGACACAACACAGTTTTCTATAAAAGTATAAAAAGAGTTTACTCACATTCTGTTCACAGATGGATCCCAGAAGGCAGACTTAAGTTACAAAAGTAATATACCTGGAATCTATGCCCATAAAGAAATGGTCCCTTTGTCCTCTCTGCCAAGAGAGCATCTTAGGCTAAGCAGATGTTGCTTCTTCGATGAATATAGTCAGAGAGAGAGAGATGGCGGCCAGTCCTATGCTTTTGTTACCTGCACAGGTGAGGCCACGCCCACCTCTGGTCACATGTAGAGGAAGTGTGTCCCAGCCAAGGAGGAAACAGGAAATTCTGACTGGCTGGACCAGACACCCCCTTTTTATGTTCACTCTAGGGATGTTGTATTTGACTGCTCTGTGTTTCACAACCCACAAAGTATGGTACCACTTTCCTTCTCATTTCAGATCTTTACTCATTTGAATGTCAAGTTTGTTTTCCTGGCAAGTTTCAATATCCAGTATACAACTGAATCACTTTATTAAAGTCATGACTCTGCATCAATAATGCCTAGTTAACAGAACACGGCAGAGACTGTTTCCCCAAACTTTACCATATGTCTTGCCAGTTCAAGCGGATTCCCTACTATATAATGACATTCCTAAAACTGTTGTCAATCTGCAGTTTGTGTGGCCACCAGTAGGTATAATAATTATAATAATAATTTATTATTTATACCCCGCCCACCTGGCTGGGCTTCCCCAGCCACTCTGGGCGGCTTCCAAAAAAATATTAAAATACTGTAATACATCAAACATTAAAAGCTTCTCTAAACAGGGCTGCCTTCAGATGTCTTCTAAAAGCCTGGTAGTTGTTGTTCTCTTTGACATCTGGTGGGAGGGTGTTCCACAGGGAGGGTGCCACTACCGAGAAGGCCCTCTGCCTGGTTCCCTGTAACTTGGCTTCTCGCAGCGAGGGAACCCCCAGAAGGCCCTTGGCACTGGACCTCAGTGTCCGGGCAGAACGATGGGGGTGTAGACGCTCCTTCAGATATACTAGGTAGCCACGGCAACACCAGCATGATGACAACACAGCAGGCAAGCGAGCAAGTAAGCAGCATTGTGGGACAGGAGGCCAAGGTGAACCGTTTAAAAGAGACTGGGAGGCACATCAGAGAGCAGCTTGGCAAATCTCTCACTGAAGCAGCTTCCACCCTCCTTTAAAAGACGTTGGGGCAAGCTGGGAGGGAGGATTTGGGTGAGCAGTTAGGAGATAGGCGAAGGGGTAGGTGAGATGTTAAAGAGAGAAGTTTGATCAGGTGATGGGAAAGGAGGTTGGAAGGGGCCAGCCCCCTTAGAATCATAGAATTGTTTAGAATAGATTTATGAAAGATTTTGAAAACATATTGATTAGAATATTTGTATGAGATTTAATGGGGAAAACACGGAATAACAGATACAATTTTGCTTAAAATGTATATAGGAAGTGCAGTGTAAGTGATGGAAGTCAATCAACGAAATTTTATTATTGAGATATTTGTAGAATAAATTTGGAAGAAATTCCAATTTTTCCTCTTCTTCTTTTTCTCCTTATTTTTTCTTTTTCTTTTTTCTTTTCTTCCTTTTTTCTTTTTTTTCTATGTGTGTGCTTATCTGAAATATATATGTATGTAGGTATTTGTATTTTGTAATAATTATGTTAAATAAAATTTAATTTAAAAAAAAAGAATTGTAGGATTGGGAGGGGCCCTGAGAGTCATCTAGTCCAACCTCCTGCAGTGCGGTAATCTCAGCTAAAGCATCCATCTTTGCTTAAAAACCTCCAAGGAAGGAGGTTTACAACTGTTTCTACAACCTCCCGGGGGAGACCGTTTCACTGTGATATTTGAAGATGGCTATCTAATCACTCCATCTCCTCTTTTCTAAGCTGAACATACCCACCTCTTTCAACCTTTCTTCATAAGCCTTGGTTCCAGACCCTTGGTCATCTTGGTCACCGTTCTCTGCACACATTCCAGCTTGTCAAAATCCTTAAATTGTGGTACCCAGAATTAGACACAGCATTCCAGGTGTGGTCTGACCAGGGCAGAATAGAGTGGTACTATTACTTCCCTTGTAATTTCATAGAACTGTAGAGCACCCAAAATCTCTCAGTGGATCAAAATAACATAGTAAATCAAATGAGAACTTGACTGCTATGATAATTCTATCCTAGTCAGTGTGGTAGGGATGGAACTATTGGGTGGGCAGTTTCTGCAGAATATATGTCCACTATCATTAACCCATGTGGTTAGAGTTTTGCATTAATTTGTGGGTTGCTGTTTCTATATGAATATCTATTTGGGCTGGGTCCACAGCTGCAAACTTTACTCATAACTGCCTGTTGCTATGCCTCCTTCTCTACCTACTCGTTTAAATAATTTGCAAAATGAAACCCCACTTCAGATCTCAGCTATTTTCATCTGGCTAGCCTAGAACGCTTCTCATTTGCATGTAAAGTGCAGTCAATGTGAATTGATCAAAACCAAATTAACAGCAATTGGTTCCAATACTTTTCCTGTTTACACATTAGTTTTCTACCTTTAACATATAGATGTATTGAATTCAGCTTAGCAACCTGAGCATGAATGCTTTGGCCTTTAAAAGAGAAACTTATCTGTAATTAAAATCATGCACAAGTTTTAGTGGGAGCCTGTTTACTGCCCACAAAGAAAGCTGATTTAAAAAATGAATAGATTTCCACAGAGCAGGGGATATGTTTCATTCTGAGTTAAATCCTCTAAAATTATAGCATTTGATGTTAAACAAGCATCTGACCATATAAATGTCATCGAGCTTGGGTTCAAGATAGTTTTTTTTAGCCTGTATTGATTGTTTCTAAAAAATAAGATTGCAACCAGAGGCTACATTATTCCGGTGATAATTATTCTACTGTGTTTTTGCAAAAATGTATATAGTTACAATATATACCTGCAAGTACCTGGCATATGTAATTTCCTACAGTGCTGAGATGAAAAGTAATATAGGCTTTAGAATTAAACCCAGTCCTAATATGCTGCTGGCTATAAAAATATGATTTACATTACAGTGCATTGTGACGTGTTTATTATACTTTAAAATGGTAATTACTAGGACTCCCTTATACTTTTTATTCACTACAGTGTGCTGATGTGCACTACAGAAGTTGCAATAACTTATCTTGGTGTACAATGTACGCATAATCAGTACTGTAGGGGTTTTTGCTGTTGTTACAACAGATAATGTGTGATGCTCACTAGACCCAAATAGTTTCTTAGTGTATTGATTGCAATTAACTGCATAAATATGAAAACCAAGATAAGGCTTTTCCAAAGATGCTACCAAAGTACAGTCACAAAATTAAACTTTCAGTCATTTGAGGCTGGTGTTCCTAGAAAGTAATTATGGGAACAGAGTTGCTTAACTGAACTATAAAAACAGCAAAATTCTTGCCAGTGAAACCAAGATTTTGACATCTGAAAATCTGTTTCTGAACTTAAAATCCAAGTTGAACACCACAGCTGCAATAGTGTTAATGAAACCTTGCTCGTTTCTGCCTATTACCTGAGGAATAACCAAATTTTTCAGACTGAGCACATAGATTTCCTCTCCCCCTGGAAATTGTTTGAGGGCAGACACCCAACCCCAGACAAGGGATCACGTTATGGCCCACCTTCAGCAATGACAAGCCTCCCACCCAAGCTGAAGAATCTGGCAGCAGCTAATACAAAATCAGGATGGCAGAGTCATAATTTTATACACCCCTTTCCTCCTTTGCTTTTTCAACATAATAGCTTGCCTCTGCAACCAACGATGGAGCTACAGTTGGTGGCATGATGGAGACCATTTCCCTCCATGATGCTTCAGTTGGAATGATGCCCCATCCTAGCTATTTTTAGGTGCTTGCCTAAAAAAATAAGACTGAGAAATGTGTAAAGAGGTGGGGGTGATGTTTCTAAGCACATTCTGTGTCACCCCTTTATGATCAGGAACCCTGCCTTAAAGGTAAAGGGTAAAGGGACCCCTGACCATTAGGTCCAGTCGTGACCGACTCTGGGGTCACGGCGCTCATCTCGCTTTATTGACTGAGGGAGCCGGCGTACAGCTTCCGGGTCATGTGGCCAGAATGACTAAGCTGCTTCTGGCGAAACCAGAGCAGCACACGGAAACACCGTTTACCTTCCCGCCGGAGCGGTACCTATTTATCTACTTGCACTTTGACGTGCTTTCGAACTGCTAGGTTGGCGGAAGCAGGGACCGAGCAACGGGAGCTCACCCCGTCGTGGGGATTCGAACCGCCGACCTTCTGATCAACAAGTCCTAGGCTCTGTGGTTTAACCCACAGTGCCACCCGCGTCCCCTGAACGAATAAGACTGGGAAATGTGTAAAGAGGTGGGGTGATGTTTCTAAGCACATTCTGTGTCACCCGTGCATGATAAGGAACCCTGCCTTATCAATGTGCAAAAATCTGGCTGAAGCCCAAACATTCTGTGCATGCCCCTCTGCAAATTCTTTACCCTCCTCTGTTCAGGCAAATGCCTGCCGAGTAATCTCTTGTGCCTTGTCACTTCAGAGACATTGCTGGAGGAGGAGAACTGGGGGCCCACACTGTAGGTTTTCATACCAAGGGGAAAATAAATGTTGGTGGTACTGCAAGTTTCTTCTTTCCTCAAGGCAATGTAGGCGTTTTGTTTGGCAGCGACGTCTGGTAGATTCCACAAGGCAATAACTTCTTCAGGTATATGAGAGAGAATTCAAAGGCCTTTCCTCTCATGAAGCTAGCACTCAGAAGTGAGGTTGGCAGGTGTATGAAACATAATTGTCTCCCAGGAGCAAGCAGCGGGGTGTGTGTGTGCAGAAAAAGGACCACCTCATTATTTTAGTATTCTCCATGCGGGATTATGAGGTCTCAAGGTTTCTGGAGCTCACCTGAAGCTACTGTGTGTTTTCTGCTACAGAAATCCTTATCCACATTCACAGGGATCCAGGGACAGATCTACTATGAAACTAATGAAGTTTAAGTTTCAAGGCCCGTGATCTCAGAGGGGCCCCAGAAGCAACTTTAGTTCACAACGCTTTTAAAAAATATGGTCTGCTGATTTTTTGTTGCCTATATTTCTACAATTCCAAAGTTTGAGAGTCAGTAGCATAGGTGTTGTAAAGGTTGTTGTAAACAACTCCATCAAAGAAGATAACAGTGGTTACCCAGACCTCACTGCTGGTTGCGAAGGCCGCCCCCTCAATAACAGTTCAAAGGTGAGGGCCCCCAAAATGTAGGTCCACCACTGCAGGGATCCATTAAAGATTTGTGAAGAACCAGACTTAAGTTGGCCAATATTGTTAAAGATTGGTCGGCTTGACTTTACTGACTTTTAAAAGGTAAAACTCTGTTTTGGGAGCCAGCATGAAGAAGGCTGATCGCTGAAGAATTGATGCTTTTGAATTATGGTGCTGGAGGAGACTCTAGAGAGTCCCATGGACTGCAAGAAGATCAAACCTATCCACTCTGAAGGCAATCAGCCCTGAGTGCTCACTGGAAGGACAGATCCTGAAGCTGAGGCTCCAATACTCTGACCACCTCATGAGAAGAGACGACTCCCTGGAAAAGATCCTGATGTTGGGAAAGATGGAGGGCACAAGGAGAAGGGGACGACAGAGGACGAGATGGTTGGACAGTGTTCTCGAATCTACAAACATGAGTTTGACCAAACTGCGGGAGGCAGTGGAAGACAGGAGTGCCTGGCATGCTCTGGTCCAGGGGGTCACGAAGAGTCAGACACAACTAAACGACTAAACAACAACAACAAATACTTGCAAAGTAGTCAATCTTATCAGATATGCCTGTATATGGCATTTCCTTTGTTTAAGCCTGTATATTGTAGACGGAGTACAGTGGTACCTCGGTTTAAGAACTTAATTCGTTCTGGAGGTCCGTTCTTAACCTGAAACTGTTCTTAACCTGAGGTACCACTTTAGCTAATGGGGCCTCCCACTGCCACTGCTGCCGGAGCACGATTTCTGTTCTCATCCTGAAGCAAAGTTCTTAATCCGAGGTACTATTTCTGGGTTAGCGGAGTCTGTAACCTGAAGCGTCTGTAACCCGAAGTACCACTGTATTCCAGACAAGGTATGCAGGTATGTGTATTCAGTCTTCCTACCCACTAGAAATTTCTGATTTAAATGCTAAGGTTTGTTACCAGACAGAAGTGGGGTAGTCAACTCAAGTGCATGACGTTGCTCATGACTTGCACAGCTCTAATTAGTCCAGAATATTTTTCATCAGATGTGCTACCTTGGACTTTATGAAATGGTCAGAAGAAAGGTTTTTCAGAACTATGTAACTAAAGCATGTCTGTACCCTACTTCTGCTTGAAAGAATACATATACTTCTATGCTTTGGCTTCCCAGATAATCTGATTTCTTTATAATTCATCTAGTTTTATATATTGCATTATTTTCCATTTGTATCTGAACCCTCTGGGTACGTCTATGCTTACACGTTCTTCATACTCTTTAGTTTGAAGAAACTGAGGCAGAAAGAAAAGTTGTAGAGACTTGTAATGGTGGCACCAAAGTACTCCCAATTGTTTTTGTGTGTGTGTGTGTGTGTTTTTGGAAAATAAATTGAATATTATAAAGTTGCAAGGTTAGGAGGTCTGTAGAAAATCCCTACTTGGCACGTGGGCAGGGCTGCCACCTGTCAGTCAACTAACACTGTAGTGACATCAGGTCAAACCAATCCGCCTCTTCCATCGTCCAAGATGAATGTGATCTTGATTAGCATCAATGGTGCCAGTACTGGTCTGCAGCAGTGGCAGAACAGGCAGTGGCAACAGCAGCAGCTAGGTCATGGGTAGGCAAATTAAGACCCGAGGCCGGATCTGGATCTGACCCACTCGCCTTCTAAATGCAGCCCGCGGTGGTCCGGGAAACAGCATGTTTTTACATGAGTAGAATGTGTCCTTTTATTTAAAATACATCTCTGGGTTATTTGTGGGGCATAGGAAGTGCCTACCCCTCCAATGGTGGTGCTGAAAGGGAATTCCGTTAAAGGAATCCAGGGGGCTTGCCATCCCTTTCATCCTAGTCCCTGGCATTGGATTTGGGCTGTGCAAGCCCCAGGGCGCATGAGGGTGAGAGATGAGGGACTGATGTCCAGCTTCATTTCTCCCCAATATGGTTCTCCCCGACTGGCTTCCGCTGGAATCTGGAAGTCATTCCTGTCCCCCTGACTGGCTTCCGCTGGAATCTAGAAGTCAGTCCTGTCCCTGGGGCAAGGGCTTCCGCTAGAATCAGGAGGTCAGTTCTGTCTCTGGCGCAAAGACAGATATTCGTAACCAATGCCTAAGCAACCAATACTACTGGCCCAAAAATGGAAGCAGGAAGAACTACCATCGATAGAAGAATGGAGAATGAAATTAATGGACTATGCAGAAGTAGATAAATTAACAGGAAGGATCCGGAACCGACGAGATCACAAGTTTACCAAGGACTGGAGTAAATTTGTGGACTATATGAAAAGCATATGTGATACACAAATAACATTTGTGGGTTTACAGGAAGCTTTGTGAAGAAATAATATTAGAAACACTGTAAAAAAGGGAACAAGGGAATAGGTTTATTTAAAACAAAAGGCAATGTTAAATTTAGAATTGCGGATAGAAGATTAGAAAATGGAAGATTCATGGATGAGCTGAAGGAAGTCAAAATTATGTATCTGTGATAATGTTGAAAATGTATGTTTAAATCTTGTATTGGAGATTGAATAAAAATAATTTAAAAAGAAAACAAAACCAATGCCTAAGCAACCACTCACGTTTGTGTATTTAATAAAGTTGTGGCCAAATTCATGCCAAAAACCTTAAACAAAAATTGATGTGTGAAGTGTGAGTTATTGGGGTGGCCTGGGGGACCTCAACGCGCAAATAAGATGGCAAGGAATCCCTGGACATGCAGGACAACGTATGTTTAATATACCATGCAAGATCTCCCATTTCCACTTCATGGACTTTCTGAAGTTTCCAAATACTGCTAGAAAACATTGATGTGATGTTCGATAAATGTAGCATGCCATCTCTATGATTGTTTGTGATCATGACATTTTAAAACTGTGGCTTTTCTGTCATTTCCTAAAGTATTGTTTTAGAGGGTTGTGACAGAGGTAAACAAAAGGAAAGGCAGAAATGTCACCTGTCTCCCTAGACTGCTCAGAATGAAAAATGGAAGTTAAACCTATTTGGATGAAATCATTGCAGATGTTAACTGTGCACCTGTAAGATCAGAATTAGTTTCCAGGCTACTGAAAGAGAGGTGTGGTAGCTTGAAGCAAAGATTACTGGAATAGTGTTGGAGCCTGTTACCAAAATGATAGGTGACCTTTGGCTTCATAGTATTTCTTGTGGGGCTGATGGATGGGAAGAAGCGTTGGCTTAAATTCTTGAGAAGTAACAGGGTCACATAGGGACGCGGGTGGCGCTGTGGTCTAAACCACAGAGCCTTGGGCTTGCTGATCAGAAGGTCAGCGGTTCGAATCCCCACGACGGGGTGAGCTCCCGTTGCTCGGTCCCAGCTCCTGCCAACCTAGCAGTTCGAAAGTACGTCAAAGTGCAAGTAGATAAATAGGTACCACTCCGGCGGGAAGGTAAACGGCGTTTCCGTGCGCTGCTCTGGTTCACCAGAAGCGGCTTAGTCTTGCTGGCCACATGACCCGGAAGCTGTACTCCGGCTCCCTCGGCCAATAAAGCGAGATGAGCGCTGCAACCCCAGAGTCAGTCACGACTGGACCTAATGGTCAGGGGTCCCTTTACCTTTAACAGGGTCACATTCCCACTGTGCCAGACCAACTCTGTGTAACAAAGATGTCTGCAAACATAACATGAAGGCTGGCAACATCAACACTGCCTGGTGGAAATCCCTTGCAGACAACCGCAGTGTGTGGAGACAGGCAGTTAAGTTGAATATTCAGAGCAGTGACCAGAGGAGAAATGACTGCTGGGACGAGCGCAGACAGAAGAAACACCATGGTGCATCTGCAGCAGCACAACTGGACGCCTTCATCTGCCCCAGCTGCAACAAAACATGCTCTCCCGCATTGGTCTCTGCAAGCCACAGCAGGTGCTACAGATTTCCAACACCTTGATCTCACCCCCAAAGGTGCACTCCTCTATTGTCTCCTGAGACAGATGGATGCTAGCCAGGTATATTATCATTCTCACCACTGAGAATGAGTTAGGTAAAGGTAAAGGGTCCAGTCATGGCCGACTCTGGGATTGCGGTGGTCATCTCGCTTTATTGGCCGAGGGAGCCGGCGTACAGCTTCCGGGTCATGCGGCCAGCATGACTAAGCCGCTTGTGGCGAACCAGAGCAGCGCACGGAAACGCCATTTACCTTCCCGCCGAAGCGGTACCTATTTATCTACTTGCACTTTGAGGTGCTTTCAAACTGCTAGGTGGGCAGGAGCAGGGACCGAGCAACGGGAGCTCACCCCGACACGGGGATTCGAACCGCCAACCTTCTGATCGGCAAGTCCTAGGCTCAGTGGTTTAACCCACAGCGCCACCCACGTCCCGAATGAGTTACTTGAACACTAACAAGTTTTGAATCCATTGTACTCCTGAGACGACTGTTTATGAAGATGCTGTGTTCATTTAGTTGAATTAAGGACATAACCTGTGAGAAGGCAGATAAGTGAATATATCTAAAAGACCTGAGGAGGCTGCTGAGCTGAAGTAAAGGGAGGTCCAACGCAGAAAGCAGTGACTGATTCATTCGCCACCTTTATAACTGGAAGAAAAGACATTTACAAACCTTTAAAAACTGTCAGTTGCTCAGTAGTGTCCGATTCTTCTGCATCCATCAAAGATAACCTGCAGCCAGTAAGCTTTGTTTTGTTTTATGAGGTGACTTTCATTTTCAATTTTTATAAGGGTTCCTCCCCATGCTTCCCCACCCATTGATAGTTAATTGCTTTCTCTGAGTGGTGTATTTAAAGTGGCAGAATAAGACTTCTAATTAATAGATAGTGCTACAATTGTGGAGCAAGTCTATTTTGAAAACTGCTGTTAATTAGCATGGCTCCATATTTAACACAGTGATTGTTTTACTCTGATATGTCTTGCAGCAGACATGTAAACACATTACTGCCACAAATCAGAAAATTAAGCATAATAATGAAACAAGGTTCTTAGTACAATCCTTTAAGATATGTTCTGACTAAGGAACTGCACAAATTCAAGTACTAGAAGCAAAAATCTAGCTTACAGAGCTTCTGCTGACCAGATGTCTGTATGAGTGAGTCAGTCAGGAAGGCGGACTGGTCAACTGAGTGACCAATATGCTTCAGATTTTCTCGAGATTTAACTTAACAATGAAAGTCTGTTTTGTTGTTGTTTAGTCATTTAGTCGTGTCCGACTCTTTGTGACCCCGTGGACCAAAGCACGCCAGGCCCTCCTGTCTTCCACTGCCTCCCGCAGTTTGGTCAAACTCATGTTTGTAGCTTCAAGAACACTGTCCAGCCATCTTGTCCTCTGTCGTCCCCTTCTCCTTGTGCCCTCCATCTTCCCCAACATCAGGGTCTTTTCCAGGGAGTCTTCTCATGAGGTGGCCAAAGTACTGGAGCCTCAGCTTCAGGATCTGTCCTTCAGTGAGCACTCAGGGCTGATTTCCTTCAGAATGGATAGGTTTGATCTTCTTGCAGTCCATGGGACTCTCAAGAGTCTCCTCCAGCACCATAATTCAAAAGCATCAATTCTTCAGCGATCAGCCTTCTTTATGGTTCAGAACGTCTGTAGTGATGTCATAAAATATGTACATTTTGCACCTGGCTGATGAAATTCTCTTCCATACTTTCTAAAGCTGCCTATAGAATTCCTAGTGATGAATCAGATAGTAAATTGACCCAATCCATTTTTTTTTTTCAGATAAAGACATAGGGCAAAAAGGCATGACAGAAAACAGAGCTGCCAGGTGTTGTTTTCCTTCAAGAAACCAATAATAAGGGTGATAAGTTGTTGTGACATCACTGAATCACTGACCATTATTGAGCTGCAGGCTCCTCAAAATCACAGGCATTATTTGCGCGGACAGGCGGAGTCCCCCCAACCCCAGGCAACCCCCGAGTGGAATAATGACTCAAGATAATGGGATTAAAATTGGCCACAACTTTATTAAGTTTCAGATGTAGGGAGACCTTGGCTCAGGCATTGGGTGTTTATCCTTCCCAGTCCCCAGTCGGGGATCTGGGAGACTTCAGGGTTATCCAGAATGTGTGGGGATTGGGCTGGCTCTGGAGAACTTATGTTCAAGCGGCGGCAGGAGGCCCCATTAGCTGAAGTGGTACCTCAGGTTAAGAACGGTTTCAGGTTAAGAACGGACCTCCTGAACGCATTAAGTTCCTAACTCGAGGTACCACTGTACAGTCCAAGAAGCCACTTCCCATATTGATAAGGGCATACAAATCCCTATAACATTTGGGATTAGAACACAGCCGATGACCATTTGAGGTGTGTGGGGGGGTGTTCCATTCCCAGACCCATTATGCCCTGTTCTGCCCCTTTTAAAAAAAGAATTGTATATTTTATTGTTGTAATCTGCCCTGGGACCTTGCGGTGAAGAGCAGGTCATAAATCTAATAAACAAATGAATAAGTATAGGTACTTGTAAGGCCTTTGATTTAATTGAATGGACCTTTTTATTAGCATTGAGGAAAATGGACAAAGACAATAGTGTATAAAAACAAGTGCTGGAATACGTGTGTGTGACTCTGTTTAAGTGAGGGTGCAAGTGAACAAATTTGATTTATCTAAGATCCAAATAGGATGAGACAGCAACCAAGGCTGTCCACTATCCCTACTGTTTAGTGCCATATTGATGGCACACAATATAGCATAGATAAAAGGGGTGATGATCCGGTCATCATTAATTGGTGACTCTTGAGAATCTCCCAGTTAATATGACAGTACAAAAACTCCAAGAAATAGTGCCCACAATCCTCTGAAAAATTCCTGTAGGGCTGCATTGCCAGACTGCAGTCATAGCGGATAATAAGCTGACTTTCACCTGGAGATTCAGGATTCACCCATAAATTCACAGTGTAGTCTTGGGCAGATCGTTGTGTCAACCTTAGGTCTCTTTGTAAAAAATGAGAGCAGGGAACCGGTTTGGTTATGAATTTGAGCATTTGGTATAAAGATGATAAATAACAGTACAGTGGTGCCCCGCAAGACGAATGCCTCGCAAGACGAAAAACTCGCTAGACAAAAGGGTTTTGCGTTTTTTGAGTCATTCCGCAAGACGAATTTCCCTATGGGCTTGCTTCGCAAGACGAAACGTCTTGCGAGTTCTTGCGAGTTTGTTTCCTTTTTCTTAAAGCCGCTAAGCCGTTAATAGCCGCTAAGCCGCTAAGCCGTTAATAGCCGCTAAGCCGCTAAGCCGCTAATAGCCGCTAAGCTGCTAATAGCCGTGCTTCGCAAGACGAAAAAACCGCAAGACGAAGAGACTCGCGGAACGGATTAATTTCGTCTTGCGAGGCACCACTGTAACAGGTTTGGCTATCACATTTGAACAAGGAGATTGATTAACTAGAAGGGATTCAGAACTGAAGAAAATCATATAAGGAAAGGCTAAAAGAAGAAATGATGTTTTCCCAATATATAAACAGATTATTGGTAAGGTATACTAGTTCATAGTACACACAAAAGACAGATCAGGATGCACTGCCAAGACTATAAGAAGGCAGATACAGTTAAATATGACAGTAAAGGCAACCTCTGGCATATTTTTGAAGGCTAATCCCTTAGATATTTTCAAAGAAGGTTTAGTAAAAATGTGAACAACTTTTAAAAGGTTAGAAGACCTTCCTATATGAACTGGCTTTCAGGAATTAGAATTAAATCAGCTGAAAGTGACTTTCTATACAATGGAGTTTATGCCAGAATGGTGGTTCTCAGTAGGGTTCTTCACAATCCCAGATTTGATTCGGGGCCCAATTCAGTGATTCAAATCAGCCACAATCCAATATGTTTCGAACCCAGCTAGATTATGGGCTAAACGGTGATACTGCTCAAAGTGGACCTGACCCAAGGTGATCCAAATTCCTGCATGTTTTAGATGGTGCAGAGCATTCTGGGGTTGCTCTGGGGCTCATACACAATTCAAGGGGGAAATTTTGGGTCCCACCATTGCTTCTTGTATGATGACCTAGAATATGTCCAACATATCCCCGTGGCTGCTAATTGCAAAAGAAGGCAAGCAAAAGGTTGTGTTTGGCCATCACTACTGACCTCACTGCGGTTCCCTGAAGGACTGCTTGAAAACGAGCAATGTATCATATTTGACAATATTTGTTGGTTGACACAAGGCCATAGTTAATATTTGATGGCAGATACATTATATGATATTTTTAACTTACAGCGTTTGATTGTTAGCATGCAATGGTATTTAATTTCTGACAGCCTTTGATAGATAACATGCAATTATAATTGGTTTGTATGACAGATAATAGCTTATAAGAATTCATATTTGGAGTCCACCATAATCAAAATACTCAAGACCCCTGCCACATCTAAAGCATTTGAATTTACAGCTTAAAGCATGGGTAGGCAAACTAAGGCCCGGGGGCCAGATCCGGCCCAATCGCATTCTAAATCCGACCCACGGATGATCGAGGAATCCACATGTTTTTACATGAGTAGAATGTGTCCTCTTATTTAAAATGCATCTCTGGATTATTTGTGGGGCATAGGAATTCATTCCTTTTTTTTTTTTTTCTTCTCCCAAAATATAGTCTGGCCCCCCACAAGGTCTGAGGGACAGTGGACCGGCCCCCTGCTGAAAATGTTTGCTGACCCCTGGTAAAGTATCACATTCAAAATGCAAATTTGGAACCTCTTAATCAGAAATTGAAATTAAAACTTAGAAAACGAGGCAGGTTTTCGGTCTTTGCTGTAAAGAACAGAATTTCGAAAGTGACAATTTCTGAGATTAAGGTTGCGATCCAAGCTCCCAACGCCAGGTTGCAGGGAGTTTGGATTGAGTGAAGGCATGCCTCTGCTTGCTTATGCTGGTTCACAACTTGTATCTCTCCATCAGAACATACCTGCTCTTGAACAGTTACAGGTTCAGTAGCACCATGGGAAGAATCTAGCAGACAGCTGCAAAATGGGGTGCTCTGGGGGTAGGACTGTGCCGGCCTGGGACTCACTGGATCCTGAGCTGCCCCACAACCGGCCCTGGCTGGCACCGGGTCTGATCCTGGCCTGATCTCTGTGCAAGCCTGAAGCTGCCACAGAGATCACTCCCAATGCTTTTGCCTGCCATCTTCTGCCAGCATCACGAGTGGTCAGACTGCAGGTGTGGCAACAGCTTGGCTGTTCTGCAGAGCCTTGATGGCTGCAGTCAGGGCTCTCTTTAGCATGTGCGACACCGGGGTGCAAAGATCCACCCAGCGCCCCCAAATTTAGTTCAGCCCCTAAATTAACTTTTATTATGCTTATGTCAGACACCACGCTTACGCCTTACCTCTTGTTTACGAAAGAAGGGAGGAAAAAGAAACTTTTTGATTTGCTCATTTATTGACAAAGTTGTTGTTGTTGTTTAGTCGTTTAGTCGTGTCCGACTCTTCGTGACCCCCTGGACCAGAGCATGCCAGGCCCTCCTGTCTTCCACTGCCTCTCACAGTTTAGTCAGACTCATGTTGGTAGCTTTGAGAACACTGTCCAACTATCTCGTCCTCTGTCTTCCCCTTCTCCTTTTGCCCTCAAACTTTCCCAACATCAGGGTCTTTTCCAGGGAGTCTTCTCTTCTCATGAGGTGGCCAAAGTATTGGAGTCTCAGCTTCAGGATCTGTCCTTCCAGTGAGCACTCAGGGCTGATTTCCTTCAGAATGGATAGGTTTGATCTTCTTGCAGTCCATGGGACTCTCAAGAGTCTCCTCCAGCACCATAATTCTAAAGCATCAATTCTTTGGTGATCAGCCTTCTTTATGGTCCAGCTCTCACTGACAATACACTTATTCTTAAGCATATGGCGTGCTCTGTGGCGGTCGCTAAGAAGAGGATGTCATGAGAAACCCAAAGCTGCTGCTTCCCTCCTCTCCTTCCTGCTGCCCACCATCTCCCGCGCCCGCAGCCAGCCAGGCAGCCGGGCCTCGCTCTCTCTCCGTGCCACGTCAAGTTGTTGCTATGACTATGACCAGTGGCGTAGCGTGGGGGGTGCAGGGGGGGCCGGCCACACCAGGTGCAACATCTGGGGGGGGGCGCTCGCACTCGAGTGCTAAAATCCATGGGTTAGGGGGCGCAAATTACTTCCCTTGCCCCGGGTGCTGACAACCCACGCTATGCCACTGACTATGACTACCATTCTGGCACCAAGCGGGTGTCACGTGATGCGCCCAGCGATGGCTGCTTGCTGGGGAGCCAGGCAGTGATTGGCAGCGGCGCACTTCCTTGCGCTGCAACCTCGGGCACGGCAAAGGCCGCCTCGTCCTCTGCTCGCTTGCTCCTCTGTCCTCTCACCCTTCGCCTTAGGCGGCTTCAGTGGCTAGTGCCTGCCGCCCCCCAGATTTCAGCGCCCGGGTGTCCTGCACCCTCAGCACCCCCAGGTAAAGACGGCCCTGGCCACAGTAGCAATTTGGGGTTGCAGTCTAAGAGGCTGAATTCCTACTTATCTGGGAATAAACCTCAATAAATTGAGGCTTACTTCTGAGTAGGCATATATTGGCTTGCACCGTTAATTCTCCCCCCCCCCCCCAGTATATAAACACAAATTTTCCTTCTATACCATCTATATAACTTCTATAGTAATTGTGAATGTTATTCTGTCAGGTTTGCCATTGCATTCTCAGGTTATAGGAGGGTAAAAGATTCTTTGAAGAATTGCATGACAAGTGCCTGGTTAAAGGATTTAGCTTCCCTTGCATTTGGAGAGGGAAAAAGAATTGTCAAAGTCTCTGGATCTGAAGAGAATTGTTTGACAGATTTGCTGTATGCTCACAACAACTTCACTAAGCTAAATAATGTGTTACCAAATGAAATCCCAGTTGTACAAATTATGTGGAATGTGTAACAAAAATAAATTCCTTGCTCCCCTGCTAATGGATTTTACCAGCCCTTCATTCCCTCAAATGAATTATTCTTGGACTGCCTGTTTTAGTATCAGCCATTTTAGAACAGGGCAGGGGAGTTCAACTGCGTTCCAGTAGGGTGAGTTTCAACTGCAAAAGTAAGTAATGTCACACTTTCCAAGGTTCAGATATTTTAGATTTATAAGTAACTGAAATATTGTATCAAGGTTCACAAACTTTAGAGTAACTTTCTGGAAAAGTGGTCTAACAGAATTGATAACCAAGAAGAAGAAGAAAGGTTTTTGCTCTAGGAAGTGTCACATTGCAACTTTCTTAACCATATGTACAGGTGTTTCACCTGCTGATTAAGACATAAGAAAACTTTGCTAGGAAAGAAACTGTGCCCAGGCCAGTTCTTTTGTGAAGAATCAGGAACCCTCCAAAACAAAAAGAACACTAAATTAAATGATGTTCTTTAAGTGATATTGGCAAGTCTGCAATTGCGATCAATTCTTAAAGTTGGCACCAAAAAAGCACATGAGCTTGTTTCCTTGATTTATTGATGGTAGCTCCGTATCCTGCATATAACAAAGCCAACAGCAATCTAATTAGATCCAGAAATCCTGATTTGAAGATAATTTAGGTAATTTATTCCGACTGCTGATCTTCCTGGCACTTCAGGCACTGAGGTTATGGTGGAAGCCCCTCTGAACCATTTAAAGCAGCCTTTTAAGAAGCTATCCAACAATGAAGATTAAACATTAGCTGATTACCGACAAGTAATTAACAATGTCAACGAAACACAGAAACTGAATTAATAATAATTATATCATCAACATGATGATCATCTTGTAGAGAATCCCAGAGAAGAGGAGAGGTTAATTACTCACTGCTAGCAGAACAGCACCAAGTCGACCGCAACCATGCCTCTGGATGGTGTTAACTGCCAGGCAGATAATTAATTAACATCATAATTGTAATGCAGCAAGCATGAAAATATTGAATTATTACACAATTTCCTTTCTACTACCTACTGCAGACACTCTATAACTTTATGGTGCACACAGATGGGCGATTTTTCACACAATTCACTACAAAGAATTGCACGGGGAGGGTTCAAAGACTACAGCCCATTCCACGATATGTCACTGGTTTTGCTCCGCTTTGTGAGATAACTCCCCCCCCCCATGCCAACTCATTAAATTAGTACATGCATCTGAATGACTGGTCTTTGCAAAAGTCTCCAACTATCGTCTTTCTGGCCATTGTCTTGTGTTTCCTCCTTCGTTTTTGAGACTTCTTACTTTCTTTTTGGGATGCGGGTGGTGCTGTGGGTTAAACCACAGAGCCTAGGACTTGCTGATCAGAAGGTCGGCGGTTCGAATCCCCATGACGGGGTGAGCTCCCGTTGCTCAGTCCCAGCTTCTGCCAACCTAGCAGTTCGAAAGCACGTCAAAGTGCAAATAGATAAATAGGTACCGCTCCGGCAGGAAGGTAAACGGCGTTTCCGTGCGCTGCTCTGGTTCGCCAGAAGCGGCTCAGTCATGCTGGTCACATGACCTGGAAGCTGTACGCCGGCTCCCTTGGCCAATAAAATGAAATGAGCGCCGCAACCTCAGAGTCGGCCACGACTGGACCTAATGGTCAGGGGTCCCTTTACCTTTACTTGCTTTCTTTTTAGCATAGCAAATTTGCATGATTTCATCCATGCACAGACAGATTGCATTTTTAAAACACATTGCCACTGCTACTGATGCCGATTTTGGGCAAGATTGTGGTGATTTGGGGCAAGACCAAATCGCATGAGATCTTGCATGCTCCAGAAGATCTCAGGACGCGACCATGTCCAAAATCAGAAGCTTTTTTTGTTAGGACAAGAATTGCCGAAGAAAAATCGGACATTATTTATGTACTCTGCAACAGCAGCAAGAATTCTAACAGCACAAAACTGGAAGACTGGAGAAATACCATCTAAAGAACAATGGCAAGAAAAACTGATGAACTATGCAGAGCTAGCAAAGCTAATGGACAAATTGCGTGAAAAGGACAATAGTGACTCTGAAAAGGAATGGGAACCTTTTACAACTTACTTGCAGAAACAAAAACAAAAAAAGAATGGACTCGTTGGCAGGATTTAAACAAGCATTTACAATTTTATTTACAGAGAACAAGAAATATAGCAGGTGACAACATAATATTATGTATAAACAGCAGATTTTAACATTTGGTGGAACAAACCAGAAATGGAAGTTGGGGGAAGTCAACGGGGGGGGGGGGGACTGGGAAATGAATGTTAAGTAAAGATATTGAATATTTGTTATGAGAAAAGAAAATCAATAAAAATTATACCAAAGAACCCCAAAACACAACAAAACTAGTGCTGATGGTGGAGGCGGCAAGGCAGGAGGGGCGCCCACAGCTGGGCTTCCGCTGCCTAAGTCAACTGGTAAAAGGTAAAGGTAAAGTGACCCCTGACCATTAGGTCCAGTCCTGACCGACTCTGGGGTTGCGGCGCTCATCTCGCTTTATTGGCCAAGGGAGCCGGCGTACAGCTTCCGGGTCATGTGGCCAGCATGACTAAGCCACTTCTGGCGAACCAGAGCAGCGCACGGAAATGCCGTTTACCTTCCCACCAGAGCGGTACCTTTTTATCTACTTGCACTTTTGATGTGCTTTCGAACTGCTAGGTTGGGAGGAGCAAGGACCGAGCAATGGGAGCTCACCCCGTCGCGGGGATTCAAACTGCCAACCTTCTGATCGGCAAGACCTAGGCTCTGTGATTTAACCCACAGCGTCACCCGCGTCCCAAGTCAACTGGAGATAGTCACAAATTTGTCTATGGCTTGCTTCAAGATCCAATTTCTCTTCCACCCTTCATGACTGAACTCTAGTGTGTGTTGTTTACTCCCGTGTTTCCATTTTCTTCCCCACAACATTTCTCTTGACCCTCTTTAATGAGGTGTCTACCGTCTGCTCTCCGCTGAAACCTCCCTCACCAAAATCACCAGAGATCTCACTTCCAATGTGTCTGTGGCAGTGTTAGAAACTGAGATAGGGACCCTAGGAGTTAAAGGGCACCTTAAACCTAGGTTATGGGCACAAAAACAGAATGTCTTGTTTGTTGTTGTTCAGTTGTTTCGTCGTGTCCGACTCTTTGTGACCCCCTGGACCAGAGCACGCCAGGCACTCCTATCTTCCACTTCCTCCCACAGTTTGGTCAAACTCATGCTGGTAGCTTCGAGAACACTGTCCAACCATCTCATCCTCTGTCGTTCCCTTCTCCTTGTGCCCTCCATCTTTCCCAACATCAGGGTCTTTTCCAGGGAGTCTTCTCTTCTCATGAGGTGGCCAAAGTATTGGAGCCTCAGCTTCACGATCTGTCCTTCCAGTAAGCACTCAGGGGTGATTTCCTTAAGAATGGAGAGGTTTGATCTTCTTGCAGTCCATGGGACTCTCAAGAGTCTCCTCCAGCACCAGAATTCAAAAGCATCAATTCTTCGGCGATCAGCCTTCTTTATGGTCCAGCTCTCACTTCCATACATCACTACTGGGAAAACCATAGCTTTTACGGACCTTTGTTGGCAAGGTGATGTCTCTGCTTTTTTAGGCATGCTTTATTAATAACAAAAATACAAAGCTGAAAATGAATGAACTGCGGCTAAAATATTGTGTTCATTTTTCATATGGTCTAGTCCAGGAGTCGGCAAACTTTTAAAGCAGGGGGCCGGTCCAATGTCCCTCAGACCTTGTGGGGGGCCAGACTATATTTTTTGGGGGGAAATGAATAAATTCCTATGCCCCACAAATAACCCAAGATGCATTTTAAATAAAAGCACACATTCTACTCATGTAAAAACATGCTGATTCCCGGACTGTCCGCGGGCCGGATTTAGAAGGCGATTGGGCCGGATCTGGCCCCCAGGCCTTAGTTTGCCTACCCATGGTCTAGTCCTTCCCCTGCCCACGCAGGCCATGTGGCCAGCATGACTAAACCACTTCTGGTGCAACAGAACACCATGATGGAAACCAGAGTGCATGGAAACGCCACTTACCTTCCTGCCACAGTGGTACCTATTTATTTGCTTGCATTGGTGTGCTTTCGAACTGCTAGGTTGGCAGGAGCTGCGACAGAGCAATGGGAGCTCACTCCATCATGGGGATTTGACTGTCTGAAACCCAAGGGGCACATTGTTTGTGTTATGTACTGAGTTGAATAGGATCCAAAATGCAGCAGTCTGATTGGTCCTAGAACAATGCAGCAGAATGATTGGTCCGCAGGAGCCACCCAATCCAGCTCCAGATGGAAGTGAATCCACAACCTGATTGGCCTACAGGAGAATCCTGGAATTAGCCAATCACGTGCAGCCCATTGTGTAAATAATGTATATAAAGCAGATACTTTGGGGGAACTTTCATTCCTCCTCATCACTATGAGCTGAATAAAGAGCGTGAAATCCACTCTTGACTCTGAGTATATTTCAGTTTCCGGATGCGAAATATATTGGCCTTATTTTCAGCTCCCCTACCCCACTACAATGGCAATGTTCTGTCTTCACAGCAGCACACAGTAATACTCCTGAATTCCAGTTGCTCAAATCCTATTTAAGCATCTGGTTGGCCACTATGACAACAGGATGCTGGAGCAGGCTCTTTTTAGCGTCTTATGATTGTATTCCAGCAACATCTAGAGAGACACAAGTTCCCACATGACCCAGAAAGCTGTCTGTGGACAAACACCGGCTCCCTCGGCCTGAAAGTGAGATGAGGGCCGCAACCCCATAGTAGACTTTCACTGGACTTAACCGTTCAGGGGTCCTTTACCCATTTTTAAACCTGGTTTCCTCTTAAAATTGTTTTTTCTTCCTTTTTGAGGCTTTTTGCCACCCACCCCTCTTCTTGGTTCTTTGTAAATTTACTCCCAAGTAAGCTTCAACAAGATTCCTTTCCATTTTATTTTTGTTTGATTACTTATCTTAGGAAACGATACTTTTGTAGTCATTTAAGGTGCCATGTAAGGGACGCGGGTGGCGCTGTGGGTTAAACCACAGAGCCTAGGACTTGCCGATCAGAAGGTCGGCGGTTCAAATCCCCGCAACGGGGTGAGCTCCCATTGCTCGGTCCCTGCTCCTCCCAACCTAGCAGTTCGAAAGCACGTCAAAAGTGCAAGTAGATAGATGGCGTGAAGGTAAACGGCATTTCCGTGCACTGCTCTGGTTCGCCAGAAGCGGCTTAGTCCTGCTGGCCACATGACCCGGAAGCTGTACGCCGGCTCCCTCAGCCAATAAAGCGAGATGAGCGCCGCGACCCCAGAGTCGGTCACGACTGGACCTAATGGTCTTTACCTTTACTTAAGGTTCCATGTAAGGTGAAGAAATGCAATTTGCGACTCTAGAGTAGAAAGTGCCCTTCCATAGACACAAGATCTACCCACCCGGGAAGAATGGCAGATGAAGGTGATGGACTACATGGAACTGGCGGAAATGACTGGCAGAATCCGAGACCAGGGAGAAGAGTTGGTGGAAGAAGATTGGAAGAAATTTAAAGTTTACTTACAGAAACATTGTAAAATTAAGGAATGTTAGAAGGATGTTGAAATGAAGTAATGTGGTTTTAGCAGAGATGCTGTAAAGGATTAAGAAAAAACAGATTGTTAAATGGTGAAAGGAGGGAAAGCAAAGTTACATTATAGTAAGATAAAATAGAGGACATAAACTGGAAAAGATGGAAAGGACTTGCTGAAATAGCTAATTGAACTAGAATACAAAAAAGGGAGGTGTGAGGAGGTCAAGGAAACAAGCAAATGAAAGATAAGTTATGGGAAGATTCATTGTGGGTTTTGGGGGGTTTTTTGGTTTTTTTTCTTTTTGGTTTTTTTCTCTTTTTTATTGTGATGTGATGTTCTGTTTGTGCTTAGTATGCTGTTTTCTATTTTTTCTTTTTGTAACTTTTCAAATCTTAATAAATATTATTTTTTTTAAAAAAGAAAGAAAGTGCCCTTCCATTACAATCCTAATGCAGCCAGGCTGACCAGAGGTTACCAAGGAACTGCCTCCAGCAGGAAAAATGCTCACACACCCCTCCCTTACTTTACTGTGTGTAGGTCATGTATAGTCTGTAAAATGACTCGACCTTAGCTATTTAAACATACAGTGGTACCTTGGTTCTCCAGCTCCTGGTACTCAAACACCGAAAACCCGGAAGTAAGTATTCCGGTTTTCAAACATTTTTCGGAAGCTGAATGTCTGAATCAGCTGTTGGCTATTGTTTCCAGGGCATCTGCACGAATCAGAACCTGCGCCTTGGTTTTCGAACATTTTGGAAGTCAAATAGACTTCCAGAACAGATTACGTTTGGCGCTTTTGTTTTTGCTGTTTATTTTGTGTTTTTGTTTTTGAGGCTTTTTCTGTTAATTTGTTTTTGTGACTGTGTGGAACCCAGTTCAGCTACTGATTGATTGATTGATTGATTGATTGTGTGACTGCAAAAATGGATAAAAGCGCCCATCCAAACAACGACTATCATCAGTGCAGGTAAGAAAAAAATAATAATTTTAATTTTTATCATCTACAATTCTGTCTTATTTTATAGTACAGTACATTGATTATTGCTTTCATTTTATGGATCAATGGTCTCGTTAAATAGTAAAATTCATGTTAAATTGCTGTTTTAGGGCTTATTTTTCAAAGTCTGGAATGGATTAATCCGTTTTGCATTACTTTCTATGGGAAAGCGTGCCTTGGTTTTGGAATGCTTTGGTTTTGAAACAGACTTCTGGAATGGATTAAGTTGGAGAACCAAGGTACCACTGTATTCAAAGTTCTAAAGGGATCGTAGAATTGTAGAGTTCAAAGGGACCCCAAGGATCATCAACTGATTCTCTTCCTCAGCTTTCTGTCCCTCCAGAATTATTTCTCACACAGTAGCAAATCCACAGGGGATCTCATATTCCGCTTCACTGGGGAGAGCCACGCAACCTTTCCAGATTTTTCAGCTCTCCCTCTCCCTACATCACGTTGTAAATCCGCTCCACTTCCTAGTGGGGAGGAGTTGCGGTGGACCGCATGGTCACCCACTCCCCACCGGGGGTGGGGGACTTTGTCCCCCGTTGCCCGGTGGATCCCAGGCACGTCAGAGCCCGGCCAGCCAATCTGCTGGCCGGGGGGCATGGCCGGGGCCGTTTAAACTGAGGAGCGAGCCAGAGGACTTTTTTTTCCACTTGGCAAATTGGCACTGGCCACTTGGTTTTCGCATAGGTAAAGGTAAAGGGACCCCTGACCATTAGGTCCAGTCGTGACCGACTCTGGGGTTGCGGCACTCATCTCGCTTTATGGGCCGAGGGAGCCGGCGTACAGCTTCCGGGTCATGTGGCCAGCATGACTAAGCCGCTTCTGGCGAACCAGAGCAGCGCACGGAAACGCCGTTTACCTTCCCGCTGGAGCGGTACCTATTTATCTACTTGCACTTTGACGTGCTTTCGAACTGCTAGGTTGGCAGGAGCAGGGACCGAGCAACGGGTAGGTTTTCACCTACCTCATAGCAATCACCACAACTTTGTTAGGGTTCCAGTTAGGCATTGTTTGACCTTGTGGGCGGGAGGGGAGGTGTGGCCATCACCTGCCCCTCCATGCTTAAGGGTATTCCATTAAAGGAATCCGGGGGTGTTGTTCTAGTCTGAAGCCCGGCTGGGGGGCTAAGGCCTTGACACGACCCCGACGGGAACACCAGGGGGAGCTTGAGTTGGTTCGCATCGACAGGGCTCCCCCTACCAGTGGCTTACCCTTACCGGACTTCCTGCACAGTGGGCAGGAATCAGATATAGTCAGGTCCAATCAATGCCTAAGCCAATACCGCTCACATTCTGTAATTCAATAAAGTTGTGGCCAAAATTTGCCCAATAACATAAACCTAATATCTGTGTCCTTGTGTGAGTTATTTCCAACGAGGGGGTGGCTGCGGGGTCTCGACACACAAATGAGCCTTCTTCAGCTTCATGGGGAAAGGGGAAGGACGGGGGGCTCGTGGCTGCCATTCACTTTTTCCTCTTTCCTGCTGAAGCCCAGACATGCTGGGAGGCTGGGAGCCTCAATGGCACCCCCTGGAAGCTTCGCCCGGGGCCGAAACCCTGGCTAGACCCTCCCTAGCTATGAGTCCGCCTAAATGTCCCCGGTAAATTAGAGTATTAAAGCCTGGAGCCTCCTTCCCAAAGCCCAGGAAGCTTCTGCCCGGCTTAGGGGTCCTTGCTGCGAGATCACATCCACCCAGTGCTATACCAGCTGCACTGGCTCCCGGTGGAGTACAGGATCAGGTTTAAGGTGCTGGTTCTAACCTTTAAAGCCCTATACGGCCTAGGACCCTCATACCTATGGGACCGCCTCTCCTGGTATGTCCCACGGAGGACCTTACGGTCTTCAAACAGAAACATCTTGAAGGTCCCAGATCACGGAGAGGTTAGGCTGGCCTCAACTAGAGCCAGGACTTTTTCGGCTGTGGCTCCGATCTGGTGGAACGCTCTGTCACAAGAGACTAGGGCCCTGCAGGACTTGACATCTTTCCGCAGGGCCTGCAAGACAGAGCTGTTCCACCAAGCCTTTGGCCAGGGCACAGCCTTACTCCTTCCTTTGGCAATCTTCACAGAACTCTAGCCCAATGGTTGCCATCAATTGGATTTGAATTAATTTTAGAATGAAATGATTTTAGAATGTTGTATTATTTTATTGTTGTTAGCTGCTCTGAGCCCGGCTTCAGCTGGGGAGGGCGGGATATAAATAAAATTTTTTATTATTATTATTTATTAGGGAGGGAGGCACAATGCTCACATGCTTGATGTGCCGTCCGCCCCAATCGCCCTTGATAGCTGGCACCTCTGGCCCTTACTGTTCCCCTACGGAAAAATTCATCACACGCCACTGAAACCATTGCTTTGCTACAGGAAACTGAAGAAATTAATACCAGTTGCGTATTGGATGTAAGCCTCCCTAAGTGTCCACGAGGAGAGATGCACCTATCAAACTAACCCCAAATATAAAAATCAGGGCACAGCTATTGGAGAACGGAGCCTTTGTGTGTGCCTCTGCAAGATTTTGCTAATTTCCATGAAGAAGAGGATCACCTGAAATGCAGCCGCTGGTTAATTAAAATTAGAATGCTCTAGATGGCTACTAGATTGTTCATTTTATATAATGAATTGAAAGTCTAATAGGAAAACTCATAATACCAGCCCTCTTAACATTAACAATTACCATGATTAACAATGATACTCACAACTCATTTTTCATTGAAGACTATGGGCAGAGATAAGCTTGTTTATATAGACTAGCTTTTGAACCGGAGAACCATTTATCACCTTGAAAGCCATGAAAGGACAGAACAGCACCCAGCAATTAAAACTTACAAAGTGACCTTGTGACAATTAAAGACCCAGCCTCCTGTGAAGCAACAGCAAAGCAATTGTTTTTAAATCAATTAGAAATGGAAAGATAATTTGTTGGTTTGTTAAATCATACATCTTAGCCTAATGGAAAAACAGAGCACATTCCCCAGTGTGTTGAGAGAGACTCTCCTAGGCCAAAAAGGTTTCCTTGAGCACACATGAAGATATTCAGATTAAATCAAAAGCAGCAGAACAAATACATGCTGAGGGTGAAATATGCTTTGTCTTCTGCCTATCTGCCTTTTGTTTTTGCGTCCCATCCTCTTCAATCTTTGATAAAGCCAGCTGCTACCTCTCTAATATAGAAGGGGAACTACTGAATATGATCAGTTTAAGCTGCCTTCTGAAGTCACACAGAGTCTTCCGGATACCAAGAGTTCCATACAAAATGGTTCCACTTATAGCTGCTTCTGACCTCTCTCCCAAAGGTGGTACTCCAACCCCATCGCTGTTCTGCCCAAGCCCTCATCACACACCCCAGGGCCCACCCTTGCTTCAGATCCACAAGTCATATGCTAGGGGTGACCTACCATCATAGACTGTGTAACCCAAATCTTTCAGGCACGGGCACAACCCCTTCTCGGGGGTTGACCAAACCATCGAGTCCCTGGATTCCTTTAACAGAATACCCTTCACATAGGGATGGCGAGAGCGTTCTCCCATCCCTGTCACCTGAACCAGAGCCTATCCACAGCCTTACAAGTATGTGGCAGGCAAAACCCAAATGGCAACAGCCAATCAGCCAAATGGGGAAAATTCCTGCCGTGCCCCTGTCCCAACGACAGACGACACACGACGGCATAGCAAAGTCAAGCGCAACAAGCCCTAAAAGTAGGGAGAGGTGGGCGGGTGTTTTAAATGCACGCGCCGAAAGAGGAAGCTCTGAGTCATGTGCATGGGCATAAATAGGTCTCTCGAACCGTTTAGACTGCGTCCCATTGGCCAGATTGCACCCAGCTTCAAGGGACCTACCAATCAGGTGTTTGGCTGACCAATGTACCCACCCACAACACAGGGTATCAGTTGTCAAGGTCTCACCGCAACACGTGCCCTCTTTAAGGGAGGACCCGATTTACAGCAATGATACAACATCGAAGGAATTCTGAGTAAATGAAATGGTGGCATCCAAGAATAGTTAAAGAAAGGGAGAGAAAATTAATGTAAAGATGAACTGAACATGATCTCCATGGATTATTAACCAATTGTTGTAAGTACCCCTTGGACAAAGGTCACTGGTGACGGGTGGTTTAGATATTGACAATATTTAATAAATAATTAAAACAAAATGAATTTTACCTTTAAGAACAATGGAGTAACAAAATGGAGGCCAGGGAATTCTATATATCTCTAATAGGCATGCAAGTTTAGGATAATGACCATGATGCAATGTTTATAATCAACCAGTTGAGAATACTGTGAAATTATTGGAATATACAGAAATAGCAAGAATGACAGGAAGAATTAGAGATAATACAGAACAAGCATTTATTGGAGAGTGGGACATTTACAGAAAATACCTTAAAGAGCATTGTAAAAATGTGAATTCTTTGGTAGGCTTAGACTTAGACAGACTCCTGGGAAAGCATATGAAAATTGGGGAAAAGTTTGGAGTGATAATGAAAAGTGCGCTACTCATAAGAAAACTAGGACCCCTGATGGGATGAATGGAAGTCATAATAGAAGCTGTGTTGTTAAAATTAATTTATCTTTTGTAAATTGTAATACTCTTTGGTTTTTATATATATATATATATATATATATATATATATATATTCTTTTTCTTGATAGTAATTTTCTTTTTAAAATCAATAAAGCAATAAAAAGCTTTTAAAAAGAGGGAATACTGCTGCTATGATGGTTTGAGTTTTACCTCTCATGTTTTTGCAAGTATTTATAGATCAGCTTGGACACTAAGCCGAATGAAGTATAATTTCTGAAGACCATGGCAGTTTCCCCTTTGAGAATCCTGACTTCAAAACTCTGTTGCTTGTGATAGAATCCCATCATTTAACTGGGAGGAAGAACAGAAGAGAATATTTTAGCTTAAGGTATAGCTGATTAATCATGCAAATTAATCAGTTGTAGGTTGAAGTTCAAAAAAAACACCACATTGAGATGTTGTTGTTACTGTTGTTATTTCAAGTATTCAAGAAGAAACAATAAAAAAATCAGAGAGTCTGCTTTAGCAAGCAGCGCTCATATTTATGGGAGCACGGCAGCTTAAATTCGTACTATTGAGTTGCTGTAGGTGTTTATTAATCAAACTAATTTACTATTCAATTACACAAAGCGAATTAGAAAAAGTACCATTATACCAGCTGAGAGCCATGCTAACACACAGTCTTTTCAGGTAATAAAAGACCAGGGAAGTTTCAGGTAAAATATAACAAGTGCTTTAAACGTGTGTTTTTCCATTTGCTGATTTAAAAATAAATAACAGGGTTGCAGCCTTTGCAAGTGCAATGCTGTACACAGCACAAACCTCTCCATTCTATGGATGTTTCATTGGGGATTGCTTCCTGACACAAGCTGCAGCAAAGGGGGGACTGATAACAGTATCATTTGCACTCAGAACATTTCACAGGAAAGCAGGTAAGTCAGAAACACAAGTCATCTGTGCACCTGCTTTCCATGGCTTCTCATAATATGCAAAGCAACACTCAGAGATAGGCAGCAGAAGGAATAGGTAAATGGTTTTGAATTAAATGATGTTGCAATCCTAGACACGAGTTCACTGATTTAAAAAGGGAGTAAGTGTACCAAAGGGACACAGGTGGCGCTGTGGGTTAAACCACTGAGCCTAGGGCTTGCCGATCGGAACGTTGGCGGTTTGAATCCCCGCAACGGGGTGAGCTCCTGTTGCTCGGTCTCTGCTCCTGCCAACCTAGCAGTTCAAAAGCACGTCAAAGTGCAAGTAGATAAATAGGTACCGCTCCAGGGGGAAGGTAAATGGCGTTTCCGTGTGCTGCTTTGGTTCGCCAGAAGCAGCTTAGTCATGCTGGCCACATGACCCAGAAGCTGTACGCCGGCTCCCTCGGCCAGTAAAGCGAGATGAGCGCCGCAACCCCAGAGTCGGCCACGACTGGACCTAATGGTCAGGGGCCCTTTACCTTTACCTTTTAAGTGTACCAACGGGTACACAACGTGGGTGGCGTTGTGGGTTAAACCACAGAGCCTAGGGCTTGCCAATCAGAAGGTCGGCAGTTCGAATCCCCGCGACGGGGTGAGCTCCCATTGCTCGGTCCCTGCTCCTGCCAACCTAGCAGTTCGAAAGCATGTCAAAGTGCAAGTAGATAAATAGGGACTGCTCCGGCGGGAAGGTAAACAGCGTTTCCGTGCACTGCTCTGGTTCACCAGAAGCAGCTTAGTCATGCAGGCCACATGACCCGGAAGGTGTACACCGTAAAGTGAGATGAGCGCTGCAACCCCAGAGTCGTCCGCGACTGGACCTAATGGTCAGGGGTCCCTTTACCTTTAAGTCTACCAAGGATATGCAGGAGGGCAACCTGATGTCCAAAGTCCAGAAGGGGGTTCTTTTTCAGACATGAACTGGGTTCCGCAGGTGACATGAAGGAAGAACCAGATACACAGAGTTCCTAAAAAATCCTTTGTGTGCTTCCAGACTGTTGCTATTTTCAAGGTGGGAATCGATTACATACCGGTTAATTCAAGTTGCACAACCAAAGTTGAGTTGGCGTCCTTGCTCAACGAACCTGCGTCATCCCCAAATTTTTGTGATAAGAAAAGTGATGGGAATTGTACCCAGAAAGAAGACTCGGGACAAGTAATCAAGTGATGAAAAAGCTTATATTTAAAGTGGTACCTCGGGTTAAGAACTTAATTCGTTCTGGAGGTCCGTTCTTAACCTGAAACTGTTCTTAACCTGAGGTACCACTTTAGCTAATGGGGCCTCCCACTGCCGCCACGCAATTTCTGTTCTCATCCTGAAGCAAAGTTCTTAACCCGAGGTACTATTTCTGGGTTAGCAGAGTATGGAACCTAAAGCATCTGTAAGCTGAAGTGTCTGTAACCCGAGGTACCACTGTATTAAGGGAGGTAAAGGGACCCCTGACCATTAGGTCCAGTCGTGACTGACTCTGGGGTTGCGGCGCTCATCTCACTTTATTGGCCGAGGGAGCCCTGCGTACAGCTTCCGGGTCATGTGGCCAGCATGAGTAAGCCGCTTCTGGCGAACCAGAGCAGCGCACAGAAACGACGTTTACCTTCCCGCCGGAGTGGTACCTATTGATCTACTTGCAGCTTGACGTGCTTTCGAACTGCTAGGTTGGCAGGAGCTGGGACTGAGCAACGGGAGCTCACCCCGTCGCAGGGATTCGAACCACAGACCTTCTGATCGGCAAGTCCTGGCTCTGTGGTTTAACCCACAGCTCCACCTGCGTCCCAACCACTGTATTACAATTTAACAAACTAGAGAATCTGCCAACTGGTTAAATAACTAAGTGTGAGCAGGAGGAATCAGTGACCTCCCTGGGCATGTAAGCTTGCATGTTGTTGGCACCCCAGCCAAAGGTGGGGGAGAAATATACCCCTCTTGACTAAGTGAGACTTTGGCAATTGAAGCCCAACCTATGTACCCAGACCCTATGGTTCAGTGTTCACCATGGTGTGTAGGCACCCAAGTCCCCCCTCGAATGGCTATGGGTGATGACTCAAGAGTACCCCTTACCCGCAAAGTGTCTCACAGTGGCAGTGAATTAAGGCCATACCTTTCCTTGACTGCCCACACTGGATGCCAAACAGCCAAATAATGCCAAAAAGAGAGAGTCCCCATTGTTATATGTTCAGAATGTTCAGGGTTGCCACCCATTCAGAATTTTCTGGACATAGACAGTTCTTCAGCCCCCTTAAGCAGCGCCCAGGCGAAAATTGTTGAACTGTCCGGGGAAATCTTTGGCCAAGAAAAGCTCAACAACTTTTGTGTTCATATTTTTGTGTTCATATTTTGAAATAGGGCAACCCTACTTGAGGGGGGCTCTGCAAAATTTCAGGCTAGCCTGCCTCCTCCTAGAATGCCAGGTGGCTAAAGAGCACATTGAGTTTCTTTTCCCCTGGAGGGCTGAGGCAAATTTCCCTCCCCTGAAAGCAGGAATGGAAGTGTGGATAACATTTTCTGTACACATTGTCTAATCTCTCTGCAAACTCATCAGGACCAATGCTCAATAAGTCAAACAGCAGCAATCCTTTGTATCTTCCAGTCAAGCGCTTTTCATCTACTAGACGAACAACACTGAAACCCCTCTGCTCAACAACTAGTGAAACACACTGCCCCTTACAGCCCCAGATCACTCCAGGTGGACTGACCGGGACCTGTTCCTGACTTGCTGGCCAAATCTGGCGTGTAGCACTATTAATTTCCTACAGTGCTATTTTTCTAGAAAAAGAGGTGCCTGAACTCACCATGAACACCTCCCTTGTTCACTTATAATGGCAGTGGTACCCACCTGAGAGGTGGTGGGAACGAGTTCCGGCAAGTTCCGTCTAGAAAAAAACTCCTGGTTTCCTGCCAAATTTGGTTATAATCAGTGTAGTTTTTAAAAGTGGAGTCTACAGTCTTGATTCAAAATCAAGTTTCCAGACATTTCCAGAGGTTTCCAGACATAGACAAAACCCCACTCCTCCATCTCAGGAACCCTCACACCAAATTTGGTTATGATATCTTCAGACATGGGTAGGCAAACTAAGGCCCAGGGGCTGGATCCGGCCCACGGACGGTCTGGGAATCAGCGTGTTTTTACATGAGTAGAATGTGTGCTTTTACAGTGGTACCTCAGGTTACATACGCTTCAGGTTACATACGCTTCAGGTTACAGACTCCGCTAACCCAGAAATAGTGCTTCAGGTTAAGAACTTTGCTTCAGGATGAGAACAGAAATCGGGCTCCGGCGGCGCGGCGGCAGCAGGAGGCCCCATTAGCTAAAGCGGTGCTTCAGGTTAAGAACAGTTTCAGGTTAAGTACGGACCTCCGGAACGAATTAAGTATTTAACCTGAGGTACCACTGTATTTAAAATGCATCTCTGGGTTATTTGTGGGGCATAGGAATTCGTTCATTATTATTTTTCAAAATATAGTCCACCTCCCCCCAAGGTCTGAGGGACAGTGGACCAGCCCCCTGCTGAAAAAGTTTGCTGACCCCTGTCTTAAAAGATGTCTGAATGCATGCAGTTGGGAACAGTTTGGTCTGCCATCTTGATTCAAAATGGCACCTGACAATGTCCAAACACAGACCCAAAGCCACTCCTGGGGTACCGCCGTGCCAAGTGGGCCAACAGTACTGTCAGAGGTGTCCAAATACAGTGCAGTTTGGAATGGTTCTGTCTCCCATTGTGACTCCAAATTGCCAAAAGCTGCTCCCCACCATGGGAACAGCCATGCCAAACTGAACAATCATATCTTCAGAGGCATCCAGTTTGGAACAGTCACACCAGATTTGGTTACCATTTCTCCTTATTGATGCAGTTTGGAATGTTTCTATCTGCCATCATGATTCAAAATGGCGCCTGGCATCCAAACATTGACAGAACCCAGCTTCTCCACAGTCAAATCATATTGGCCAATGGTATTTCAAGAGGTGTCCTAACAGACAGCCGAACAAACCACTTTCCAAAATGCATGGTGGGTATATCCATACATATAAGACACAGGGTGTTATGTACTGAGTTGAATAGGATCCAAAATGCAGCAGTCTGATTGGTCCTAGAAAAATAGGATCCAAAATGCAGCAGTCTGATTGGTCCTAGAACAATAGGATTCAGAATGCAGCAGTCTGATTGGTCCTAGAACAATGCAGCAGTATGATTGGTCCGCAGGAGCCACCCAATCCAGCTCCAGGTGGAAGTGACTCCACAACCTGATTGGCCTACAGGAGAATCCCGGAATTAGCCAATCACATGCAGCCCATTGTGTAAATAATGTATATAAAGCAGATATTGTGGGGGAACTTCCATTCCTCCTCACCACTATGAGCTGAATAAAGAGCATGAAATCCACTCTCGACTCTGAGTATATTTCACAGGGTGACTGCTAACATTAGTCAGAGAGCAGACCTATTGAAATCAGAGGACTTCAATTTTATGTCAATTGATTTCAATGTGTTTATTCCGAGTATGATTAACACGGAATATTAGCCAACTATATTGTAGCAAGGGGGTAATATAGGCACCTATCTTTGACTGGAATTAGCTTGACAGGCTTCCAGAGAGGAGATAAACAAAACTCATTGTACTATAATATCTTTTTTAAAATTAAGATTCCTCACTGGTTCAAAGGAGACTCAAGATTTAGATGTTTATCTGAGGACATCCTTCGTTTTTTCCTCTCTGTGGAGGGCTGGTGATACTTTTCGCTTTGGGGTAAACAACAGCAATCTGAATACTCAGAACCTCAGTTCTCACTCCCAGAGGAAACATTCACTGAGTATTCCATCCATGTTAATTTTTAATTTAAAACCTTAAACCCACGAACAATAGACTTCTGACATATAAATATTAAAAATTAAATTTCCTGAGTTCATTATTTGATAATTAGAACTAAATAACATCTTAACTGAGAGACAAACCCCACGCAAAGCAAGTCAGTTCTATTTAAGATTCCATTAGAAAAGTGTTTGAGCTCGTATGTAATGGACCATAAAATTTAATTTGGAAATGATATTACCCAAATGATGAAATGATACCAGTCACAAAGGGACATGTAGTCAGCCCTCGCCTTTTCATTTGGTGTGATGCTCTTCTATTGATTGCGCAGAATTAAAAAGGAAATACTTAATTTTGCACTGAATAACACATGTAGGTTTTTCTGACTTTCTTTTTTCTGGATCCCTTTAGTATTTAAGTCAGAATTGACCACTGTAGCTCCATGTAATTACAAAGATTTCCTTATCTTAGCCTATTTGCTGAAGTCATCCTAAAGAAAGGGTCTTGTAATCCATTGGCTGTCTCATATCTCATTTACATTGGTGGTAATCCCTATCCTATCTCAGCATTTAGGTAATGACTTTGGGATTAAATTGCATTTCTTGCAATTCTTTACTTTCAAAATCTCCACAACATATCAGAAAGGCCTCACTGAATAGGCCTGTCAGAGGTCTGGGTAATGCAAAATGCAATGGGAGG
This sequence comes from Podarcis pityusensis, assembly GCF_964106645.2. NCBI lineage: Eukaryota > Metazoa > Chordata > Lepidosauria > Squamata > Lacertidae > Podarcis > Podarcis pityusensis. Next base: position 91,772,820 of record NC_138032.1, read on the forward strand.
TCTTTGGCTTCACTCTGAAATTAGCTTTCTTTGTAATAGGTTTTAAACGTTGCAGTGCATCTCAGGGGGGCAAGAATAGATACATAGGATAGAATCCCAAGTAGTGGTTGGTGAGATTTCCCGGGCCCAATCTGGAAAATAATTTGGGTAAAATAATTCATTTTCAAACTAAAATTAAAATAAAACCTTTCTTTCCAAGGCCTTGTCACGTTCCCAATGATCAGGGGTGGGGGGAGAGAGAGATGCGAGCCTAGACACTACCCTGCCTAAACATAGGGTCTTCCTCAACCTATGTATATAAGGAGCGGGTGGCGCTGTGATCTAAACCACTGAGTGAGGTCGGCGGTTCGAATCCCCACAACTAGATGAGCTCCCACTGCTCTGTCCCAGCTCCTGCCAACCTAGCAGTCTGAAAGCACACCAGTGCAAGTAGATAAAAAGGTACCGCTGCAACAGGAAGGTAAACGGTGTTTCTGTGCGCTCTGGTTTCTGTCACAGTGTCCCGTCGCACCAGAAGCAGTTTAGTCATGCTGGCCACATGACCCAGAAAGCTGTCTGTGGACAAACGCTGGCTCCCTTGGCCTGAAAGCGAGATGAGCGCCGCAACCCCATAGTTGCCTTTGACTGGACTTAACCGTCCAGGGGTCTTTTACCTTCCTCAACCTCTGGCTCTCTTCTCTTCCCCAAGAGATGGAGGAGGCTCTGACAGGTACCTGTGCTACCACTGTCAGCTGAGTCTTGACTGAGGAAACAAAAGGAGTCCGTGGCAAGGGGACAAACCAGCCCCTTCTTGTTAGTATTTCATGCAGCCGATGCTGCAAATTGTGACCAGTGTGAATCACACACCTGTCTGAAAAGACTGTGGGAACAGAAGACAGCCTTATCTTTCTTCCATTGTATGTACTTTGTAATGTACTTTTGCTTTTACTTCCTTCTGGTTGTTCTCTCGAAGCTGAAAAGAACGGTCGCCATTATGCTGTAGTCTGTATATAAAAAGGTAAATAAAGGGACCCCTGACCATTAGGTCCAGTCGTGACCGACTCTGGGGTTGCGGCGCTCATCTCGCTTTATTGGCCGAGGGAGCCGGCGTACAGCTTCCGGGTCACGTGGCCAGCATGACTAAGCCGCTTCTGGCGAACCACAGCAGCGCACGGAAACGCCGTTTACCTTCCCGCTAGAGCGGTACCTATTTATCTACTTGCACTCTGACGTGCTTTCGAACTGCTAGGTTGGGAGGAGCAGGGACCGAGCAATGGGAGCTCACCCCGTTGCGGGGATTTGAACCGCCGACCTTCTGATCGGCAAGTCCTAGGCTCTGTGATTTAACCCACAGCGCCACCCGCGTCCAGTCTGTATATAGTGTGTAAATAAATAGTAGTTTAGATCTACGATATCTCACTCTTCCTGCTGTGTTATGCCAGAAGATTAGTGTGCATATATCAAGCTGATATATGTCACTGAGCACATTGGAGGATGCTCAGAGTTTGCGGGCGACCCCAGGGTGTTTCCCAACACTTCTGACTCAGGTCACACTGTAAGCGTGCATCTAGGCCTGTTTCAGAACAAGCTCAATGGGTTGCAATAAAAAGGCTTATTTCTTTCCCCTCCCCTCTTCAAGAGTTCCCATATCACTGATGCCAAGGCCTAACGGAGAAGTACCCAAAGCCTTGGATCTTGCCAGTGGGATTTTTAGCCTTTCCCCTTTCCTTCTTAACAGCAGATTCCCCATGTCATATCACAAACCCCTTTTTAATGTCCTCTCTAGAGGTGGATTTCCATCTGGCAGAGAAAAGTCCCCATAATGCTAGTGAGTCTGAATAATGGAAGATCTACTGAGACCTCCGGGACTCGGGTGGCGCTGTGGGCCTAGGACTTGCCGATCAGAAGGTCGCGGTTCGAATCCCCGCAACGGGGTGAGCTCCCGTTGCTCAGGTCCCTGTTCCTGCCCACCTAGCAGTTTGAAAGCACGTCAAGCTGCAAGTAGATCAATAGGTACCACTCCAGCAGGAAGGTAAACGTCGTTTCTGTGCACTGCTCTGGTTCGCCAGAAGCGGCTTACTCATGCTGGCCACATGACCCGGAAGCTGTACGCAGGGCTCCCTCGGCCAATAAAGCGAGATGAGCGCCGCAACCCCAGAGTCGTCCGTGACTGGACCTAATGGTCAGGGGTCCCTTTACCTTTACCTTACTGAGACCTCCAGGTATAGGGCGGTATATAAATTCAACAACATCATCAACAACAACAACCACAACCTGGAAGACCTATCTGAGTCATGCATCTGTTCTGAGCATGCTCAGAGCTATTGCCTTGAAGGCCACACATACTCAAGCTGCAGCTTCCCTGACCAACCATGTTGTTTGTTTCTTTATTCCTTTCACTATTAGTGTGAGTGAGCTCCCCTGGACACACTGTGAGTCCCTTGTTTGTAAAAATAAATGAGGTTTTAAAAAACTGATCCCAATTTTTTTTAATGGATGTGGTGCTTGGGGGGAATTAAATTGTTTTTAGAACGGTGCTTGCTAATCCTGTAGCAATTCACCCTTACTAAAAGCTGGTGGAATTAAGAGGATAATTATGCTGAAAGGGAAGGGAAAAAAGAAGGCTGGCTGGCTTTCTATAAAGACATGCCGAAACATGTTATTTTGTGTGTGTGTGTGTTTGGCTCACAATAGATGCTCTGAGTCTGGCAACTTGATGATGCAGATGCATGGTCAAGAATATCATATAAAAATGCCATACGGGAATACCATATATAAATACAGTTTGCAAAGGTGTCTGGTTGTGTTTACAGCTTGATTTGACCCAGGATTGTTTATTGTGTCAGTGTACAGATTGTTGTTCCAGAGAGTTCCAGAAAGACATCTACTTCTGTTTCATTGACTATGCAAAAGCCTTTGACTGTGTCGACCACAGCAAACTATGGCAAGTTCTTAAAGAAATGGGAGTGCCTGATCACCTCATCTGTCTCCTGAGAAATCTCTATGTAGGACAAGAAGCTACAGTTAGAACTGGATATGGAACAACTGATTGGTTCAAAATTGGGAAAGGAGTACGACAAGGCTGTATATTGTCTCCCTGCTTGTTTAACTTATATGCAGAATTCATCATGCAAAAGGCTGGGCTGGATGAATCCCAAGCCAGAATGAAGATTGCTGGAAGAAATATCAGCAACCTCAGATATGCAGATGACACAACCTTGATGGCAGAAGGTGAGGAGGAATTAAAGAACCTTTTAATGAGGGTGAAAGAGGAGAGCGCAAAATATGGTCTGAAGCTCAACATCAAAAAAACGAAGATCATGGCCACTGGGCCCATCACCTCCTGGCAAATAGAAGGGGAAGAAATGGAGGCAGTGAGATATTTTACTTTCTTGGGCTCCATGATCACTGCAGATGGTGACAGCAGTCACGAAATTAAAAGATGCCTGTTCCTTGGGAGAAAGGCGATAGCAAACTGAGACAGCATCTTAAAAAGCAGAGACTTCACCTTGCGAACGAAGGTCCGTATAGTTAAAGCTATGGTTTTCCCAGTAGTGATGTATGGAAGTGAGAGCTGGACCATAAAGAAGGCTGATCACCAAAGAATTGATGCTTTTGAATTATGGTGCTGGAGGAGACTCTTGGGAGTCCCATGGCCTGCAAGAAGATCAAACCTATCCATTCTGAAGGAAATCAGCCCTGAGTGCTCACTGGAAGGACAGATCCTGAAGCTGAGATTCCAATACTTTGGCCACCTCATGAGAAGAGAAGACTCCCTGGAAAAGACCCTGATGTTGGGAAAGATGGAGGGCACAAGGAGAAGGGGACGACAGAGGACGAGATGGTTGGACAGTGTTCTCGAAGCTACCAGCATGAGTTTGACCAAACTGCGGGAGGCAGTGGAAGACAGGAGTGCCTGGTGTGCTCTGGTCCATGGGGTCACGAAGAGTCGGACACAACTAAACGACTAAACAACAACAACAGATTGCTGTTGTCAGTTTGGTTCCAAGAAATAAGTGACAAGTGGGGTGCTACAGGGTTCTGTCCTGGGCCCGTTGTCGTTCAAATGACTTGGTCAAAGGAATTGAGGGGCTGCTCATCAAATTTGCAATGGCACCAAATTGGGGCAAGTAGCTAATGCGGCAGAAGACAGAATCAGGATTCAAGATGACCTTAACAGATTGGAGAACTGGGCTAAAACTAACAGAGTGAATTTCAAAGGGTCAAATGTCAGGTTCTACAAATGTCAGGAAGAACCAGCTGCACCAATATAAGATGGGGGACACCTGGCTTGCCAGTAGTACATGGGAACAGGATCTCGGGGTTTAGTTAGATCACAAGCTGAACATGAGTCAACAGTGTGATGCTTCAGCAGAAAAGCTAATACTATTCTAGGCTGCATCAACAGAAGTCTAGTGTCCAAATTAAGGAAAGTAAGAGTACTGCTCTATTCTGCCTTGGTCAGACCACACCTGGAATACTGTGTCCAGTTCTGGGATTCACAATTTAAGAAGGATATTGACAAGTTGGAACCTGTGCAGAGGAGGGGAACCAAGATGATCAAGGGTTTGGAAACTAAGCCTTACGAGGAACAGTTAAGGGAGTTGCTGCAGGTATGTTTAGCCTGCAGAAGAGGAGACTGAGAGGCACAATAAGAGCCATCTTCAAATATCTAAAGGGCTGCCATGTGGAAATTGAAGCAAGCTTGTTTTCTCCTGCTCTGGACAGTAAGACTTGAACCAATGGCTCCAGCAAGAAGAACTTTCTGGCAGTAAGAGCTGTTGACAGTGGAAGACTCCTTTGGGAGGTGGGGGACTCTCCTTCCTTGGAGGTATTTAAGCAGAGGTTGGATGGCCATCTTGTCAGGGATACTTTAGTTGAGATTCCGGCATTGCAGGGGGTTGGTCTAGATGACCCTTGGAGTCGCTTCCAACTTTACAGTTCTACGATTCTATTATTCTGTGTATGGTGGGAAACACCTTAAAACAAAAACAAGACTTTGTATTGAATGCAAAGATAAAGACAAAACACTTTAAAACGGAATAGAATTTGTGAAATTTGTAACTTTAGGTATCTATCCTCTCCACCAGCCATCATTAATGCAATACAAATTCAGGAATAAGAAGCAAATTCAGGAATAAGAAGCAAATTCAGGAATAAGAAGCCATTTCACAAGTTCACATCACCTGTATGTACTGAGAATGTCTTGTACATTTTATAAAAAATACCTGGCCATGTTACAGAGTTTGGTTGTATCCAGCCTTGGGGCATAATTAGAAACCTTCCTTCCGTCATTCTCCAGAATAGAATGAAAATTAATTCTTGTACAATGTTCTCTGGGCACTCAAGGAAACTTGACCCTATCTATTTACATACAGTCTAGGGGCCTGCTATCACACTCACAGCAGCAAACAGCTTCTCTTATCTTGAAATGGCCCTCATTTATTATTTCTTGCTGAATACACCCACCCCCATTATTTCCATGATTCCTTGTAATAATAGACCTTACCCTAATGAAACTTGCATTATGAGAAGGTTACAGTACTGCCCTGCAGGCAATTAGTTCTGTGCTCTCATTACTACATACGTAATTGTATAATTGATTTTAAAACTTACTTTGTTGACCCCCCCAATGCGTAACGTATGTAGCTCATTAAAGGAAAGAAATTTAATTAATATCTCTATTAAAAAGGCGTGGAGGTAAAGGAGACTGACAATAAAAAGCAAGGTCCATTGTGCACAGAAGCACAGGTAAAATGTAACAATTGGAGCATTTTCCGTAGTATTAGTCCCTCGCCACCATATGGTACAATTATATCATTCAGAAACAGTTGCTAAATAGCTATGACCACAACAAAGTTATGATTTCTGAGACAGCTATGCTGCTTGAACACATTTTAGACTAGCATATAGTACATGTGACCAATATTATGGGTGGTAGTTTTTTTTAAGTACCATCTTCTGTTCCCATCCTCACAAAAACATACATTTTGCGCGCTGAGGTCCCCCAGGCCACCCCAAATAACTCACACTTCACACATCAATTTTTGTTTAAGGTTTTTGACATGAATTTGGCCACAACCTTATTTAAATACACACACGTGAGTGGTTGCTTAGGCATTGGTTACAACTATCTGTCCTTGCCCCAGGGACAGAACTGACTTCCGGATTCCATCGGAAGCCAGTCAGGGAGAACCATATTGGGGAGAAATGAAGTTGGGCATCAGTCCCTCATTTCTCACCCTCATGTCCCCTGGGGCTTGCACAGCCCAAATCCGATGCCAGGGACTAGGACGAAAGGGATGGCAAGCCCCTGGATTCCTTTAACAGAATTCCCTTTCCGCACCACCATTGGAGGGGTAGGCACTTACCCCTCCACCAACCAATTTTAACCAATGCCTAACCGCCAACCTTACAAGTTGTGACGATTTGCTACACAGTAGGCAAAAACCAAATGGCAACAGCCAATCAGCCAAATGGACAAAATTCCTACCAGGCCCCTGCCCCAAGGCAGACGAACCCATGACAGGCATAGCGAGGTCAGAGGACAACGAACCCCCCCCCTTTCAGGGAGGGTGGGCGGGTGATCCGGTGCACGCAACCCAAGAGAAGGCACCAGGCTGTGAGCCCTGTATTTAAGACCTCTGACCCCTCCCACACTTTAGCAACATAACATTCTCCCCAGCAACACTCCTTGCCCAATCACAGCATGTGGCCAATATGCCCAACAACAGTGGGGTGGCCTTTTTGGCCCCCACTGCAACACATGCTCTCTATTATGGAGAACACGCTTTGTAAGAAGATGGAATTCTACTTCGTAGGAGAGAAGCTGTTAGCACTAGTAGTGGCTGTGCGAAGCATTTCTGTGAATAGTGTTCAGACGCGTGTGGGTGCATGTAGAAGAAAGGTATTTTGGGGAACGTAACTAGAGTGTTGCTTTGTAAGTACAGTGGTACCTCGGGTTACATACACTTCAGGTTACATACGCTGCAGGTTACAGACTTTGCTAACCCAGAAATAGTACCTCGGGTTAAGAACTTTGCTTCAGGATGAGAACAGAAATTGCGCGGCGGTGGCAGTAGGAGGCCCCATTAGCTAAAGTGGTGCTTCAGGTTAAGAACAGTTTCAGGTTAAGAACGGACCTCCAGAACGAATTAAGTAGGTAACCAGAGGTACCACTGTAGAGGAAAGAAAGTGTGATGGCAAAGAAAAAATGTTTCAGCTGACCACCTTTGGTTTAACAGCCATAGTCAAAAGTGCATTTTTGCACTACTATGACCCTTTTGTGCCAAACACAAGTTATATGGCAACCGCCTGCATGCTAAATGTGCAGAATCAACATTCAAGACTAGAAACTGTAGCAGTGCCAAAATAATATACAGTGGTACTTTGGGTTATAGACGCTTCAGGTTACATACGCTTCAGGTTGCAGACTCCGCTAACCCAGAAATAGTACCTCAGGTTAAGAACTTTGCTTCAGAATGAGAACAGAAATGGTGCTCCGGTGGCGCAGCGGCAGCAGGAGGCCCCATTAGCTAAAGTGGTGCTTCAGGTTAAGAACAGTTTCAGGTTAAGAACAGACCTCCGGAACGAATGAAGTTCTTAACCCGAGGTACCACTGTATTGTGTAGCCAAGCAGTTCCTGCCTTAACATGTAAACCTCTATACAGCTGAGATGTGAAATAATGTGTGATCATTGTCCAAAAACGAAAAGAAAAACAAGCTGGATATGCGTAATATAGCTCAATCCAAGCATCAGTGTTAGGAGGAATACTTGAAAAGCATCATTTTTTGTATTATTGAATATGGATATGTGCTGTAAAAGAAGGTAAAGGTAAAGGACCCCTGGATGGTTGAGTCCAGTCAAAGGCAACTATGGGTTTGTGGCGCTCATCTCGCTTTCAGGCTGAGAGAGCCGGCGTTTGTCCACAGACAGCTTTCTGGGTCATGTGGCCAGCAGGACCAAACTGCTTCTGGCGCAACGGGACACCGTGACGGAAACCAGAGCACACAGAAACACCATTTACCTTCCTGCTACAGTGGTACCTATCTATCTATTCGCACTGACATGCTTTTGAACTGCTAGGTTGGCAGGAGCTGGGACCGAGCAATGGGAGCTCACCCTGTTGCGGGGATTCGAACTGCCAACCTTCTGATCGGCAAGCCCAAGAGGCTCAGTGGTTTAGACTACAGCGCCACCAGCATCCTGTTTTACCTTTATCCTTACTGTAAAAGAAACGCACACAAGCCGCATCCACGCATCATTTTAAACCACAGTGGGCGGCGCTGTGGGTTAAACCACAGAGCCTAGGGCTTGCCGATCAGAAGGTCAGTGGTTCGAATCCCCACAACGGGGTGAGCTCCCGTTCCTCGGTCCCTGCTCCTGCCAACCTAGCAGTTCGAAAGCATGTCAAAGTGCAAGTAGATAAATAGATACTGCTCCGGCGGGAAGGTAAACAGCATTTCCATGCCCTGCTCTGGTTCGCCAGAAGCGGCTTAGTCATGCTGGCCACGACCCGGAAGCTGTACACCAGCTCCCTCGGTCAGTAAAGCAAGATGAGTGCCTCAACCCCAGAGTCATCCACAACTGGACCTAATGGTCACAGGTCCCTTTACCTTTACCTTTACGCTTAACTATAGCTTAAAGGTAAACCCACAGCATCATGGAGCAGATGGTGGAATTTAGGGCCACTTCGCTCCTTCCTTGCTCTTGATGCTGCCATGCTACTAAGAACTAAGTCATGGCTTGGCTTAGCCTTCCAGCCAACACCAGGCTCATGGTTTGTTCTCCCTGCCCCCTGCAAAAATAAAAAATACAAGTGGTAAGTCGAGAACAAACCTTGTTTACAGCTTGTCTGGAAAGAAATGAACCAATTCTTATTTAGGATCAAAAAGCTAGGCTTTTGAATTTGGCATCTTTTCACTGCACTTGACCTGATGCAAAGGAACATCCTTGAAGGTACAACTTGAGCAATGGCCACAATGACCGCTCCCCATATTAAACGGGGGGTGCCCTTTGCGTGGTCGCGTGCAGCCCCCTGGACCCTATGTGGTTCTCATTAGCAAATGCTTGGCTTCGCCTTCCCCAGGTGGGATACCTGGAGGTCTCCGCCTACCTCAGCCAGTTGCCCTATCCCACCTGAGGAGGCGTTGCCAAGGTGATCAGGCCAGGTAGGGGGAGGGACCATCCTGCCCACACAATAGGGGAAGGATCTTACCTGGGAATCGTCAGTTGGCTCCAGAGCTTCTACGGAGAGGACATCGCTGGACTTCCTCGCTGCGATGGTAGGCCTGGGGCCTTTGGCCTCCCCCCCCCCCGGCCACAGGGTCTCAAAGGGATGGTGGGGGAGTGATAGATCTCGGGACCCCCTTCCTTCTCGTGGAGGGAAAGATGTTCATTTGGATCACCTGATATCATTATGAGATCAGGTGACTGACATGTCAAATAGGCCTACAAGGGGTGGGGAAGTTCAGGATCTGGCCGTTTATATGTTCTAGAATGCAATAGGTTCTCAAACTTAATTTTCCTTTTATTTATTGAATAAGAGCATGATCCTAGTCTGTCCCTAAACAGAAAAGGAGGAGAGGGGAAGCATCTTGCTTACTAGCAACTCAGACTGCTAACAAAAGCAGATACTGATGCAATAAAAAGGCCCGTGACATTTAATTCATGGGACAGAGAATAAAGGGACAGTTGTGGATTGTCTGATATTTGTCCTTCTCTGGCACCAAGACTTCATTGAAAATAAGTTATAGTTTTGCATGTTTTAGGCTTAGCCAAGTTAGTATTCAAAGAGGGTTACTGATGATCAAGAAGCATTTTCAATGGCCGTGCCCATATTGAATTGGATTCGTGAGATAAGTTAAGGAAAAGGCAGTTGTGTAATTTGCACACAAAGTGGTGAGAATTGATCTAAAACAAACCTTTAACTTTCTAACTGGTTTAAATGGGGAAAAGACCTCTGGATAATTACATCATTTAGCACATTGATTGTCTACATGCCAATTCTAATGATTTCAGAAATACAGGGCATTGTGCTTTCCTCATTTTTAAGGAAAGGTTTTTGTTCAGCTGAGAGTCATAAATGGTGAATTTTTTAAAGGACAGAAAATGGAAGAGCCAGGGAAACAAAAGTTTCATTACAGCAAACAAGGCTTATTTCACAAAAGCAAAGCAAAAGCAAATCAATGGGACACAATTAAAGGAACCACTTATCTCCCCTTATAATACAACAAAGTAGGCATGGGGATTAAAGGACTCCTTTGTATTTAAACTGAATGTGAAACTAAGTGAATGGTTTATGTAATTAGTGTAAAAAAAAAAATTAACACATATAGCAAAATTTTAACCTATGTTCTTCCCAATTTATTTATTTAGACCATGAGATCACACTGACTCTCATATAAACTGGTAAGAACATAGGTTAAAATCCATGCTCAACCTTCATTTATTGGCTTTGAGTAAGTTGCTCTCTCAGCCTAGCGTACCTTAATAAGTAAGCTGGGGACAAAATGGGAACTATTCCCTCAGAGCTCCTTAGAGGGTGCGAGGGATTATAAATAGTGGCGGACCCATCTCCTCCTGGCAAATAGAAGGGGAAGAAATGGAGGCAGTGAGAGATTTTACTTTCTTGGGCTTCATGATCACTGCAGATGGTGACAGTAGTCACGAAATTAAAAGACGCCTGCTGCTTGGGAGAAAAGCAATGACAAACCTAGACAGCATCTTAAAAAGTAGAGACATCACCTTGCCAACAAAGGTCCGTATAGTTAAAGCTATGGTTTTCCCAGTAGTGATGTATGGAAGTGAGAGCTGGACCATAAAGAAGGCTGATCGCCAAAGAATGGATGCTTTTGAATTATGGTGCTGAAGGAAACTCTTGAGAGTCCCATGGACTGCAAGAAGATGAAACCTATCCATTCTTAAGGAAATCAGCCCTGAGTGCTCACTGGAAGGACAGATCCTGAAGCTGAGGCTCCAATACTTTGGCCACCTCATGAGAAGAGAAGACTCCCTGGAAAAGACCCTGATGTTGGGAAAGATGGAGGGCACAAGGAGAAGGGAATGGCAGAGGATGAGATGGTTGAACAGTGTTCTCGAAGCTACGAACATGAATATGACCAAACTGCGGGAGGCAGTGGAAGACAGGAGTACCTGGTATGCTCTGGTCCATGGGGTCATGAAGAGTCGGACACGACTAAATGACTAAACAACAACAACAAAGACCTCTAGATGCTTTTCACATGCATCGCTGTCAAGTCAGGTGTCCCCCATCAGTCACAGACTGCTTGGACACAGAGGAATGGTGGGAGGAAACAGCTGTATTTTATTTTCCATTATTTTTCATTCTAGCACCCCACACTTGTTTGTTTGTTTACTACATTTCTCCCCCACCTTTTTCTTCACACTGCATCCTGTGGCCACCGAATAGTCCATTTCACTTGCCAGCATCAACATCTCTTGCCTCTATGGAAATAAACAAAACAAAAAATACTATTTAAGGGGAAAAACAGAGGGGCAAAAGAGGACAAGGGAGAGATAAATGGCAAAAGTTGCAGTACAGGGAGGACGTGCTACAGAAAAGGTATTACCCTATTATGCATAGTAACAAATGGAGTCCCTGGAAATCCTACATTTTTCATCTTATCGACTTTGAAATACATGGATATTCATAGCTGTTACAGCTAACATTGTAGAAAAGAGAAAAGATATATATTGCTTTTGAAATTCATCAGATAACACCAGTAAATCACATGTCAAAATCTCTTTTTAAAAAGTGAGGCTCTCAAGACCAGCTTCTTTTGCTTATGCTAACCTGCATAAAACAAAATGAATGAAATAAACATTGCTCTCAATCACCGAAACAAAATGCCACCACGAAGGATGGTCTTGTTTAAAAAAAAAATGATTGTTGTGATTTGAAAATGCATTTTTAAAAGCAATTTTATTACAAAGTGTCCTATCAAAAAACATTTTAAAAATTATAGCTAACAGCATACATTCCTCAGGGCTTAGGGAAATCACTCTACACAGAAGGAATTTCCAGAAAGAATTTAGTGGGCTTTTTTAAAGGAAGAAGAATAAAGTTGACTAACAGCACAATTCTAAACATTCCTAACCTTCAGTTCATTGAGGCTTAATATTCCCTGGTAAGTAGATATAGGGTTGCAGCTAAAATGTTGACAGATGGACTGCAGAAAAGGGATACTGAAAAGTAAATCCTTGGATGAATTTAATAAATAATAGAATAAAAATAATAAACCAGTTATCAAATATTTAGAAATGTTCTTGTTGTCTGGTATCGTACATTGGTCTCAAAATATTGTATTAGCTTGGCAGTCCTGAAAAAGTGAAGTCAGAGAGGCATCACACAAGCCCAGACGAAACCTCTCGCCTCCAGAGCATGTACCGAATTCTGGCTGGCGCTGTCCAGCAAAGATGCCCAACTAGAAGGTAATTGTCATTATCAAACAGATGGCAATATATTTGAATGTTACTGAAAAGGTTAGCGCCTGATTTGTTACCTTTATTCTTCTGGTGCTGTGAATATGCATTTTTAAATATTCTGTAGGGTTTTTTTTTTTACATAGTAAAGATAAAGGACCCCTGGCAGTTAAGTCCAGTTGTAGACAACTCTGGGGTTGTGGCGCTCATCTCGCTTTACTGGCCAAGGGAGCTGGCCTTTGTCCGCAGACAGTTTTTCCAGGTCATGTGGCCAGCATGACTAAGCCACTTCTGGTGAAACCAGAGCAGCGCACAGAAACACCGTTAATCTTCCCCACCGGAGTGGTACCTATTTATCTACTTGCACTTTTTGGTGTGCTTTCGAACTGCTAGGTTGGCAGGAGCTGGGACTGAACAACGGGAGCTCACCCCATCGCGGGGATTCGAACTGCCGACCTTCCAATCGGCAAGCGCTAGGCTCAGTGGTTTAGATCACAGCGCCACCCACGTTACATAGTAGTTTGACTATAATAAAAATTTGATTGATTTATACATTGGACACTCCATATAACTAATGGCTCTACCTTTGTGGGAGCGGAGCAATAAAAACAGTAACACATTTTGTGTGTGTATGCAAAGTTCACAGAGATAAGCAAAATAGATTATTTACTCCCAATCTACTGAAATATCCAAATCTACTGAAATATCCAAATATGGTATCTGGCGTACAAATTGGCCGAAACACACAAAACCATAGCAGAAACATTTGCTAGATTTCTCCGTTTTTGTGAATTTAATTGCATCTTGATTTATTTCTATCCTTAGTATATACAAAATTAAAAAATACCTATCTGAAGAAGTGTGCATGCACACGAAAGCTCATACCAATAACAAACTTACTTGATCTCTAAGGTGCTACTGGAAGGGGGAAAAATTACCGGTATTTTGTTTCGACTACGGCAGACCAACATGGCTACCTACCTATATCTTAGTATATACAGTCTAAGTACCATATATTTAAAATTGGTGCATGTTAGAAATTGCATATTGGTCTTTAATCTGCTTTTATTGGGACTGTGATCAATTTGTATTTGTTGGTATAGTTCCTAACTAGCAGTGGGGTTGTCCCTGTGGCTCCATAGAGCGATGATCTAAAGTGGTGAGCCCCTCCGTGTTCCCTTAGTGACAACCCCCCTGCCTGCAGCTGGATCTGTTCTTCTAGCCCAGGGGTGTCCACACATTTTTCAAAGAGGGCCAGATTTGATGAAGTGAAGGGCTGTGAGGGCCGACCCATGTTGCTGACATTTTTTTAGGATTGAAGTTGCTGAGATTTTTAAAAAAGATTTTACTGTTATGTACTGAAGTTCTCACCCTGGGCCAGCAGGGGGATACTGTAGATAGTTATGCAAATGAAGGATCGAAAGTGACGCTCAGTGACTGGATAGTTTTAGAAAGTTGCTACAGTTACGTTGTTCTGGAGCTCTATATAAGCAGGCTGACTGAGCTCTTCAGTTCAGTTCTGGCCTCTGAATAAACAAGAGCTGTTTGAAGAATCGCTGTGTCGTCTGATATGTTCACCCACAACCTAACATTTACCCCAGGAAATAAACTGCCTCAGGGGCCGGATTAAACCGACTGGCGGGCCAGTTTAGGCCCCCAAAATGGACTTTGGATATGCCTGTTCTAGCCAAACCAAGGCTCTGATCCACAGTCGCACTGCAGTTCAATTCAGCCAGCCATCGGACAGTAACCCTCTGGAACCAGCAGAACCTCGATGCTTACCTGCAAGTAGAAATCACACACAACAAACAAGGAGGCAGGAAGTCTATAAGCAGGCAACTTAATTGGCTGCAAGAGCATACCAGGCAGGGTCCAGGATGCAGCCAGCCAGATCATCCCTGCTTGCTCCTCTGTAGTTCTGCTACGAAAAATGTAGTATCCTCATCACAGTAATACATCATCAGGATTAACCCATTAATATCAAACGGCTGTGTACCTTTTGTACGCAAGGATAAAAGTGTAATGTGTGCCAGCACAAAGTAGACAGGACAAAAAGAGGTCCCTGTGCTCTGTACAATGCTGTAACAAAAAAAGGCTTTATCATATCTAATTTAAACATCAAGTTTTCTATGTAAGCAACTTACATAACTCATGCTGGTTCATATTTCACTTGCAGCCTGTTTATTTACTGTATATCTGGAGTGTATATAGACTTCTGGGTCTCCTGCAGCAGCAGCAATAATGTATTTTTCCTGGGGGCTTTTGTGAAGTTTAATTAATTAACGTGTTGAGGTTTTCAGATAAAAGTGCCTGTTTAGCCCGTTGTGTAAACAATATTGATTATTATAGAATTATAAAAAGTTGCTCGTTGTCAATAGTGTCAGTATTTCCCTTCATTTCTCATAAAGTAATTCTCTCTACACACACACACACACACACACACGGTAGGAGGGAGGGTTTTGGATATGTTTGATGCTGTTTGGAAAACTGACTAACAGGGTGTTCACTTTTACCAGGCCATTAATTGATAACACTTAATTAATCTGCCATGTGAGAGATCAAATGAAGATTATGTCCCAGCACTAGTAACATATATTGACTTTGTTATTCCAATTATGTCTCTGACCAGACTAGCCCTTTGGTAGAAGACTTAACCTTTGAATCACCCTCAGCTCACAACTACATCAGCTCCTGGGGATCTGACCTGAAAGACCTTGACACAGTGCCGTATTCTGTATTCCTCCTTCTAAAATCTGTGTCTGGCACATCTTGGGGCTCACAGTTTTACAATTACATTCACATGTGAAACAAGCAATGCTGAGATAGGAGCTTTGATCATTAGTACAATGGCCAGGTCGCAATTAGCAGTTTTAGGTTTCTGACTGTTGCTTTGTTTGCCTGGGCTTTTTGAAAAGAATACTGTGTTTTTTGCTCTATAAGATGCATCAGACCATAAGACGCACCTAGTTTTTTGGAGGAGGAAAACAAGAAAAAAAATATTCTGAATCTCAGAAGCCAGAACAGCAAGAGGGATCGCTGCGCAGGGAAAGCAGCAATCCCTCTTGCTGTTCTGGCTTCTGGGATAGCTGCGCAGCCTGCATTTGCTCCATAAGGTGCACACACATTTCCCCTTACGTTTTAGGAGGGAAAAAGTGAGTCTTATAGAGCAAAAAATACGGTAAATGTTAGGCAATGAGCAGTTAGGCTGAGCTGTGATACATGCAAAGTATGACAAACAAGGAGGTCAACTTACTACAGCAAATCGAACTTGCTTTAGATTTCTATGCCCATTTCCATTTCTGTTTCCCTACTTCTAAAATATACTGGATTCCCACCAGATTGGGCTACTGCCATCCTTGCCTGATGGAGGCGTCACATATGCCCCGCTTTGTAGATCTGACAGTCAGTACATGGCCATTCATAGCCCCACAGTCTGCAGATGATATATCTCACTATATTCCCAACTGCTTTATGTACCCCTGGATATTCGTGCTGAGAGCTGCCCACATTCTAAATTGTTCCTGATGAGCTAATCATCCCAGTTGCCCTAAACTCTGACTGAAGTCCATCTAGAAAATCAGTTTCCTCCAAGAATGCCCAAGAAGGAGAGATTACCATCTTGCCGGTAGTTACAGTGGTACCTCAGGTTAAGTACTTAATTCGTTCCAGAGGTCCATTCTTAACCTGAAACTGTTCTTAACCTGAAGCACCACTTTAGCTAATGGGGCCTCCTTCTGCCGCCACACCGCCAGAGCACAATTTCTGTTCTCATCCTGAAGCAAAGTTTTTAACCCGAGGTACTATTTCTGGGTTAGTAGAGTCTGTAACCTGAAGCGTCTGTAACCTGAAGCGTATGTAACCCGAGGTCCCACTGTACTTAGATTTTCCGAGTTCAGGGTGGGTTTCTTGAGGAATGGTTTTACCCGGCTTCGACTGGGGAGGGCGGGATATAAATAAAAAATTATTATTATTATTATTATTGTCTCCTTCAAGCAGGCAGGGATGACCCCTTTTCACAAGGAGGCATTCATCACCTCCCTGGCCCTACCAATTGTTCCCTCCTCGCTAGTTTTTATGAGCCAAGAGGTTCCAGGGTTATCCAAACACTGACTGAAATACCTTGTCTGCATCCTCAATCCTTACTAACTGAAACTCATCCAACACAACAGGACTAGACAGTGTTTTGAACACCCCATGAGATTCATCTGCTATAACAGTGGAGACAAGATTCTGGTGGAGGCAAGTGGTTTTATCCTCAACATGCTTTGCAAACAAGTCACAGCGAGCTACTGTTCATTCCACCACCTCCTTTGGGACAGCCTCTAAAAGTCCCCGCACTACCCAGAGGAGCTCTGCTGGATGACTGTTAGAATTCCTGCTCCATGATTGCAGTCATGGAATTTTTGTCTTTCACATGGCGGTGTATGTTTTGACTCCACAGAGTATGAAGTGACAGAGACAGGATGTTTGTGTTACTGTGTTCTGTGAAGTGGGACTATTGTCCATTGTTCTTTCTCTCTTTGCTGTCTGATGCTAGAGAGAGAGGGAGCCGTGTTGCAGTGCTCTGTGTGTGTGTTTATATATAAATAAAGTAGATTAGCCAAAATGCTGAGTTGCCGAGGTCTGTTACGCAAGATGCGCAAACTCTGTGGATCCCTAAGTGTGCCGGTGTCGGTTGGCATCGGTCGCTGTGATGTTCGGGCTGAAGAAAGCTTTTGAAGCTCCCGAACGAAAGACCAGGAGGGAGAAAACATGCCAGTTGGGCATGTGTCTCTGCCAGGGCCCTACTCGAGTGTAGGCCGAGCTCCTGATATCATGAGAATGCAATGGAGGCAGCAAAGTATGCCTTCTATGCTACCATCACTGCTCAATGATGAGCTCTCACCATTCTGTCAGATCTTTCCTCCACTCGCGTTCAAGCCGCCTCCCAATTTGTTTCCATGCCCTAAGCTCTGGAGTATACCAGGGAGCCAAACAGGCACCATGAAGTGGAAGAGGGTGCTAAGGGGTTATCGTGTCAATGGCCCGAGTCATTTGGATGTTCCAGAGGTCAGCCAGGGCTTTGACGGGAGCTCCAATCATATCAACTGGAAAATCCCCCAGAGCCACCTGGAAACCCCTTGGGTCCACCAACCTTCTATGGTGGGCCATCCTTATAGATCTCCCACCTCTGCACAGGGGGGAAGGTGCTAAAAGCCTAAATCTCAACAGGAAGTGATCTGACCATGACACGGGACTGATTTCAATGTCCCCCACTTTCAAATCACTGTCTTCCAGCCCAGGTTATCCAGACCTTGTTGCTGATTGCAAAAGTTCAAGTTTCAAGGTCCTCAAAATGTTTGTTGTTTAGTCGTTTAGTCGTGTCCGACTCTTTGTGACCCCATGGACCAGAGCATGCCAGGCACTTCTGTCCTTCACTGCCTCCTGCAGTTTGGTCAAACTCATGTTCAAAGTATTGGAGCCTCAGCTTCAGGATCTGTCCTTCCAGTGAGCACTCGGGGCTGATTTCCTTCAGAATGGATAATAATAATAATAATAATAATAATAATAATAATAATAATATCTTTATTGTCATTGCCCCCTTCGGGGACAACAAAATTACTTGACTGCTCCATAAAAACACTAATGAAACAATACAGTATAATACAGCAAGGGAGATTAGATGACTTTCAAAGTCCGCGCTTCCCATTCAGGGCCGAGATCGCTCTGGAGAAGAAGCTGTTCTTAAGACGGCTCGTTCTTGTCTTCATCGTCCTGTATCTCCGTCCCGACGGCAAGAGCTCGAAGAGACAGTGACCAGGATAGGTTTGATCTTCTAGCAGTCCATGGGACTCTCAACAGTTTCCTTCAGCACCATAATTCAAAAGCATCAATTCTTCAGTGATCAGCCCTCTTTATGGTCCAGCTCTCACTTCCATACATCACTACTGGGGAAACCATAGCTTTAACTATACGGACCTTGGTCGGCAAGGTGATGTCTCTGCTTTTTAAGATGCTGTCTAGGTTTGTCATCGCTTTTCTCCCAAGAAGCAGGCGTCTTTAAAAGTGTGATGCAGCAGCAAAATAAACAAAACCCTAATGCTATTCTAGGCTGCATCAACAGACATATAGTGTCCAGATCAAGGGAAGTAATAGTACCACTCTATTCTGCCTTGGTCAGACCTCACCTGGAATACTGTGTCCAGTTCTGGGCATCACAATTTAAGTCATTGACTGGTTGGATGCAGAGGATGGTGGGAGGAACCAGCTATGGTACCTTCAAGGGAAGAAGCTCAGAACCAGGAGATTGGTGATGCAACGAGTGGTCAGAGGGTGAAGACTGTGAAGACAATGTGTTTCTATTTTGATTATGTATTTTGTGGTTTTATATTGTGATTTTCTCCTGTGAAGTGCCCTGAATCCTGCGGGTAGAGGGCACAGTGTACAAATTTAGTAAATTGTAAGAATAAAAGCCATAATACATACACGCACAAACACACACACACACACACACACACACACACACGTAATGAGAACAGGGCGATGTGACACTACCTAAACAACTAATATAAGAACTTCTAATTAAAACAGTGAACAATTATTATTGAAATATGAAATAAGGAGGACAGAAACTGATATGAAAAGAAAGTCTAGCACTCGTTAGTGCAGTCAAAGACCGAGAACAGTGCAATGAATAAAGCACAAACAGCAAGCCTTTCAAAATGACTCTCTGAGGGAACTAATGAGAAAGACTGGCCAAGCAGGGGAAATACAGAGCATTTTTAATTACTTCAGCATCCCTCCCCACGAGCGCTGTGACTGGGAAGATGGCGCGTGACATTTTCTAGCCTTTGATTGGAAGCTATAGGCCTGTCTCAGTGATCAAATTTCCTTCCTAGTGCCCTCCCTGCTATTAGCCCTTGATTGGGAGCACTAGGTGTCAATATTATACAGTCCGCCTCCTCCCCTATGCCCCCCCTCACCTGATCTCTGGGTCTTCTTTATATGGTGTGTCAGTGTATTTTTGCTTTGATTTTTAAAATGTGACGACACAGTCTGTTTCTCCAAAGTTATTTTTTACTGCAAATTGCCTTTTTTTTCTTTTAAACAAATCACTTCAGGAAGGAGAAGCTGCTATGTATCTGTAAGAGATTATTCCAACCCACTCTTGGAGCCATTGTAAAGCACCCCAAATTCAGTGTTCATATGGAGCCAGCACACAGCCCTTAAAAGGTAAAGGACCCCTGGCAGTTAGGTCCAGTTGTGAATGACTCTGGGGTTGCGGCGCTCATCGCGCTTTACTGTTTGAGGGAGCCGGCGTTTGTCCGCAGACAGTTTTTCCGGGTCATGTGGGCAGCATGACTAAGCCGCTTCTGGCAAAACCAGAGCAGTGCACGGAAACGCTGTTTACCTTCCCGCCGGAGTGGTACCTATTTATCTACTTTGAGGTGTTTTTGAACTGCTAGGTTGGCAGGAGCAGGGACCGAGCAGCGGGAGCTCACCCCGTAGCAGGGATTTGAACCGCGACCTTCCAGTCGGCAAGCCCTAGGCTCTGTGGTTTAGACCACAGCACCACCCGCGTCCCATAAATGCCAAAAGGGAAGGGAATGGATGTGATTTTGGGATTTTTAGGTTAGCAAAAGGGCAGGTAAAAAGAGACTTGGTAGGGGTTTATAAAGCTATGCATTACAGATGTGTCAACTTGAATAAAAAATGGGGGGGCTAGTATTGCTGTCAGGGACGCGGGTGGCGCTGTGGGTTAAACCACAGAGCCTAGGACATGCCGATCAGAAGGCCGGCGGTTCGAATCCCCGCAACGGGGTGAGCTCCCGTTGCTCTGTCCCTGCTCCTGCCAACCTAGCAGTTCAAAAGCACATCAAAAGTGCAAGTAGATAAATATGTACTGCTCCGGCGGGAAGGTAAATGGCATTTCCGTGTGCTGCTCTGGTTCGCAAGAAGCGGCTTAGTCATGCTGGCCACATGACCCAGGAGCTCTACGCCGGCTCCCTCGGCCAATAAAGTGAGATGAGCACTGCAACCCCAGAGTCGGTCACGACTGGACCTAATGGTCAGGGGTCCCTTTACCTTTAGTATTGCTGTCAGCATGTCAACATGCAACAGTGGCCAAACCCCAGGAATGGCTAAACCAGGTGAGGGTAGCTGAGGGGTCTCAAATACTCAGTGAGTCAGGGACTTGTCAATCGCCTGCATGCAAAGACAAGGTTGAGTGGATGAGGCCAATAGTGGGTCCAACAGTCAAGAAGGTGGTGAGAGAAACCAAAATGGCCTGTTTTCGTGGCTCACAAACTTGAGGAAGCTTGTTTTGAGGCCAGTGGCTCTCCCTATGGTCATCTGAGGGGCCACAGAAGACATGAGCCTTCCACCTCTGAAATAATGAAGTGAACTTGGTTCAAAGGCTCTGGGTGGAAACCTTCTCACTCCCCAAAATAGCGATGTTCTCTCCAGCCTGCCCTCTCTTCTATTTAGGCCTCTGAATTATCTGCAAGTAGATATCCTGCTTTAACTGTATCTGCGTAGAGATACTGCTAGATTTAAAAGCAGGCACTAGGAATCTAGTTACACTGAGGCAGAATTCTAAACAAAAGCAGCGTCATAATGGTGATGACATGTGCGTGAACGGTTAAAAAAATATTATACATAGTGTCAGGGAACTGACATCGGAGCCTGAGGCGGAGGGAAGGCTCTCAAATGATGCTGGAGAAGGGCCAAGCAGGGAGAGAGGCAGTTCAGCAGAGGGGGAAGCAAATCAACGTTACACCAGGGATAAAGGGGGGCAGATGGGGGAATCGGCGAGAGGGCTCCAGGACTCTTCACTGGACACCAGCGGGGAGAGCACGGGTCCTCCGCTACCCACGCCCTCCCTGCGCAGAAGACTTCCATGCAGGGAGAGTAGGAGGAGACTAGGCGTCAAACAACTTTTATGTTGGAAGAGGTTTAAGAAACGCCCACTGACAGATTCTGCTAGCGACTGAGGCAGCCACGAATTGAAGGGGCTGTCCAGACAGAAAGGTTTAACAAGGCAACATAGCCAGGAGAGGCGGCAACTTACGCACGAGCAACCCCATACTCATTATACATAGCTACAAATGACAATAATCTTACAGCCACCTGCATTTTGTCTGCCAATTTGAGAATCAGTATAGAAATAAAACAGCATACATTAATTTAAGGCAGGAAGAAGACCAACAACTGCTTGGGGCTCAAAGGGTATGTCCCCCCCCCCCACTTTCCTATTTTCACATTTGCCAACCTCCCCTTCCCTGCTCCAATGTCTTGCAAAATATGAGAATGTTCCTGAAGTGCAAATTGTGTCCCTGCATAAATGCTGGTCCATGTGGGAAGGGCAGGTATAGGAGGGTTGTAGGCAAGGATTAAAAACCCCCTCCCCATTCCCATTCTGCTCCCTTTCGCTCTGATCCCATTATAAACTAAGACAATTTCCAGCCACTATTGAAGCTCAGAACAGAAAAGATACCGGAATCAGCAGGAGCCACACTGAGATGTCAGACTTCGGAGCGCTTGCTACCTTGGGACCAGTGGGGGTGGGGAGTTGGTGGGGGGGAGGGCAGTAAATCAGCGCATGCTTGTCAACAGCTCCAAGCTACAGAATTACTCGAGCGAAAATAACAAATGGCTGTCATTGTGGAGCCAAAAACCTGTGATTATAATTATCACATCCCCAGTGACCTTGCATAAACTTTAATCCCTCTCCAATGGAGCATTTAAATAGCCTGCATCTACTGGCAAGAGACCATGTCCCTCTCCCCGGGAATATGGAGACCAGGAGAGGAACGAGGCGAGCACACACACAAAAATTCCACCAGGCCTGTCTGGTGCCTTACAGCCTCTGTTAAAGGGGCTGTACAAGAAAAGCAACTGTCACTGTCATTTTAATTGATATTATATTGCCCCACCAACTCAATATGCTTCAATTGTCTCTGACTCCAGTTAAGCTCAGCTTAACCACTTTAATCAGCTGAAAAGGTCAAACAACAGAAAGCGTTCGCTGCATCGTTTCAGCAGGTTTCTGCACGAAAAAAACCAAAAACCCTGCATATAAAAATAGTGTTGTCCTGGGGCGGCACTGTGACTTCTTCCTACATTCCTTGACTCCATTTGCAATTTGTGATATAAGGGTCTATATGGTTAGATGGAAGATGTTTTGTTTCATGGTTAAGGATAAAATAATGTTGACCGGTAATGAAAGCATGTTACCTCTCTCCATACCTTTATAGCCTAATATAAGCAGAAACCAGTAAAAAACAATGGATGGGATGTTAGCAGAGAGAGGACTTGTGTGGCGAGATCCCGCCTCCCACTAGTGGAAATAAAGACACAGGACACAGTAATTTAGGTTAATGGGCTAAAATTAGGCCACAACTTTATTGGTTACAGGTGATGAGCGGCATTGGCTTAGGCATTGGTCCTATCGACGATCCGGCTTCAGCCTGATTGCTTGAAGGGTTAACCCCAGCAGGGGGAGCCCTGCTGATGCACATCAACTAGGGACTCCCTCAGGGTCACTGCTTGGGGGCGCGCTTTAGGCCCTGACCTCCTTAGGCTTCGGACGAGGCAACGCCCCCCAGAATCCTTTACTGGACTACCCTTCAATATTTGGGGGAGGTGATGGCGCTCCTCTCCCCATACATCTACATAACAATACCCATACCAATGCCTAACTGCCAAAGCCGAGAAAGTTGTGACGATTAGCTACGAGGTAGGCGAAAAACCAAATGGCTGGTGCCAATTTGCCAAGTGGGAAAAATTCCTACCAGGCCCCTCAACGGTGACCAATCGAAGTCCATAGCAAGGTCAAAAGAGGAACCTTGAAGGGCAGGCAGGTCGAAAACAAACACAACTGAGTGGCCAAAGAGGGAGATTCCCGGCCGCGCTTGCCTTAAATGAGGCAAGCCAAACCGATTGGCTGGCCCAGGGATGATGAGGCTGAGGATTTCCCAGATTGTGCGGGGCTGGGAGCGTGATGCCCGCAACACCACCTCCTCCCGAGGTCAGAAGTGGCTTTGCAGACTGTAAAGACCCATTTCTCTCTGTGTGTGAGTGAGTGATTGCTTCTTTTGTGCTCTGCACTCACAGAGATACCTCTGAGATCTGAAGGGTTAGGAGCTGGACCCTGGAGAAGATTCAGGGGGGTGCCACCCCCCAGTGGGATAGCAGACCCCTCTAGTTAGGTACCTCCTTCAAGGCCCTTGCCACCAGTAAGGAGCTTCTCCTGTGGGGTGGGGAACACCCAAGACTCAGTGGCATACTGAGCAGCCACCTCCACTGCCAAGGAGACAGAGGTGCCAGCCTTGGCACAAACCAACTTCACAAGCCCTGCCCACTGGCAGAACTGCCCCTTTGCTTGCCCAGAGCAGGAACGCCTGCTGTTTGCTTCTGTCTGGCCCTCACACTCAGCCGAGCTATTTACCAGCCATGCCTTTAACCCATGGGTAGGCAAACTAAGGCCCGGGGGCTGGATCTGGCCCAATCGCCTTCTAAATCCGGCCCGCAAATGGTCCAGGAATCAGCATGTTTTTACATGAGTAGAATGTGTCCTTTTATTTAAAATGCATCTCTGGGTTATTTGTGGAGCATAGGAATTCATTCATTATCCCCCCCCCCCCCAATATAGTCCGGCCCCCCACAAGGTCTGAGGGACAGTGGACCGGCCCCCTGCTGAAAAAGTTTGTGGACCCCTGCCTTGCTTTGTCTATGTATCACTCAGATTTATGCATTCAAACTGGCAGAAACTGAAAGCGGAGTTTGAATTACCGTATATTTTGCTCTATAAGACTCACTTTTTCCCTCCTAAAAAGTAAGGGGGAATGTGTGTGCATCTTATGGAGCGAATGCAGGCTGCGCAGCTATCCCAGAGGCCAGAACAGCAAGAGGGATTGCTGCTTTCACTGCGCAGCGATCCCTCTTGCTGTTCTGGCTTCTAAGATTCAGATTTATTTTTTCCTTGTTTTCCTCCTCCAAAAACTAGGTGCGTCTTGTGATCTGGTGCGTCTTATAGAGTGAAAAATACGGTTTTCATCTGGCACTGGGGGCCAGGACAGATGTCACTGGGCTAAGCGTCCTTCTTGTCCCTGGCGATCATCAGCATTTTCTTTTTTTCTTTTTTTTTTAAATATTTATTGGGGTTTACAGTAAAAGTGAACATAATAAACAGTATAACAAATCTTAACATAATTTCACATTTTCTTTGGACTTCCTCGCATCTCCCGCTCCCACTTTCATCATTATAACTTTTTACCAGCAATTTATTATCTTATTTGCATTCTTATATCTCATTTATGTCTTTATAATCTTATAATTCTCGTAAAAATTTATATTTTCTCAATCTCACTTATTTTCTTAAATCATCTAGGTTAGTGGTGCTCGATTATTTATGAACTCGCATCCTGCTTAACATTCACTCAAATTACAATACTTTTGTAAGTAGTTCTTAAATTTCTTCCAATCCTCCTCCATCTTCTCTTCTCCCAGGTCACGAATTCTGCCAGTCATCTCGGCCAGTTCCATATAGTCTATCAGTTGCATCTGCCATTCTTCCAGTGTGGGTAGATCTTGAGTTTTCCAGTGCTTTGCGAGAAGTATCCTTGCTGCTGTTGTTGCATACATAAAAAATGTCCGGTCCTTCTTTACCACCCCTTGGCCGACAATACCCAAAAGAAAGGCCTCTGGTTTCTTAGTGAAGGTATACTTAAATACCTTTTTCAATTCATTATAAATCATTTCCCAGAACGCCTTCACTTTAGGGCAAGTCCACCAGAGGTGGAAAAATGTTCCTTCACACTCTTTACATTTCCAACACTTATTATCAGACAGGTGGTAAATTTTTGCAAGTTTGACTGGGGTCATATACCATCTATATATCATTTTCATTACATTTTCTTTCAAAGCATTGCATGCAGTAAATTTCAATCCGGTACTCCACAACCTTTCCCAGTCCTCAAACATAATATTATACCCAATGTCCTGTGCCCACCTTATCATAGCCGATTTGACCATTTCTTCTTGTGTATTCCATTTTAACAGCAAGTTATACATCCTTGAAAGTACCTTAGTCTTTGGTTCTAACAATTCTGTTTCTAGTTTCGATTTCTCCACCTGGAACCCTAATTTCTTGTCATTTTTAAAGACTTCTTTAATCTGAGCGTAATGTAACCAGTCTCGCACTTTATCCTTCATTTTCTCCAAACTCTGCAGTTTCCAATTGTCTCCATTTTTTTCTAGTATTTCCCAATATTTAGGCCATTTAGCTTCCATATTGGGTCTTTTTCGGGCCTTAGCTTCCAAAGGTGAAAGCCACCTTGGAGTTTTATTTTCCAGCAAGTCTTTATATTTTGACCAGACATTAAACAGTGATTTTCTGACAATATGATTCTTAAAGGCCTTATTTGCTTTAACCTTGTCATACCATAAATATGCATGCCATCCAAAAGCATTGTTAAACCCTTCCAAATCCAACACGATCATCAGCATTTTCATTCTGCATAGACTCACCTCTTTACTTGAGCCTTGTACATACCAGAGTTGGAAGCTTTTTTAAAGGGCCCCCAAATTCTGGGTCCATTAATACTAACGATTGAACGCCAATGATAGCCTGGGTGCAAGTTGTTGGTTCAGCTTGCACAAGGGACATGCGCCAATGCTACCCAGTGATATTTCAAAAGCATTCTACTCTGAGCAGATGGACCACATGCTATATCATAATGAGCTTTTGGAATTCCCAACGGTTTGTCTACAAAAATGTAGAGGGGTAATTGTGAGGCACTATATACTTGAGCTTTGAAAAATATTTTTTTTTAATGAAATCGCTCCATAAAAATGGCTTTTACTAAGCCATCATGGAATATGAGGTCCGGTCAACCTGCACGAATAACACAAAGAAGAGAATAGCAACAAACACACAGTTCTCGCAAGCTAGGGAAGTATGCAGTTCAGTTGCATTTGGAATAGTGCTGTGTTGCTTTTCTAAATGACCTGGAGTCAGATTTGAGCTATGAGGTATCTAAAATTGCAGATGACACAAATCATTCAGGATGGTGGAAGTCCAAACAGGCTGTGAAGAGCTCTGAAAGGACTTCTTCAATCAAGATGAAGAACAAAATGGCAAATAAAATTTGATGTAAGTAAGTGCAAGGCAATGCTTAAAAACCCAAACTTTGCATGTACATTAATAGAGACAGAACTGGTTGCGTCAAGCCAGAAAAAGGTCCTGGTTGTCAGTTTAATAAAACTGACAGATGAGGAGGAAAATTCTGTGTTAGAAAAAGGAAGGGAATTAAAATAACCAGCTGGGAGTTAACAGCACACTTGGAATGGAAAAGGCCATACTAAAGAGTCTTTTGTTTATTATACTGTATTGGAGATTAATAATAATAATAATAATAATAATAATAATAATAATAATAATTTATTTGTACCCCGCCCATCTGGCTGGGTTTCACCAGCCACTCTGGGCGGCTTCCACAAAGACCAAAAATACACTAAGAACTTCCTTCAATATCACCAAAGGCACTTATATTGAACTTTTCATAATACGAACATTTATTTAAATATAATGGATTATATTAAATGAAATATAATTATTTTGTTAAAAGGCAGCTTATTAATCTAATAAAGTGCTTTGGTAGATGTTCCTGGTATCAATACATGTGTAAACATGAACACAATGTGCAACACTGGTTTACATAAGAAATAAAATATTCTGGCAATCCAGGAGCAGTCCTTGTTCCCTGGGAGCTCCCTAGCTTTGCGTGAATTCAATAAAGGACAATGGCATAACTTTCTACCATGCAGAAGGTAATGACCAACTTTCAACCCAGCATCTATAACTGTTTCTTTCTTAGCAGATGAATTTATTTGGACTTGCATCACTGGAGACTGCTATTCAGTTACCCTAAACAAAAGGAAACTTTGAAAGCAAATGTGATTTCTCCAAGCTTTTAGATCTGGAGCAAACTTTTGTATCCTTTATATGACCCAAAAGAGAATGTCCTCCAGACAAAAGCAACAGAAAAGCAGAACGTGGTGGCAGCAAAAAAAATAAATGTGTATTTGTCTTTAAGGTTAACGCGAACAATTGGGGAATGTGTGAAGGGAAAAGGACGCAGGCTGAATTTACTTGCTTTATTATTACGCACTGACTTATCTAATCAGATGCAATTATTTAAAAAGAAATCATGAGAGTTCCTTATTGAAGGAAGAGCAGCAAGCTGGCTGCTGTGATGAATCTGGCACAAGCGCGTTCCCTGGGCCAGCTGATTTATCATGTCTCATTCCAGTAGTACTTCCTTGCTTGCTCATTTCTCATCTTATTACGGCGAAGTTGTAATTAAAGAGGATCCTCCCACAGAGAAGAGTTTCTCCCTTAGGATGAGCTCAATTATAAATGCAGTTGCTCTTACGCTGAGACCAATCTCGGGAAGCAAGCTTGATGAAATCCGTCCCTAAAATGTTGACCTTAAAGCAGACCTATAAAATGCTAGGGTGAGTTTCCTGGGCAAATGCTGATCATTTCATTTTAAACATGTACACAAGTCCATTGATTCTCTTATGATTTACAAAGGAGATAGCATGGGGGAGTTTCTGGGCTCTTCTAAATAAGCCCAGAGATGCATGTAAACACGGGCCTTCGTGTGCCAACTGTCTGATCCAAGAGAATTTGTTTTATGGATGAGTTATTGCTTAGCATTAACTTGTGCGGCATTGTAAATATACCTGGCATCATTCAGTGGTAGGTCAGAGCCAAGCAGATAACAGGCCAATTCTCCAAATGGCTAACAGTCTACAGATGCCATCAATGACAAACTATGAGGCAAAACAGAACATACATAATGTAGGAACAAGTAGCCATTAGAGTTTGATCCTTGGATATGTGGTCTTCAGACAGTCTAAACGAGGAATTATAACAGAGTTCCAAAGAAGCTGTGTTTTCTGCACTGGACAGCTCTCTTCATTTAAGGCTTGCTCCTTCCCCCCCCCCCCCCACCACCACCAGATACTTCTGTTAAGTCTGACAAATCATTTCCCTGACACAATAAATTTGTTATGGAACATTATCTCACTTGGAGGAAGGTCATGATGTGCTAAAGGTCATGCATGGTAACTTTATCTCATGAAAATGGTATCCCTACCATTCTAGTACAGACTCTTAAATGAAGGAATATTGAGCTGGCAATGAGAGATTCCTCATAAAGAGCCCCATTTATGGAAATCCTACAGGATTTCTTCATGGTATAAGATTTGAAAAGCAAACATTCGGGTTACAAAGGTACAACTGCATTGTCATTCTAGCAGTAACTGGGGAAGTATAAATAAGAAAGATTTGTACATTATTTCATTCTGAAATATGTTGATGTAGTTGCATTCAGATTCAAGACTTCTTTTCCTGAGGGTATGCAAAAGATTCAGAAGTGGCCTGCTTCAGAAAGATTTGTCCAAGCCGAAATGAGATATTTCCGCCATATTGCAAACTGACACAGAAGCCTGCAAAGCAATTTGGAGGGGATTTGGAGATTTGCAAACACTATTGGCAGTGTGTTCGCAAACACTGAAAATTGTTCCTCAAGCTCATTGTGTAAATAAAATGTGAGAATAGAGGGAGAGCTCTCTTTTGTGACTGACATGTCAAGCTTCTAATCAGAGGGGATAATTTTACCAGAGCTCTCCAGTCACGGTGCTTAAGGGAAAGGGTGTTGGAGTTATATTTCATTTTGTTATTATATGTTCTGTAGTCTTTGCTAGTTCTGCTGGTGATGTCTACTTGGGAAATAATGGACATTCAAGTCTTCCTACCTCTGTGCCACATTCCTGTCAAACTTGTTTTGCACTTGGTCTCTGTGACTTTTGGTGCCAGTTGGGCAGAACACAAGCCTGAAGGCACACACACACACACCGGCCACCATTAATCATAATTCTCTAGGCCATGGGTAGGCAAACTAAGGCCAGGGGGCTGGATCCGGCCCAATTGCCTTCTCAATCCTGCCCGCGGACAGTCCGGGAATCAGCATGTTTTTACATGAGTAGAATGTGTCCTTTTATTTAAATGCATCTCTGGGTTATTTGTGGAGCCTGCCTGTTGTTTTTACATAAGTAGAATGTGTGCTTTTTTAAAAAAAAATGCATCTTGGGTTATTTGTGGGGCATAGGAATTCATTCATTTTTTAATTTATTTTTTTCAAAATATAGTCCGATCCCCCACAAGGTCTGAGGGACAGTAGGCTGGCCCCCTGCTGGAAAAGTTTGCTGACCCCTGCTCTAGGCCCTTATTCTTGAAATCAGATATATTATTTCCCAAGGGGCACTTCTATAATGCACCACAGAGAGAGAAATGAATCCCTATAAGTTCCACATTTGCTGCCTGAGGTGAAGGACAAGATGGTGCCCCACCTTCTATGTACAGAAGTTGACACAACTTGCAGTTGAATCTTACTTCCACACTGGCAGTGAAACTGTGTCTTCCGTTCTGGAGCGCAATAAGAAGTAGGGGATAGAAGGAATAGTAAGTCTTACTATTGGGTGAGAGAGGTTGGGGGTGGCCTAGGGTGTGGTTGGTTGTCTTTGGCTGTCTGTAGTGAGATTTGTTTATGTGTGTGTGAGTATGGGGTATGTGGATTTTTGGATCAAGTTAGCCAGATTGATTCATATGCTGTCAGTGGATTCTTGTTGGTGTCTTGTTGGGCTATGTATGTGATAAAGGGGAACCATACCAGGGTGAAGACGTCTTCTTCTATTTCTCCCCGTGTCAGTTTCAGTTTATTGGTTAGTTTATCTAGTAAGGCTATTTCCCATACTATTTGATACCATTGGTCCATGTTGACTCCTGACAGGTTTCTCCAGTGTCTGGCTATGATGCTTCTGGCTGCTGAGAGTAGGTGGGTTATGAGCTCTTTATAATGTGAGTGGGCATTATTTTCTTGGAAGATGTACTGTTGGGCAAGTTCTGGGTTGGCATCTAATACTTGCTTATTTATTTTGCATATTTCTTGTATGACTGGTGCCCAGAAGAGTTGAGTTTTGGGACATTCCCACCACATGTGGAGGTATGTGCCTGTGGAGGTGCAGACTCTCCAGCATTTTGGTGAGGCTCCTGGGTATATTAGCGCTAGTTTCTGTGGCGTTAGGTACCACCTGTAAGTGAGTTTCAGGGTTTAAAGGGGTGTTTAGACCACATTCTAGTCCATTGGGTCGGGGTTAATCTCATAGCCTATATCATCCTCCCATTGAACAATACCTGAATTATCGGCAAACCTTGAAATAATTTTTATATAAAACTATTTAATAATAATAATCAAACCCCATCTGATACACAATGGAGCAGGTGATCTGATACCTTGCCGAGAATCTGTATGTGTAGAATTCAGTTTATTTGAGATTTCATCTAACATTAAAACATAGGCTGAATAATAGTGTGAATAAACAGCCTTTTCATTTCCCTACTTAAGGAAGTAAAAGAATGTGAGGTTGGGGCAGGAGGCACTGAATATAAAATCTCCCAAGTCTTGTAACTTTTGACACATTTTTAGGTAGTTAGGGCAAGAAACAAATAAAGGTGGGGGGGGGGACCTGTTCCCTGATTGTGATGGCCTGGGATGCAGACTCGGAGGCTGAACCTGAGGAATCCCAGCCTGCACAGGAGTCCCCGCCTCCAGAACCAGCTGAGCCGGGGCTGGGGCTTGAGCCTGAAGGGTCCTCACCTGTGCTGGATCCTCAGGTGCAGGCACCAGCTGAGTCTGCTCTGGCTCCTGAGGTGATGGAGGAACCATTGCCTGCAGGTGCTCCACTCTCAGCCCCATCAGGGGAAGCTGAGGTTGCCTCTGGGTCCGGTAACCCTCCAGCCTCTCCTGAGCTGCAGAGGCTCAGGGCAGAGAGGCGGAGGGAACTAAGTTCCCGCAGGAGGAGTGCTCACCTCCAGGCCAGGAGAGACGAGTCACCTGTGGACCAGGGCCGCCCTATGCCTCGGGACAGATAAAAGCCAGCCAGCCCCAGTCCCAGGTTTGCGGGAGCAACATTGTTGGTAGCCTGTTCCTGCCTGCACCCTGTCCTGCTCTCCTGCCAGAGTTCCTGGCCTCACCCGACTCCCTGCCTTGGACCCAGCTTCAGCTTTGATGGACAGCCTCCATACCGCACCCTCGACCTCAGACTGGACTCGGACCTCGCCGCACGGTTAACCCTCGGGTCCAGCACACTGATATTACTGGCTTCCTGACCAGCGTGTTCACTGATGTTCAAGAGGAAAAACCAAGTCCATATACAAAGCAAGCTAAATGGTCCAGAGCTCTACTTTAAGTTTGCTGTTTCTCCTTTTCTATTCCCATTTTCACTCTCCGTCTGTCTTCATTAGTCCGCTGGCACTTTGCTCGGATTAGTGAGCTAGTTTCCATGGTTTCTAATTTTCACTTTCTATCTTTCTTTGCTTAACTCATTAAATTGCTCATTACTTCAGTGCATTTTACAGGAGACATATTTATTGTATTAGTTACACAATGGCCAGATTAGTAAATGATAGGCAGCTTGCAATTTGAAAGAATATGTTTTAAGAACGGAGAGGAAATGCAAGATATATTGGTATTATCTAGTAGGTGTAGCATAACCAGAAAAAGTGCTTTCAATAATTTATTCTGTATCAACTGGTGGGGGCCAGAGTTCTTCCTATGGTTAAGAAATAATGCCTAGCTAATATGATAACTCAGAAAAACCATTCACCTTTAATTTTTGGCGTTCCTGGAGACTATGTTGAAAAGCTTGGCTTTACAAAATGGAAGGATTTTTGAGATGCACATAGCCAATTAAACGTGGCCTAGATGAGCTTGTATCTGCATCCATATTGGCCCAAGTGCGTGAAAAGATCTTAACTTGCAACTAAGAGGAGAAGAGAATGCTACGTAAAGAGAAAGCTATCCACGACAGGGCATAAGACACGGCAATATTCCTTCTAAGAGACTCTATGTTGCACAATAATGCTGTATACCAAATTGTCTCACTACTTAAACAAAGGCATTGATACTAATGTCTTTTCCTTTGTAACCTAAAGAGTATGTTTGTTGTTCCTTCATTGTCACGTGCTAAATTAAATGCAATTATCTTAGCTTACCCTGAAAAGACTTATGAAAGGATGAATAGAAACAATTAACATAACAACGGATACATTAACAGCAAAGGCTTGACTTGCAAGCACCTGTTTGTAGTTTTTGTGAGATAAGCATATTACCCTCTTTGTTTAGCCAAGCAAATGTTAAGTGCTGGGGGGGAGTGGGGACTTGCTGGTTCTCCCTACAGTGATCTGCTTTTCTGAGATGTATTTCAGCAAACCACAAGGTATTCAGGAGGGATAACTTTTCGGACCCAAGGCAGAAACCTACATGCCAGGCCATGCACCAAAACTACTAAAATCAAAGAAAGCATTGACTCATAGGGACAATGTCAAAACAAAAAGCTTTTTCTACATTACTAATGGGGCTTCTGAAACATTAAATAACTCTGGATTTTAAATAACTCAAAATCAAAGGGTCAGAATGCAATTTCCTGCTGAGGTTCATGTATAGACTGATGAACCATGCATTACAATAAAAAGGACCCATCACTGAAAACAGAAATCCCATGTCAAATTCTTCCCCTCTATTTGTTGTTGTTTAGTCGTTTAGTCGTGTCCGACTCTTCGTGACCCCATGGACCAGAGCACACCAGGCACTCCTGTCTTCCACTGCCTCCCGCAGTTTGGTCAGACTCATGTTTGTAGCTTCGAAGACACTATCCAACCATCTCGTCCTCTGTCGTCCCCTTCTCCTTGTGCCCTCCATCTTTCCCAACATCAGGGTCTTTTCCAGGGAGTCTTCTCTTCTCATGAGGTGGCCAAAGTATTGGAGCCTCAGCTTCAGGATCTGTCCTTCCAGTGAGCACTCAGGGCTGATTTCCTTCAGAATGGATAGGTTTGATCTTCTTGCAGTCCATGGGACTCTCAAGAGTCTCCTCCAGCACCATAATTCAAAATCTATAGCATGTAGCAAAACCTATAGGTATATCCTAATGTTATCATATTGTGGTTTTCCCTGCTCCAACTCCTCAGTAACAGCTTCTCATAGCAATGGAGATAGCAGAAACCTCGCCTGCCCTGGTCCTCTGGCATAGCATTCCATTCAACTTTCCCCATAATCCAATGTCACTTCAATATGCATTTGGTTTGTATGATACCAAGCAAAACAGACTTACCTTCACTGGTTCCAGTTACAGATGGGTAGCCGTGTTGGTCTGCCATAGTCGAAGTAAAAAATTCTTTCCTGTAGCACCTTAAAGACCAACTAAGTTAGTTCTTGGTATAAGCTTTCGTGTGCATGCACACTTCTTCAGATACACTGAAACAGAAGTTACCAGATCCTTCTATATATTGAGAAGGTGGGGAGGGGTATTACTTAGAAGGGTGGTGGGAATCGGAGATTGGCAGATAGCTGAGATGAGCCTGTTGACGACTCTTAACGACTGTAATAGGTCTTACAGGAAAAGGCAAGGGGTGAGAAGGTGAGAAATGGCTTAGTCATGTATAATGAGATAAGAATCCGATGTCTCTGTTCAGACCAGGTTTCTCTATTGTTTTAAGTTTGGTAATGAGTTGCAATTCAGCAGCTTCTCTTTCCAGTCTATTTCTGAAATTCCTTTGTAGTAAAACAGCTACTTTGAGATCTTGTATAGAATGTCCTGGGAGATTGAAGTGTTCTCCTACTGGTTTCTCTGTTTTGTGATTCTTGATGTCAGATTTATGTCCGTTTATTCTTTGGCGTAAGGTTTGGCCTGTTTGTCCAATATAGAGAGCTGAAGGACACTGTTGGCATTTGATGGCATACACAATGTTAGACGATGAGCAATTATTAATTATTAACTATGGGATGTGGCGCACATCTTGTTTTCAGGCCAAGGGAGCCGCCGTTTGTCCACAGACAGCTTTCTGGGTCATGTGGCCAGCATGACTAAACTGCTTCTGGTGCAACGAAACACCGTGACAGAAACCAGAGTGCATGGAAACACCGTTTACCTTCTCGCCAGTGCCTTGCAGAGCCAGGCAGAGGCCCGGGCCAGGTAGATAATGTGCCCCCCTTTTTTTTTACTCTGGGGATAACTGAAGTCTTATAAATAAGTAAGTATATAAATAATTTTCACAAAAGTTATGCTGACAAATATTTTTTTTCTTGTTTTCCTCCTCCAAAAACTAGGTGCATCTTGTGGTCTGGTGCGTCTTATAGAGCAAAAAATATGGTATCTACTTGCACTGGCATACTTTCGAACTGCTAGGTTGACAGGAGCTGGAACAGAGCAACGGGAGCTCACCCCATCACATGGATTCGAACCACCGACCTTCCGTTCGGCAAGCCCAAGAGGCCCAGTGGTTTAGACCACAGCATCTTCAACTGCCCCGAAGATGCCAGGACCATCACAAAAACCCATGAGCCATCATGGCTTCTCACTTTGCCATGCAGAGTCCCGATTTCCCAAATGCAAGCCTCTCCTCTGCTGCACCCTCAAAAAACCTCAAATCTTTCCCCACCTTTCCATTCATTGCTCGTTCCATTTCCTGGCCAGGGAAAGAGAGAAGCAACAACAACCAACTTCAGGTTCTCATTTGCACACTTGCAAAGCTGCTCATTAATATCGTACACCGGAGTGTAGTGTAGGAGGTGTCAGTGGGGCTGTGGATTTTTGAGGGTGTGCAAAGCAGGCACCCCCACACAGGGCAGGGCAGCCTGGTGCTCCTCTCCACGAACATTGGCTCCTTGAACGCTGGGAGAGGAGCGCCGGACCAGGCCCAGAACACACACTTCCTTGGAAGCAATTCCCATTGAACTCAGCGGAACTTTGTTGTTGTTGTTGTTTAGTCATTTAGGCATGTCAGACTCTTCGTGACCCCATGGACCAGAGCACGCCAGGCACTCCTGTCTTCCACTGCCTCCTGCAGTTTGGTCAAACTCATGCTGTTAGCTTTGAGAACACTATCCAACCATCTCGTCCTCTGTCGTCCCCTTCTCCTTGTGCCCTCCATCTTTCCCAACATCAGGGTCTTTTCCAGGGAGTCTTTTCTTCTCATGAGGTGGCCAAAGTACTGGAGCCTCAGCTTCAGGATCTGTCCTTCCAGTGAGCACCCAGGGCTGATTTCCTTAAGAATGGAGAGGTTTGATCTTCTTGCAGTCCATGGGACTCTCAAGAGTCTCCTCCAGCACCATAATTCAGAAGCATCAATTCTTCGGCGATCAGCCTTCTTTATGGTCCAGCTCTCACTTCCATACATCACGACTGGGAAAACCATAGCTTTAACTATACGGACCTTTGTTGGCAAGGTGATGTCTCTACTTTTTAAGATGCTGTCTAGGTTTGCCATCGCCTTTCTCCCAAGGAGCAGGCATCTTTTAATTTCGTGACTGCTGTCACCATCTGCAGTGCTCATGGAGCCCAAGAAAGTAAAATCTCTCACTGCCTCCAATTTCTTCCCCTTCTATTTGCCAGGAGGCGATGGGCCCAGTGGCCATGATCTTCGTTTTTTTGATGTTGAGCTTCAGACCATATTTTGCGCTCTCCTCTTTCACCCTCACTAAAATAAGTGGAACTTATTTCTGCATCAAATTGCTTCCGGATCTGGGCCTCTCACCTTCGGCCTTTCTCCACTGGTTGAACAGCCGTTTCAAACCTTTGCACCTTCATTCTTTAAGTGTTTGGTGCAGTGGGAGAAAGATTTGGACATGTTAATATAACTGTCAAAATAGAAAGCCATTCAACTTTCCACACTAGGACATTTCATGGTGGTTGATTCAGCAAAAGTTGTTTGGGTGAGTTGACCGGACAACACATAGACAGCACTTAAAGGTATGAGCCCAACGATCAACTGTTGATGAGGGCATCTAGCCTTGTCCAGGAAGTCAACCTTTGTAGTCAAGTACATATTGGAAATGTCAGTCTTTTTGCAACTGCAAAAAGCCCAGGTTTCCTTCCTCGTGTCTCCATCCGCTGGTTCAATTAGTTCACCATTCCACACTCATACTGCATGAGTGTTTGTTTTGGCTATTAGGAAAGGGGAGGAAAGTTATGTAATAAAAATATGTTTTAAAATACAGTTTTGACAATGCATCTGCAATACAGAAATGATATTTGACCGATCCCTATCTCAGCAATAACCAGTTTGAGGAACTGCTTGATGTGAAGGTAAACCACTGTGACTAGAACATGAGCTTCTGAAATTTAGTGGACATTCTTTCGTTGAATATTGGCTATCTTTGCATGTGAAATGAACAGTCGTGGGTGTGAGTATCAATGCAGATTGTAGGAAGGGCTCGGCGCTGTGGCAGCATATCTTTGCTAACAGGAAAAGGAAAAAAGAAAGACCAGAGAAATCGATTGATCACCAAACCTTATGAAAGCGTAACATGAAATGACATTGTAGTGTATGGCAAAACTGAAAGGATTAAAAACTATCCAGAAAAATATGGCAAAAAAAGTTATGGTTCATGAGGTTTTTTTGTTCATTGCAAAACAGATACAAAGTTGAATTAAAAGAAAAATGCAGGATAATGTTTTTTCCACCAGGACCCACAATTTACACGTTATATTTCCTGGAATTGAAATGTTGTCCTCTCTCCCCTCCACCAAAACCCCAAAAATTCAGTTTTGGGAAGGCATTTTACTCCCTAATTAGCTGAGCGTTTATTTAGATTAAAATCCATCTACGCACTGACGGCTCCCTGAAGTCATTCTAGCAATTCTGGCTGATGACATGTTTCATGTTAACCTTTCATTCTTCCCCCTTCTGCTGTTTTTAATCTATGTTGAAATGAACCATAATGTCACAATAATGCAATTGTCAAACCTCGGCTCATGATGACAAGACAAATGAGGAGTCTGACAGAAAGCATTTTAAATACAAATAAAGAACTATAGTTAAGACTGTGATGGAATGGAATGCACCAAAAGGCATGTGGCCCCTATGTAGTAGGGGGGAACCTGACCCACAGCACCCTGAAGTCCTTCAAGAGCCATTTCAATGGAGGTTTAGGCCCAGCTTTGGCACAGAAATTGCTTGGGTCGCCCTGTACAATGACATCTTCTGGGAGTAAAAGGTAAAGGTACCCCTGCCCGTACGGGCCAGTCGTGTCCGACTCTAGGGTTGTGCGCTCATCTCACTTAAGAGGCCGGGAGCCAGAGCTGTCCGGAGACACTTCCGGGTCACGTGGCCAGCGTGACGAAGCTGCTCTGGCGAGCCAGCGCCGCACACGGAAACGCCGTTTACCTTCCCGCTATAAAGCGGTCCCTATTTATCTACTTGCACTTAGGGGTGCTTTCGAACTGCTAGGTGGGCAGGAGCTGGGACCGAAAGACGGGAGCTCACCCCGCCGCGGGGATTCGAACCGCCGACCATGCGATCGGCAAGTCCTAGGCGCTGAGGTTTTACCAACAGCGCCACCCGCGTCCCATATCTTCTGGGAGAGAGACAGGAAATATGTTCCTGTTAGGTCTCCTTGACCTTTCAGCAGATTTCAGTACTATCAATCATGGTATCCTTCTGGAGTGGCTGTCCAAGTTGAGGATAGGTGAGGTGTGAGGTGGTTTTGGTCCTCCCTGGATGAACATTTCCAGAGGGTGATGCTTGGGGAGTGTTCTTCAGTCCCGTGCAGCCTTCAGTGTGGGGTCCCTCAAGGTTTGATATTTGTCCCCCATGCTGTTTAACATCTACATGAAACCGCTGAGTGGGGTCATCCAGAGTTTTGGAGTGCAGTTCTATCTTGGAAGTCAAACGGAATCCATTCCAGAAGTCCATTCGACTTCCAAAACGTTCAGAAACCAAAGCATGGCTTCCGATTGGCTGTAGGAAGCCCCTGCAGCCAGTCGGTAGCTGTGGAAGCCCTGTCGGACATTTGGCTTCCAAAAATAGTTCGCAAACCCGAACAGTCACTTCCGGGTTTGCGGCGTCCGGGAGCCAAAACGTTCGAGAACTAAGCTGTTCGAAAACCAAGGTACGACTGTATGTTGTCAACAATATGCTGGTGACACATAGCTCTGCTTCTCTTTTACACCTGCAGGTGAGGCAGTGGATGTTGTGGACCGTTGTCTTGCCTCGGTAATGGACTGGATGAGAGCCAACAAACTGAAGCTCAATCCAGGTAAGACGAAGGCACTAATAGTGGGCAGTTCCCTAGATGGATGGGAGGTTGCCTGCTCTTGATGGGGTTACAGTCCCACTGAAGGGGTGGGTATTTAGCTTGGGGGGCAGAGACACCAGGGTGCCCCCAAGACTGGGAGGGCCAGCATGTGCCATGCACATGTGATGCCACACAAGAGGCGTCACATCGTCTAAAGGAGGCCGAGCACTCTGGAGGAGCCGGCCACTAAAGCTGTGGTGTGCAACATGTGTGATGTCGCAGCCACTTTCCAACCAGCCACTTTCCAACAAAGATTGAGGGGGCCAAAGACATATTGGCCCCCTAGAGTTGGCATGCCTATTGAGGGTACTTCTGGGTCCTCTGTGGTCACTTGAGGCTCACATGGCCTCAGTGCCCTCAACTTTGGCTGGTGGCCCCTCTACACCCCTATCTGGACAGGGTTAACCTGACTTCTGTCGTCTGTGCTCTGGTAACCTCTAGGTTAGATTACTCCAATACATGGGGCTGCATCTAATTAGAGAAAACATGGACTAAGACACTGACAATTTTTTCTGCAAGGCTCTGTCCTTGGCCCATTTTTATCAATGACTGAGGTGAAAGGGTGGAGGGAATCCTTATCAGATCTGTAAGTGACACAAAATAATAATAATAATAATAATAATAATAATAATAATAATAATAATAATATAATACCCTGCCCATCTGGCTGGGTTTCCGCAGCCACTCTGGGCAGCTTCCAACAGAATATTAAAATACAATAGTCTATTAAACATTAAAAGCTTCCCTAAACAGGGCTGCCTTCAGATGTCTTCTAAAAATCTGGTAGTTGTTTTTCTCTTTGACATCTGGTGGGAGGGCGTTCCACAGGGCGGGTGCCACTACCGAGAAGGCCCTCTGCCTGGTTCCCTGTAACATGGCTTCTCGCAGCAAGGGAACCGCCAGAAGGCCCTCGGCACTGGACTATCTGGGAAGGATAACTAACATCTCAAAAGATTGGAATAAAATGTAAAATGGTCTTGGCAGAGTGGGAAATCCCAAAATAAACCTAAACAGAGACAAATGCAAAGTTTGGCGAGGAGAGCAATTGCACAGTTATGGAACAGATGGCACCTGGCTTGGCAGTGTTACGCGTGAAAAGGCTTTCAGCTGTGGCATTACAGCATGCTGAACATGTCAACAATTTGATGCAGTTCCTGAAAGAGTTAATGCCATTTGAGGCTGCATTTATAGAACCATAGTTTCCAAGGCACAGGAAGTAAGTGTTCCAACTTTATTCTGTGCTGGTAGAATACTCATATGGAATACTATATGCAGTTCTGGCTGTTAAGTTGTGGGTGAACATATCAGACGACACAGCGATTCTTCAAACAGCTCTTGCTTATTCACAGGCCAGAACAGAACTGAACTGAAGGGCTCAGCCAGCCTGCTTATATAGAGCTCCACTACAACGCAACAGTAACCATTTTCTGTAACTATCCAATCACTGAATGTCACTTTCAGTCCCTTATTTGCATATGTGGACCTGAGTGAAAACTATCTACAGTAACCCCCTGCTGGCCCAGGGTGAGAACTTCAGTACATAACACTGGCTGCCACACTTCAGGAATTATATCGATAAATTGGAACAGATTCAGAGAACAAATGTGGTCAGCAGTATGAAAAAGGCATCCTCTGAGAAAACTTTGAAGAAACCTTGTATGTTCAGCTGAAATAAAGAGAAGACTGAATGAGAGGAAACATGACAGCATACATGGAGGTGTGTCACACAGAAAAGGACAAATACTTGTTCTTTTTTCTTTTTTTAAATTTTTATTAGCAATTTCAACATAGCAAAATAGCAACACATATCATATTCCTTATTTCCCCCCCCTTTTTTCCCACCTCCCCATCCAACCCTCCCTGCCCCCCCAAGACTTCTCTCAGCTCCTCTCTCTGATTTCGCCACA
This sequence comes from Podarcis pityusensis, assembly GCF_964106645.2. NCBI lineage: Eukaryota > Metazoa > Chordata > Lepidosauria > Squamata > Lacertidae > Podarcis > Podarcis pityusensis. Next base: position 91,813,334 of record NC_138032.1, read on the forward strand.
CGTTATTCTCTGCATATTATAAAATTGTATAAATCCTTATATTATCTATCTACCATGTTATCAATCAATAAATTTGTCTATGTTTATTCAAAACCTGCCAAGGAGTCCAATTCATTTTGTTGTCTTTTTAAATAATTTGTAAAAAGTTCCCATTCTTCTTTGAAGTCACAGTTGTCCTTATCTCGCAGTTTGTATGTCAATTTAGCCAGTTCTGCATAGATCATCAATTTCTCTTGCCACTGTTCTTTTGTCAGGGTTTCCTCATTCTTCCATCCTTGTGCTATCAAGACTCTTGCCACTGTTGTAGCATACATAAATAATTTCTTTGTTTTCCTTGGCAAGTCTTGTCCTACAATCCCTAACAGAAATGCTTCTGGGGTTTTTTTTTACAAATGCCATTTTAAACATTTTCTTCAATTCATTATATATCATTTCCCAATATTTTTTTTTAACTTCTCTACATTCCCACCACATATGATAAAAAGGAGGACAAATACTTGTTCTGATCCAGAAAACTATCTTGATGTCTTCCCAAGTTGGGTGCAAACTTGCCTTCAGGAACAAGCAGTGAAGAAAGGCAGGCTCCATTGGGTTGGTGGATGCCACAGAAAAAACAGACCCAAGCTGCTCCAAACCTCCTTTGAACTCCAGTGTTGAAGATGTCCTCACCTCCTCATCCTCTAAATAAATCCTACCTCATTATAAAGCGTGTTCTCCCTCATGGAGAGCACATGTTGCGGTGGGGGCTGACAAGACACCTCACTGTTGCTGGGCAAAAGAGTTTGGCCACCTTTAAGCAGGGGTGGGCTGTTACTGGGGAGATTTATAGGTTGCCATTTATTGATTGACAGCCCTGTTTGTTAAATACAATGCATGCAGTGACGAGCTTCCTCTTTCACTGCGTGCTTCGGATCACCCGCCCTCCCTTCCCTAATCTTAGGTTGTTTCCTTGACCTTCCTATGCCTGTCATGGGGTCGCCTGCTTTAGGGGCAGGGGCCTGGTAGGAATTTTGTCCATTTGGCTGATTGGCTGGTGCCATTTGGTTTTTGCCTACTGCATAGCAAATCGTCACAACTTGTAAGGTTGCGGTTAGGCATTGGTTTGGGAATTGGTTGGTGGAGGGGTATGGATTTGGGTGTGCCTGCCCCTTCAAAATGCTGCTGCTGCAAGGGTTTTCTGTTAAACGAACCCAGGGGCTCCCCATGCTTTTGTCCGAACCCCCTGGCAAGGGGCTAGGGCCACGCAAGAGCCCCTGGGAGCATTCTGGGGAGAGGTGAGGCACGGTTCCCAGTCCCGTCTCTCTCCCCAGGTGACTTACCCTTTCTGTCTTCGGGGGGGTGCGAATGTCAGAGCTGTCCCCGTGCGGGGTCAGTTAGTGCTCCCAATGCCTAAGCAACCACTCACATTGCTGTATCTTTAATAAAGTTGTGGCCAAAATTATGCCAAAAACCTTAAACAAAAATCAAGTGTCATTGTGTTCTTATTTGGGGTGTCTTGGGGACCTCGACGTGCAAATCCAATCAAAAGCGACTATGGGGTGCAACACTCATCTCGCTTTCAGGCCGAGGAAGTCGGCATTTGTCCACAGACAGCTTTCCGGGTCATGTGGCTAGCATGACAAAACCGCTTTTGGCGCAACGGAACACCGTGATGGAAACCAGAGTGCACAGAAACGCCGTTTACCTTCCCGCCACAATGGTACCTATTTATCCACTTGTACTGGCATGCTTTTGAACTGCTAGGTTGGCAGGAGCTGCAAGAGAGCAACGGGAGCTCACCCCGTCACAGGGATTCAAACCACTGACCTTCCGATTGGCAAGCCCAAGAGGCGCAGTGGTTTAGATCACAGTGCCACACGTTCCCTAAGTTTGTTATTGTGTTATATATTACAGTGGTACCTCAGGTTACAGACGCTTCAGGTTACAGACTTCGCTAACCCAGAAATAGTACCTTGGGTTAAGAACTTTGCTTCAGGATGAGAACAGAAATCGCGCAGCGGCAGCGGGAGGCCCCACTAGCTAAAGTGGTGCTTCAGGTTAAGAACAGTTTCAGGTTAAGAACAGACATCCAGAACGAATTAAGTTCCTAACAGTCAGTACATAAGAGAGGCAACCAAGTTTGCATTCTCATGATAGCGCAAGAGATGTTAATCCAGGAGCAAAATGGAAGTGGAGACGAAGGGGAGAGGGAGATTTCTGGTGCTGGGTAGAGAAGGACCAGGCAGGCCACACGGTGAGAAAGGCATTGTTTATTCCAAGCAATAAGATAGAAAGAGAATTTGCCAGGCAAGAGTGCATGATTGCATTACGGTGAACCCAGCTAAGTGAATATTTGACACAGGATAAATCTCTTAATAAAATTACTGCACTCCAGTCCCCGACACACTCTGCATATGTAATAAAACTCTTTAAAATGAATAGCTGATAAGGAAATGAACCTTTTCACTGAATGAATAAACACACATGCATGCGTCTGCACACACAAATACCAAATGGTAAAACATACTCCTAGTGATTATCAGAGTGTTAAAATAATAACACTATGAAAGAAATAAATCTGCCCTGCGGCAAATTACGTCTCTGCTATACTTATGTTGAAACCTTGCCCAAACACCTGATAAAGGAATAAACCTGTTAAAGGAATAAATTGGCCACACACTAAGGTTATCCTCAGATTTACACTGGACTGCAATGATAAACCTTCTTTTTCATTAGTCCAATAGATCATAGGATTTACAGTACTTACAAATGTTTCAGCATTAAATGTAAGCAGGAGTGCTGTTGTGTCTGCATGCATTTGGGGCTAGGCAGGGTCGATAAGGAGACTGAATATCGCTCCACAAAAATTCTTTCTGGAAGCAGCAGCAGAATAACTGATTACGAGAGGTTCAGAGCCACTATCGTCCACACCTTTCAGAAGGATTGCTGCAACTGTGAGTTCTCAGAGCCAGCGAATACGGAGAACTGCTAAAATGTGGCTGTGTCTGCTCCCATCTTCGTTAGACCGCCAGGTTAAATTAACATATGTATTTTTAATTAATTTTATTTACAACATAAATCCACCACAACACAAATAAACGAATCCACCACCATTAGACATGAACATAACATAAAACAAACACAACATAACATAAAACAAATGGCAAAAATAAAAGACTTCCTTTATCCTGTACATGGCCTCCTTATTTACTTCTTATAAACTGTTTCCTTTATGAATTATTATTACGTGTTTTTTTTCCTTCAAATTATGACTTAAAAAAACAACCACAAAGCCTCCTGCAGACATTAATCGAAACAAGTCCAGGTTTGCATTTTAGGGCACTGTTTTGTAAAGTATTCTTTACATTTTCCCCATTCTTTTTGAAATTCTTGTCTGGGGAGTCCCCTAATTGCCTCTGTTAATCTAGCCAATTCAATATAATTTAGTAATTTATCCTGCCATTCTGTTTTCGTTGGCACAAATTCTTTTTTCCAATTTCTGGCAATTAAGGTCCTTGCCGCGCCTGTGGCATAAAGGAATATTTTCTGATCTTCTCTTGTTATACCTGTGTCCTTTATCCCTAATAGGAAAGCTTCTGTATTTTTCATAAAGTTATGCTTAAACATTTTTTTAAGTTCATCATACACTATGTCCCAGAAGCTTTTGATTTTTTCACAGGTCCACCAAACATGTATGAGTTTACCGCACCTCCAACATAAATTTGTTTTTGTTTGCCAAAATAGCTGAAATGTGAAATTAACATTTTAGTTATGACAAGATGCACAGAGAGAAGACCATCTGAATTCCTGCCTTTGAGTGTATTAGCTATCTCAAAGAACAGGTTCTTCCTCATTTTCTCACCTGTAGTTTAATATTTTTAATTGGTATCATCTTGGTCCTATACAGATTATAGCTTCTTTTTCTTTACGTCCTGATGGCACAGAATGACATATCATGAAGCATCGTTGCAAGAACCCCAGGGCAAAGATGATTTCTCTTGCACTCTCAATTATAATAGCTCCACAATCCAGTCAATTCAGATTTAAAATCATGCTGCGCTGGAATCCACAGGTATTAGTGGAGTTTGGCTCAGGATAGGTGTTATATGGGATTTGTTCTGCAAATTTCTCCGGCTTTTTTGAAACATACATTGCATTCCTTCAATGCAAATAAATCCTTTGAATAAAGTAATTCACCATTTGTTTTATCTTTCTCAAAGAATATGATAATATTGCCCTAGTTCGGTTGTTGTCATTATATTGACGATATATTTTGTGGTTTTATATTTTGATTTTGTTCTGCGAACCGCCCCAAGACCTCCGGGTATAGGGTGGTATATTAATATTATTATTATTATTATTATTATTATTATTATTGGTTATCTTACACTGCCTGCTTCCAATGGAACCTTCCTCGGTGGCGCTGGGACTGACAAGTCCTTAGTGTCCTCATGCGCTAAGAGAACATGACAGTCTGGTGAGAACTGCAATATAAATGTCTGGTCAATGTTTAGAACGTGCAGCTAAGGACTTCTTTGTGTATAGTCCAGGGGTCAGTAAGCTTTTTCAGCAGGGGGCCAGTCCACTGTCCCTCAGACCTTGTGGGTGGCCGGACTTTTTTTGGGGGGGGGATGAATGAATTCCTGTGCCCCACAAATAACCCAGAGATGCATTTTAAATAAAAGGACACATTCTACTCATGTAAAAACACGCTGATTCCCAGACCGTCCGCTGGCCGGATTTAGAAGGTGATTGAGCCGGATCCGGCCCCCGGGCCTTAGTTTGCCTACCCATGGTGTATACATACCACTCACTTGATGCGAGTGCAAATGTACCATTACTGATATCACAGCACAGATAACACATAACACATGTTGGCTCACATCATCGCAAGCCCACAGTTTTCCAGTGGTGCTTTCACACATTAGATTGCCAGCTATCAATTATTTCCCACAGAATTTTCACCTAGAATTCTTCCTAATGTCTTAAAGAGAGATAAAGGAGACAAAAGCCATGCTTTGAAAGCCTGTTACTTTAGAACTTTTCACTGGTTGATATTCGGTGTGTTCTCTGCCTATGTTCCTACATTTTAATTTATTTTTAGTTTTTATTTATACTTTTCAAGTTTATACATTTCTTAGTTTTGCAATCCATTTAACATTTTAAAATTTGACTTCCTTCCCCCTCTTCCTGCGGCTCCTTAATTATTATTATTTTTTAATATCTTCTTCATATGCAAATTCATTTCACTTGCTCATTTAATTATCTACCGTAAATAACTGCAGGTTATTACAATAATCCTGCTAATGTTTTTATCTGTTTACAATTTCTCTGTAAATATTCAATAAACCATTTCCATTTGTTTATAAAAAGTTTGTTATTTTGATTTCTCATTCTTCCGGTAAATTTTGCCATTTCTGCATACAGTGGTACCTCGGGTTAAGTATTTAATTCGTTCCAGAGGTCCGTTCTTAACCTGAAACTGTTCTTAACCTGAAGCACCACTTTAGCTAATGGGGCCTCCTGCGGCCGCCGCGCCGCCAGGGCACGATTTCTGTTCTCATCCTGAAGCAAAGTTCTTAACCCGAGGTACTATTTCTGGGTTAGCGGAGTCTGTAACCTGAAGCGTATGTAACCTGAGGTACCACTGTATTCCATGAGTTTTTGGAACCATTCTTCCTGTACTGGGACTTCTAATTCTTTCCACTTTTCCTACAAGAATAATACATCCGAAGTGACAATATGGCTAGGAGTGCCTCTGCTATTTCCTTCCCCAAAGGTTGAGCGTAAGTTGGTGCTTTTCGTCTCAAACGGCCTAGCTGCCATGCGTCTACTTTATACTACGATCTGCTTTACAGGGAATAATAAATACACTATGCTCCTATGACACTATGATGACATCCCACGGCCATTGTTGTTCCAGTTTCCCATATCCACAGCTCTACTCTGAGAGTGCTTAAAGGTAAAGGTAAAGGGACCCCTGACCGTTAGGTCCAGTCGTGACCGACTCTGGGGTTGCGGCGCACATCTCGCTTTATTGGCCGAGGGAGCCGGCGTACAGCTTCCGGGTCATGTGGCCAGCATGACTAAGCCGCTTCTGGCGAACCAGAGCAGCGCACGGAAACACCGTTTACCTTCCCGCCGGAGAGGTACCTATTTATCTACTTGCACTTTTGACGTGCTTTCGAACTGCTAGGTTGGCAGGACTGAGAGTGCTTAATAGGATGGAATTTCGAACCCAAGGGTTCCAAGAGGAATTAGCCATTAGTTGATTAAGCAATCTATGGCCTTTTAAGCTGTGGTCGGGGGTGGAGAGAGGCTATCGCGTTTGTTTGTTTTTAAAAGTAAAAAAGGCAAAGGACCCCAGGGCGGTTAAATCCAAGCAAGCACTCATCTCACTTTTCAGGCCAAGGGAGCTGGCATTTGGCCACAGACAGCTTTCCGGGTCATGTGACCAGCGTGACAAAACCGCTTCTGGCGCAACAGAACACCATGATGGAAACCAGAGTGCACAGAAACGCCGTTTTCCTTCCCACCGCAACGGTACCTATTTATCCACTTGCACTGGCATGCTTTCGAACTGCTAGGTTGGCAGGAGCAGGGACCGAGCAACGGGAGCTCACCCCGTCACAGGGATTCAAACCACCGACCTTCCGATCGGCAAGCCCAAGAGGCTTAATGGTTTAGACCACAGCGCCACACGTTCCCTAAGTTTGTTATTGTGTTATATATTACAGTGGTACCTCAGGTTACAGACGCTTCAGGTTACAGACTCCGCTAACCCAGAAATAGTACCTCGGGTTAAGAACTTTGCTTCAGGATGAGAAGAGAAATCATGCAGTGGCGGCAGCGGGAGGCCCCATTAGCTAAAGTGGTACCTCAGGTTAAGAACAGTTTCAGGTTAAGAATGGACCTCCAGAACGAATTAAGTTCTTAACCCGAGGTACCACTGTACTGTGTTTTTATACTGTAAATCACCCTGATATCCTCAGATGAAATTTAAGTAACAACAACAGCAGCAACAGCAAGAACAACTTTTGTGTTACCACAGCCTTATTTTTGGGGTGTTCTTCCTCGCAGTGTATATTATTTCTGAAAATTAGCAAAGATGTTCCTGGCATCGGTTTTCTCTATGGCCAAGGGTGCTCTCCAACTAAGTCATACTCAGAGCCTTCAGAGAAGGCCCGTTGATTTTTGAATATGACTAGTCTTGGATATTGCCCTAAAATGTGCACGACCAAAGTGGCAGGGATGGTGTCTTAAACATTGTTCCATCAAAAGAGTTATGACTGGCTTCTGTGATCCTCTGTTACGGATGACTACAGAGTACGGCGGACATCCGGCTGTGCTGGAAACAAACCTTGATCTGCCGTTTGGTATTTTTGCTTGAAAAATGACTTGGAGTCATAGAGATAGAGGCTGATATCAAACACTTCCTAACAGAAGCCAGAATACAAAAAGGTCCACCATCAATATTTTCCTTGCTTGGATTTGGGGTGCATGTATGTTGTGTATTTATGCATAAACACAGAATGCACACATACATGTATTTTTCTGGCATGTTTATTATGACTCAGTAATTGCTTTGATGATACTTAACATACCCAAAGGTTGGAGGGGTTTATGTGAGATGAGGGACAGCGCAGAGAATAATGCAAAGACAAACCATGATAATGACCGCTCCCCGCTTAAAACGGGGGGCGCCCTTTGCGTGGACGCGCGCAGCCCCTAGATCTGGAGCGGCTCCAACAGCATAGGCTTGGTTTGCCTTCCCTCAGGTGGGATACCTGGAGGTCTCCGCCTACCTCAGTCAGTTGTCCAATCCCACCTGGGGGAAGCGTTGCCAAGGAGACCAGGCCAGGTAGGGGAGGGATTACCTGCCCACACAATAGAGGGAGGATCTTACCTGGGAATCCTCACTTGGCTCCAGAGCTTCTCCCACCCTACCCACCCTCAGTTAATGTCTTATTTGCAGGTTAACTTTTCTTCACAGGTTTTGCAGGTTAACTTTTCTTCGCAGGTATGCGGGCGCTGCTACGTTAAGGTCGCTGTTAAAGGGCCGGAAAGGAATTTCCCTGCATTGGCAGGTTTTGCCTTTCCCATAGCAAAACGTCACAACTTTGGCGGTATCAGGCCTTGGGCGGAATCCTTTAGTCCATCTTCCTCTTTGCGGCGGCGATACCAGGGTTCCCCGTTAAAGGGGTTTCTGAAGGGAGGCTTTGACCGTACGCTGAAAGGTCGTCATTGCTCTCCCCTGCGGCAGCGGCGTAATGGGGGCGGCTATCTCTGCTTGAACATATGTTCTCCAGAGCCGGCCCATCCCCCTCACACACAGTGGATAACCCTGATGCTCCCTAGGTCCCCGGCTGGGGACTGGGGAGGGAGAACACCCAATGCCTGAGCCAAGGTCTACCCACGTTTGAAATTTAATAAAGTTGTGGCCAATTTAATCCCATAGCACGTTGTCATGAGTCGTTATTCCACATGACGGGGGGACCGCGCGGGATCTGGGGACTCCGCCTGTCCACGCAAAATGCTATGTTAAACGAATGTTCATTATATTCTACAATGTGATAAGACGTGTGCCCCTGATTACAGTATTAAGAGACAGTTACTGCACCGTGGTAAATTGTAACCTGGAAAAGTCTTGCTTCTGTCTTTATATTATTTTTTTTAGGGCGAGAGGAGTTAATTATATTTATAGATGTTAAAAGCGCAAGGATATGAGTCTATCTTGTCACTGGGTGTAAAGATGGGGTAAAGGGATGTGCCCACTGAAAGAGAATTAATATACCAATATATATATATGTATAACAAAACATTATAGATAGGTTTTTTGACCTACATCCATCATTTACCTTACAGAAGAACATCTCGCCCTGTGTTTATAAAGCATGACGCTGATATTTTTCATCGGTGTGGAACTATGAGCTACCATCCTGTACACATTCTTTGAAGTAAAAATCTACATAAATGAAGAGGTTAATGGAAATGTGGGCGATATTATTACTATTAAAGAACACCGACAGGCTGCATTCTCACATTTTAAGCAGCCAGGGGTACAATCGCTAACCATGAAGTATATTCAGCAATCTCTCTCTTTTTCCCCCAGTTGCCCACCGCAGCCAATATTACAAAAACATAAATCATAATGTTTCAACAAAAGCAAAATTTAATTTTCTCCTTTCAACTGTTATCTGGGCCGGGTAGTATATGGCAGGCTGCGGCCGAGTCATTTATTACACTTGCTGAATGGATAATGGCAGGGAGAGTCTATTATACCCAGCTTTGTTAGAGCTTTGAATGTGCTACTGAAACCTGTGGCAGTCTAAATCTCTTTACATCTGTAATAGATACACAGCACTCTATTATTTCATGCCAGTGCAAAATTAAATAGTTGTGTGTTTGGGGAGGGGGAGAGAGCAGAGAGGGAGAGAATGGACGGCATTTTACTGAAAGCACTTTAAAGGGAAATGATCTCTCCAGAACTCATTTCTATGTCTCAAACTCATTTTGTTTTTGCTCTTGAAAAAGCATTGGTTTCTTTTTCACCAGAATGCCCTGGGAATGCACCCTGCTCCGGGCTCAGGCTCCAGCTTATTTATGCCATTTTGCCAAAAGCGTATAAAATGCTTCATTCTGTTAGCGTGCAAAATTAAGTATATAAATACATTAAACTGCTTACTTGGTATCTAAGCCAGAGTTGAGCACCTGCAATCTTTTCTCATATTTAGACATAGGACTCAGATACTATTTATGCCTAGAATCACTGGGATAACATTAGGGATTCCGTGAAAGAATACCAGTGCCCGACAGAGAAACAATTTTAGCTGATTTCCCCTGCTACAGTGGCAGATCCTGGGGTCTCAGATTTCAGCTCTGCCCTGTGCTTTGCCAAAATTTGGTATCCCCACCCCCCACCCCGCTTCTCACACTACATTCTAAATCAGGGGTCAACACACTTTTTCAGCAGGGGGCCGGTCCACTGTCCCTCAGACCTTGTGGGAGGTGGACTATTTTTTGGGGGGGGTGAATGAATTCCTATGCCCCACAAATAACCCAGAGACGCATTTTAAATAAAAGGACACATTCTACTCATGTAAAAACACGCTGATTCCCGGACCGTCCGTGGGCCGGATTTAGAAGGCGATTGGGCCGGATCCAGCCCCCGGGCCTTAGGTTGCCTACCCATGTTCTAAATCATAGTTGCAGTGTCTCCCTGAGGCTCAGTGCCCAGTGCAACTGAACCAGTCACACTCCCCTAAATCAGCCTCTGCCTGGTAGAACCATGTACCCCGGATCTGTTCTTGAAATTTGGGGCACCCTGTAGCCCTGGAGGAACCTCCACTGGACCAAAAAGCCCTGTCGCAAACTGAGGGAACTGTTAAGTTGTGGGTGAACATATCAGACGACACAGCGATTCTTCCAAAGCAGCTCTTTATTTGTAAGCTGGAACAGAACTGAACTGAAGGGTTCAGTCAGCCTGCTTATATAGAGCTCCAGTACAACGTAACTGTAACAACTTTCTGTAACTATCCAATCACTGAATGTCACTTTCAATCCCTTATTTGCATATGTGGACCTGAACTATCTACAGTATCCCCCTGCTGGCCCAGGGTGAGAACTTCAGTACATAACAGGAACCCTCTTGCTTATAGAAGAGCAAACGTGGGTGTACTCTGGTATATGCCTAGATTTGCACATTGTGTGCTGGGCCCATTCTGGGTGCCTCTTCCCATGCCAAGTAAACAACACCGTAATAATAAAATATAATAATAGTAGTAGTAGTAATAATAATAATAATAATAATTTATTTATACCCTACCTATATGGCTGGGTTTCCCCAGCCACTCTGGATGACTCCCAACAGAATATAAAAGATGTGATAAATACATTAAAAACTTCCCTAAACAGGACTGTTTTCAGATGTCTTCTAAAAGTCAGATAGTTGTTTATTTCCTTGACATCTGATGACAGGGCGTTCCACAGGGCGGGCGCCACTACTGAGAAGGCCCTCTGCCTGGTTCCCTGTAACCTCACTTCTCGCAGGGAGGGAACCGCCAGAAGGCCCTCGGTGCTGGACCTCAGTATCCGGGCAGAACGATGGAGATGGAGATGCTCCTTCAGGCATGCAGGGCCGAGGCCGTTTAGGGCTTTAAAAGTGTGGGTAAAAAGAGACCACATCTTTTTTTGACTATGGTGAGGGAAACGGGGTTGGCATGACATTGGGTTAACATCTAGGCCCCTGTTACACCATCCCAGCACCCCGTTTGGGAGATGCCATAGTTGCTAAGCAGTGTAGACGAACCAAGGTGGTGCATGTCATGAGAATGGAATCCATTTGGTAACCTGAGGTGTGTGGTGTCAGGCCTAGGAACTGGTGCACCATCTCAACACCCTTTATGGGTGTCCTGCAGTGACATTTCTGCCCAAGTTAGTGACAAATAGCTATCTGTAAAACTCCTAACAATCACATGCTGTCCAATGAGAGAAAGGTGAAAACCTCTCAATTGATGGCCGTTCTTTGAGTGCCGAGAATAAGAACCTCCATATTATCAAATGCCTTGCAGGCATCATGGGACAATATAGATTGTATGGTTTTTGGGATATGCCATTGAATAGCCTCTTAATGCAGGTGATTAAAGTTCTGTTTCATAATAAGCCCATCTGGTCTGGGTTCCTGGGTATAGGCCGCCGAGAGCCACACTGGCTGGTCTCTCTTTGATAATATAGCTATAAATTTTTTGGCTCCCATATTAATAAGAGAGTTTGGCTCATGTGACTCCAACAACTCACCATCTTCGTTAGGACTGTTACACAATTATGTGACTCTTGTTTCCAAGTATCTGGAACTTCCAAGTATCTGGAACTTCCAAGTATCTGGAACTTCAGCGCCAGCAATAATGCTCTTAGATAGATGGAGAAGAGATGTTAGCTCATCGTTAAATGTTTGATAAAACAAACCAATGTATCCATTGGTATCTGGTGATTTCCCAGTCAAATTCTGCTATGGTTGTGGGCATGTGAAGCATCTCTGTGTGCTCCAGTCGCTTCACTGACTAGCACTGGGGCTGCCTCAGTATTTTTCTGCTTCACTTGCTCAGCGTGTATACCCATAAATAAACAGATAATATGCCATCATAAGCCTGCAATGCTCTCGCGCAAGGAAACTGGTCCTCTGAAAAGTAAGATTCTGGACATGGAAGTGGAATGTATAAAACAGTCCAACAGGAATGATCAATTCTGCTACCCATCTGTTTCTCTTCAAATGTTATCATTACCTAGAACTGTCCGTAAGTCAGTCAGTCAGTCAGACAGATATTCTATTGGCTCAACCAAAGGCCATGGCGTTTCCATCTGGGGGCAAATATATATATATTTAAAGAAGGTAAAGGACCCCTGACAGCTAAGTCCAGTCACAAACGACTCTGGGGTTGCGGCACTCATCTCGCTTTACAGGCCGAGGGAGCCGACGTTTGTCCGCAGACAGTTTTTCTGGGTCATGTGGCCAGCGTGACTAAGCCGCTTCTGGCAAAACCAGAGCATCGCACGGAAACGCCATTTACCTTCCCACCGGAGCGGTATCTATTTATCTTCTTGCACTTTGACGTGCTTTATAACTGCTAGGTTGGCAGGAGCTGGGACCAAACAATGGGAGCTCACCCTGTCGCAGGGATTCGAACTGCCGACCTTCCAATTGGCAAGCCCTAGGCTCAGTGGTTTAGACCACAGCGCCACCCGTGTCCCATATATATATATATTTATTTAGGAGGGCCGAAATTGAAGTGTAGGATACATAACAAAAATTATATACATTGATATCCATCAACATCTTGGTTCTCAGCAGTTTTAGCAAAGAGACATTGTTATTGAGAATTATTTTAGAAGTGTGGTCAGTGGCAGTGGTTTGCATGGCACAACAACCTTTCATACAATGTGGAATAACCATTTCACATTACAAGGGCAGTATGGAGAAGGCATCACAAGGATGTCATTTCAAGCAGCTAATGCATCCTAACCAATCCTATTAAGTTTTCAAAAATATAGTTCGCTAACCACAGCTTGAATGCACAAACACAGATATGCTCCATTTCCTTCTGCTTAATCGTTAATTTATGAATTTTTTAAAAAATCTTATGGCGGGTGGCATGTTGCCATGTATAACTTTCCATTTTGTATTGGAAAAAATCGATAAGGACTCTACAAAAAGAGAGAGAGCAATGTTCACTATGCAGTAAGCTGTGCCCTGGTGGCATTCACAGTCATAGATTGACATCTTATAAATCTAGCATGGTATATAAATTTATTAACAGTAAAAGCAGTTGGGAAACAAAATCCTCCACCCCAAACGGAATCAAATACAGTGGTACCTCGGGTTACATACGCTTCAGGTTACATACTCCGCTAACCCAGAAATAGTGCTTCAGGTTAAGAACTTTGCTTCAGGATGAGTAGAGAAATTGTGCTCCGGCAGTGGCGCAGCAGCAGCAGGAGGCCCCATTAGCTAAAGTGGTGCTTCAGGTTAAGAACAGTTTCAGGTTAAGTACGGACTTTCGGAACAAATTAAGTACTTAACCCGAGGTACCACTGTACGTCTTTTGGTTCATGGGAACTGTGAGAACAGATTCAACTGCTGAAGGTCTTATTCAAAATACTAACTGACAGGGAAGTCAGAATAGAAAAACTGTCTGAGTGAAGTTAGCCCCAGACTTACTTCCCCCATTAAATAAGAGTTTATCCTTTAGCTTCATCTATTATCGAGTCATAATTCTCATTGCCTGGCTTGTAATACCATTTTCTGTCTCACACTCTGATAACAAGAAGTGAGTGTCCTGCACTCCCTCCCTCCCCATCAAATCTTCCGCTCATCTTTAAGCAAGAGGATTGAAATGATCCGCAGGTGAAGCTCCAGCGCCTCCGTGGCTACTCAGCTTTTAAAAGCCTTCTTATCTATGCACAGGAAAAGGAAAGGCGCTTGTCGTATCATTTTCTTATCACGTATGCAATGCTTTCCCCCATCATACCATACAAGTTGATTGATTCAGTCTACAGATAGCAGCTACCCAGAGATGCTAAAGTATTCACATCATCATATATTCCTTTGGCCAGCTTTCTCATTCCTTGGGGCAATTAATGTCTGGACAAACAAATACACAATTTTCTAGTATAAATTCCCCACAATAATTGTGTGAGGACAGTGCAAGCTGTTTTATTCTGTGGTATATGTTCATGTTCTCAGGAAGAGTGCTAATCATAGCCAGAGCATATTGTTGTTGTTTAGTCGTTTAGTCGTGTCCGACTCTTCGTGACCCCATGGACCAGAGCATGCCAGGCACTCCTGTCTTCCACTGTTTCCCACAGTTTGGTCAAACACATGTTAGTCAAACTCATGTTAGTAGCTTCAAGAACACTGTCCAACCATCTCGTCCTCTGTCGTCCCCTTCTCCTTGTGCCCTCAATCTTTCCCAACATCGGGTCTTTTCCAGGGAGTCTTCTCTTCTCATGAGGTGGCCAAAGTATTGAAGCCTCAGCTTCAGGATCTGTCCTTCCAGTGAGCACTCAGGGCTGATTTCCTTAAGAATGGATACGCTTGATCTTCTTGCAGTCATGGGACTCTCAAGAGTCTCCTCCAGCACCCTAATTCAAAAGCATCAATTCTTCGGCGATCAGCCTTCTTTATGGTCCAGCTTTCACTTCCATACATCACTACTGGGAAGACCATAGCTTTAACTATACAGACCTTTGTCGGCAAGGTGATGTCTCTGCTTTTTAAGATGCTGTCTAGGTTTGTCATTGCTTTTCTCCCAAGAAGCAGGCGTCTTTTAATTTCGTGACTGCTGTCACCATCTGCAGTGATCATGGAGCCCAAGAAAGTAAAATTTCCCACAACAAGCACTCTGTGAGGTGAGTGAGGCTGAGAGACTTCAGAGAAGTGTGACTGGCCCAAGGTCACCCAGCAGCTACATGTGGAGGAGCGGGGAAGCGAACCCGGTTCACCAGATTACGAGTCCACCGCTCTTAACCACTACATCACGCTGGCTCCATGCCATTTGGAAGTTGTGTCAGGCCAGAATAGATTGGCCCTTAATTTGCAACCAATTCAAAAGAGCCATCCTTGTCTCCACTTCTAGGGCTAGGAGAAGGTCACTCTTCGGAAGAGTGATAGTTGCTGTTATTGTGTGTGAAGTACATTCTGGAGCCAGCTCATCCATTTCTTAAATGGAGAGCCAGCGTGTTGTAGTGGTTAAGAGTGGTAGACTTGTAATCTGGTGAACCGGGTTTGATTCCCCACTCCTCCACATGCAGCTGATGGGTGACCTTGGGCTAGTCACACTTCTCTGAAGTCTCTCAGCCCCACTCACCTCACAGAGTGTTTGTTGTGGGTGAGAAAGGGAAAGGAGGTTGTTAGCCGCTTTGAGACTCCTTCAGGTAGTGATAAAGTGAGATATCAAATCCAAACTCTTCTTCTTCTTCTTCTTCTTCTTCCTCTTCTTCTTCTTCTTCTTCTTAAGAATAGAGGGTCCTTGGGACTGCAAAATTGTTAAGAAGTATTGGGAAATGTTTTATAATGAATTGAAGAAGATGTTTAAAATAAAGTTTGTTTTAAAAAACAACCCAGAAGCTTTCCTATTAGGTATTACAGGAGTGGCTCTACAAAGATCACAAAAAGACTTATTTAAGTATGCAACGATAGCCGCACAAATACTATTAGCATAACATTGGAAAGAAGAAGGTGTCCCAGCTAAAGCAGATGGGCAAGTGAAATTAATGGAATATGCTGAAATGGCAAAATTGACATTGAAATTAAGAGGAAGAGACGATAATGAATTTAAAGACGATATGAAGGACTTTATTGTGTATATATACAGAAGCAATGTACACAGGTTAATACATTAGCAAGATTTTTAAAATACTTGTAACAACATTATGAATGGATGAGTAATCGTAATGATTTTACAATTTAAAATGGACATGCAGTATGATGATAAACAATGGAACCAGGGAAGGGACTAGGGGGAAGTCAATTCTTTTTTTCCCCCTATATGTTTGAATATGTATTGTTGTTGTTTTTGGAAAATTAATAAAATAATATTTAAAAAAAATAATAATACAGTGGTGCCTCGCAAGACGAAAATAATCCATTCCGCGAGTCTCTTCATCTAGCGGTTTTTTCGTCTTGCGAAGCAACCCTATTAGCGGCTTAGCGGATTAGCGCTATTAGCGGTTTAGCGGTTTAGCGGCTATTAAAGGCTTAGCGGCTTAGCGGCTAAAAGGCTATTAACGGCTTAGCGGCTTAGAAAAAGGGGGGGGAGCGAAAAAAATCGCAAGACTCGCAAGTCTTTTTCATCTAGCGAAGCAAGCCCATAGGGAAATTCGTCTTGCGAAGCGCATCGAAAAACGGAAAACCCTTTCGTCTAGCGGGTTTTTCGTCTTGCGAGGCATTCGTCTTGCGGGGCACCACTGTAGAGGGTCCTTCTTCAGAGCGAGGCACTGGGACAAGTGTGCTCTCGAGAATGTTTGTGCTGCCAGCACTTTGCAGCAGCGATGAAATTTAAACCCACTCACTTGCACCTGCAATGCTTCTCTCAGATTTTTCCACGGATTGAGGCAACACGGAGAAGCCCTTACATGCTCCCATCCCTTTGCTGCAGCTGCATCCCCAAAAGAAGCCTCAGAAAGCGTGTTCTCCCTAAAACGAGAGCACGTGTTGCAGTGGGGTCTGCCAGTCCAACCCTCTGTTGCCAGGCAGGTTAATGATGATTGCCTGAAGCAACGATTGGATGACCGGGTTGCTGGGGCAAATTGCATGTTGCAAATTGGGTGGGTGGGACCAAAGGCTTTAAATATTGGGGGCACTCTGCTTTTGCTTTCTCTTTCGCAGAGTGCATCGGATCACCCACCCGCCCACCCTGTGTTCCGGTTGACCTTGCTATGCCTGTCATGGGGTCGTCTGCCGTTGGGACAGGGGCCTAGTGGGAATTTTGTCCATTTGGCTGATTGGCTGGTGCCATTTGGTTTTTGCCTACTACTTAGCAATTCGTCACAAATTGTAAGGCTGCGGTTAGGCATTGGTTATAAAAATTGGTGGAGGAGGGGTCAGGATAGGCTGGGCCTGCCCCTCCAATGGTGGTGTGGAAGGGAATTCCGTTAAAGGAATCCTGGGGCTTGCCACAATTTCGTCCAATCCCTGAAATGGGACCAGGGCCGGCAAGCCTTGGGGAGCTGGTTGGGTGAGCGGTGAGGGACTGTCGCTCAGCTCAACTGATCCCCAACATTGTTTTCCCTTCACTGGCTTCCAAGGGAGTTCGGAATGTCAGTTCTGTCCCAGGCGGGGGGACAGATAGTCATAACCAATGCCTAAGCAACCACTCACAGATTATGTATTTTAATAAAGTTGTGGCCAATATTATGCCAAAAACCTTAAACAAAAATTACGTGTGATTTGTGAATTATTTTGAGGGGTGGCTTGGGGAGCTCCACACGCAAATGGCCAGCCATTGAAACTGAGGTCTGGCAGCTCTGCTATGGACAGTTCCGCAAGTGGTCAGTGACAGATGGACTGGTTGTGGGGATGCAATGAGAAACAGGCTGGGTGGGACCGGCCTGAATGCAGCTGGCTAAGGAATTCACAGTGAAGTGAAATTGCTCAAATAGCATGGCAAGCCTTTGAAAAGGAAAATCGGTGCGAGCCCAGATCTCTTTATGAGCGATTTCATTATATTCCTGCGTGATGGGCATGATGGTGCTTGTGGCATTCGTTCAGAGCCCCCGGTCATCTCACAGACTATTGACCAGTACACCACTAATCCGCTGCCACCAACCAGGTCCTCCCCAGTAAATCACTTAGTCTCAGTCAGGTTCTCAAATTAACAAAGAAGAGTGTACAGTGGTACCTCGGGTTAAGTACTTAATTTGTTCTGGAGGTCCGTTCTTAACCTGAAACTGTTCTTAACCTGAAGCACCACTTTAGCTAATGGGGCCTCCTGCTGCCGCCGCGCTGCTGGAGCACGATTTCTGTTCTCATCCTGAAGCAAAGTTCTTAACCCGGGGTAATATTTCTGGGTTAGCAGAGTCTGTGACCTGAAGCGTATGCAACCTGAAGCATATGTAAATTGAGGTACCACTGTAGTTTATTTCAGACACAAACAAACTTTAACTGCATTCCAAACATCGTTACTCTTTACCTTCTTAGTCTTGTTTTATCCTGTCTCTATCTCTTCTACCTCCCCTCACACAAAAACCCACTGCACTAACTGTCTCTCTATTTCCAACTGCTTTTCCAACTCCCTTTCCCAACCAACCAACCCACTAAAACCAACCAACTACCCACCAACAACTAACTCAAACCTCGGGCTAAGCCCTTTTATATACAGGTAGGCTCCGCCTCCGGGTTTCCTATTGGTTTACATATTAACCCTTTCTCTCCCCCTGTATTGACATTTTTCAAACAAACGGGCAAATGCCACAGTGCTTTCTCTCCGAAAGCCAGCCTAAATTTGCATATGTACAGTTTAATCAACATACGCACACGTTATGCGCTGAGTGATCCAAATGCCTAGCAATGCCCCCTGCAGCTCCTGTGAAATTGTGGGAGTTCCAGAATACTGCAAAGGTTTTTTTTAAAAAAATTTCCAATAGAAGAAGGTTGCCCTTCATAGTCTACCCTTTAAAGTTAATGTAGAAGCTTGCAGGTTCAGAAGTTCTGTATGTGCCTTGCAGTGCACATGGGATTACTTTTTTGTGTGTTCCCCCATTAACAGGTTTTAATTTAATTTATGTTCTAATAAGAAGAAACATTATTTTAGTTTCCCCAATCTAATTAATTCAGTTCTCCCAACTATCTGATCTCATGCAAATATGAAATACTCTTCACAGTGAATTTTACTTAAAAAGTAACTGTGCTACTCCTAGCCCAAACAAAAATTTCAAAAAGACTGGGGGAAATATAGAGAATATCTTAAAAAGCAGTGCCCTCAAATTAATACTTGGACTTGTTTCGATTAACTTCTGCAAAATAAATTAAGGTACGGAAGTCAAAAATAGAAAGAAAAAGAGGTAAGAAGGAATTAAGAAGGAAACAGTTTACCAAAATCGAAAAGAGAACCATGTTGAGGATGAAGGAAGTCAACTGGAAGAAAAGAAGAAATGAAGTATGGTATAGATATTGCTGCTCATTTGTTTGTATAAATTTTTGTAAGTAACAATGTTTTAGTTGTATTTCTCTGTTTTCGTTTTTTGTAAGTTTTAGTGATGATTATGTATTATTATGGGATCTGTGGGTGGCGCTGTGGGTTAAACCACAGAGCCTAGGACTTGCCGTTCAGAAGGTTAGCGGTTCGAATCCCCGCGACGGGGTGAGCTCCCATTGCTCGGTCCCTGCTCCTGCCAACCTAGCAGTTCGAAAGTATGCCAGTGCAAGTAGATAAATAGGTACGGCTCCGGCGGGAAGGTAAACGGCATTTCCATGCGCTGCTCTGGTTCGCAGAAGCGGCTTAGTCATGCTGGCCACATGACCCGGAAGCTGTACGCCGGCTCCCTCGGCCAATAAAGCGAGATGATCGCCGCAACCCCAGATTCGGCCACGACTGGACCTAATGGTCAGGGGTCCCTTTACCTTTACCTTTATGTATTATTATTATTATTATTACTATTATTATTATTATATTTAATGTGTGCATGTGCGTCATAAAATAAGTTCAAATAGCAAAAAATGAACAGTGCCTCACTGCTAAAGGGCAGTGGATACTGTGGAAGCTATTCCACAGAACAGCAAAATAACACACATCATGCAAATATAAGCATACACAGTATATGGAGAAGCTGTAATATGTATTTAGTGAGATAATAAATGGAGTTAACAGTGGAGTGTTCATGGGGCGGGGAGTAACTGTGATCGACTTCTGCTTTCACTGAACATTCTCACCTGCTGTTGAACTTAAAGGATTTTATCCTAGAAACAACTGTCAGTTGTAGCATAAGTGGAGGGAGGTTATGCTTTCAAGAGAAATTCTTATTTTTATTTTTTTTATTAAAAAAATTATTAATTTTAACATGTAAATTATAAAATGTACCACAAAACGTATCACTTATACAAACTTTTTAGACTTCCATCAGCACCTCTGATGATCCACCATTTTAACCACTTCTTATGAATTTCTTAACTTTATATTGCCTTTACATCTCTTAACAAATCATCCTCCCCCTTGTCCATTTTTACCATACTTCTAATAATACTCCTCACAAAACGTCTTGCAACCCTACAAACGTCGTCTGTTCTTCACAATTACTTTTCAAATAGTCCGTATATTTACTCCAGTCTTCCGTGAATTTATGGTCTCGCCGGTTTCGAATCCTTCCTGTTAATTTATCTAATTCTGCATAGTCCGAGAAATTCTGTTATTTTTCAACCAATTAAATTTCTTCTCCTGAAGTTTGTCATGGAGAGCTCTTTCCACAGATGCTTACTACAAACCTGATAGTTCTTTCAGACCAAAGAGTCACTGAAAGGAGATTACTGAAGTGTATAACACACACAAAATCATGCTAAATCAAGCTTTGTTTGCTCCATTTTGAAAGCACCAAGCAGCCAGCTAGGTTCTCCTGAATTCAACTTAAGTGTGTTCACACACATGCGCAAAGACACACACTTTCTATGCCTATGAGAGAGAATTAAAGAAGAGATAACAGCACACTCAATGATAGCTTTTAATTTATGGAGGATTCATCTGGGATGAGTCTAAGAAGGCATTAAACCATTTGCACCCGGTCTGGGATATATAATCATGGTATACAAATCAATCTAAATCATTATTAATTCTGCCGAAACGCCAATGTCTTGAGGTCACTGGGGGTTCCGGAGTTAAAAGAGTAAAGCCAAGATGACTAATCTAATTGCACTGTCAGGTACAGGCCTTGCTTCCTAGAAGATAAGTCTGTAAGAAGACATTTCATTTGTGAGGTTGTCCCACGAGACCCTGCACATTCATGACTAACTGCAGATATTAATGCAAAGCCAATGAACCACATCCCAAGCTTTTTGTATCCGTCTGCTCTGTGCGTTTCAGCACCGGGAAACAAAAGTTGCATAGCCACAGCCAATAGCATACGAGAAAAAATGATGGTAGCTAGTCCCATCTGCCTGCTCACTGTATTGGCTATGCAGCCCAAGGGTTGAATGATCAGAGAGGGGAAACTCTCTGAGGGCACTATAGTTTGTGAAAAGTGCTGGGAATTATAGCTCTGTGAGGAATGGAATCACAGAGTACCCAAGGAGTCTTTGGAGGAAGCCATACCTGTTACAGTAGGACAAATGAGCTTTAAATATAGGGGACAGGATTCACCTAACTAGGCTCTTCAGCAGAAGCCCTGAGGAAGGGCTTCCATTATTGCTTTCCACCCTTTCCTCCCCCCTGCATGTCCCCATAGCCCCTGAAATTAGCTTGGGGCATGGGGGGGAGGTGGGAAGAACACTAAGATGAGGGGGGGACTGTGGGAGGGATGTGTGAGCAGATACATAGAAAGTACGCCTGTATTTACTGTATGCCTGTGAAACATGGACCACATAAATGCCATCTCCAACTCCTCGAAAGATTCCATCAACAGTGTCTCCGGAAAATTGACACATCACTTGGGAAGACAGGCAAACTAATGCGAGTGTACTAGAAGAAGCAAAGATCACCAGTGTTGAAGCGATGATTCCTCAACATCAACTTCGTTGGACTGGTCATGTTGTGCGGATGCCTGATGATCGTCTTCCAAAGCAACTACAGTGGTACCTCGGGTTACATATGCTTCAGATTACATGCGCTTCAGGTTACAGACTCCACTAACCCAGAAATATTACCTTGGGTTAAGAACTTTGCTTCAGGATGAGAACAGAAATCGTGCTCCGGCGGCGCGGCGGCAGCAGGAGGCCCCATTAGCTAAAGCGGTGCTTCAGGTTAAGAACAGTTTCAGGTTAAGTACGGACCTCCGGAACGAATTAAGTACTTAACCTGAGGTACCACTGTACTCTATTTCGAACTTTAAAGTGGAAAGTGTAATGCTGGTGGTCAACAAAAGAGGTTTAAAGACTCCCTCAAGGCAAATCTAAAAAAATGTAGTATAAACACTGACCACTGGGAAACACTGGCCTGCGAGCGCTCCAGTTGGAGAACAGCCTTTACCAAAGGTATCATGGGCTTTGAAGACACTTGAACTCAGGACAAAAGGGAGAAACATGCTAAGAGGAAGGCAGGTTTGGCAAACCCTCACCATGATCAACTCCCATCCAGAAACCTATGTCCCCACTGTGGAAGGACCTGTGGATTCAGAATGGGCCTCCACAGTCACTTACGGACTCACTGTTAAAACTGTGTTCATGGAAGACAATCTTACTCGGCTACGAGTGATCGCCAAAGGAGAAGAGAAATGATAGCATTTGTCTTTGTTGTTTTGCGCTTTTGCCCGGCATGTGGCCCTGGAATGTTGCCTTGAGGAAATGTGTCCCTCAGGCGTCTGCACCTCTGGTTTGGACAAGAGTGAACCGCATGGGCCAATGGTCCTACTCAGCATAAATTAGCTTAATATTAGCCTCATTAGGGATGCGGGTGGCGCTGTGGGTTAAACCACAGAGCCTAGGATTTGCTGATCAGAAGGTCGGCGGTTTGAATCCCAGCGATGGGGTGAGCTCCTGTTGCTCGATCCCTGCTCCTGCCAACCTAGCAGTTCGAAAGCACGTCAAAGTGCATGTTGATAAATAGGTACCGCTGCAGTGGGAAGGTAAACGGCGTTTCCATGCGCTGCTCTGGTTTCACCAGAAGCGGCTTAGTCATGCTGGCCACATGACCCGGAAGCTGTACGCCGGCTCCCTTGGCCCATAGAGCGAGATGAGCGCCGCAACCCCAGAGTCGGCCACGACTGGACCTAATGGTCAGGGGTACCTTTACTTTACCTTAACACCTCGAGGCAATACTTGTTTATTCTGACCTCCCTGCTTTTTAGAAAACAAATAAATAGGGAAGTCAGAATGCCTTTTGCATGCAGGCGGTCTCCTATTCAATCATTCAAGAAGAAATAACATCCTTTCCCACTAAGATCACTTCTTTTATATAAAGATCTGGGAAGGGGCCAGAGATCTTAAACAAAGGTGTAAAAATGTGGACAATACAGTAAAGAAATAAAATCCATATCAAGGCAATAATGGTCATGAAGCTATAAGGAGGATGTATAATAGTTCCTGGACTTTTAATTTGTGACTAATTTGTTGCACAATGAGGTTGCAATTTTCTAATTGTGATTGCCACTTTAATTTTACTCATGGCTGTGCAACTAACAATGTATAGTCTAGTAATTAAAATTAATTGTACTTTCACCTGCATATTTCTACTAGGCTGTTAAATTCAGTCTGTAGGCTCAATGATTTTGTTCTCAGAAAGATGCTGAAGTCATTTCAGGGGCCCAATTATGTTACACTTGGTAATTCCAGAATAAAAAGCAGGCATTTTACATGGAACGACATTTTAAAAGAACATGTATGCTCAGCTTTAGCAATCTGGTAGATGCAATTGTTAACAGTCTTATTATGAACATGGTGCTATTGAAATACAGCTTACAGAAAGAGCAATTATCAGTTGCATGAATATATCCTTTGTGAGCTCAAATAGATTTTCAACATTAAATTGCTTTAAAGAACAGTTGCTGGTGAGCTTTTGAACTGCATACATAGCTTACATTTTATGGGGGAAAATACTTCATTAATCCAGAGTTGAGGTAAAAAAATAAATAAAAACCATGTCACATGAAACTGCAAACCCAGTCAACCCAAGCAGGCTGCCACATGCAGATCTCCTTAGGCAGACTGGCTGTAAATAATATGCATATTCAAATCTTCATTAGAATATTCATCCAGGTGCGTAACACCTTTGTTGTCTACACTGTGTGGGTTTTAATCAATGGGATGTATCTTTAAACAAATGTTCCGTTGTGCATCCCCATCGCCATTTTGGTGCAGAGGTATAAATAAATGCTTTTTAAAAAACATGGTTACAACTGACTTGATATAAAAAGGGACAATCCATGGATACTTGAATTAAAGTGCAGCACTCAATGTCCTGCCCTTACTTTGTAAGAGGCTTCAGCCTAAATCCAACACGGTGGATTTAGTGACCGAGAGTGTGCATTTGTGAATCAAATGGATCCTAAAGTAGATTCCACTGAGAATTCTAAGTTTTCTTCATGCGTGGTTTTGCAGGGAAGTGAGCGGATGGTTCAGGAAACCGTGAAGTTTTCCATCTTTGATCATTTCAGAGGAAGACTTCACAGCTTTAAATTTAGGGTATTCCTGGAGCGCTGCTAATTGAACAAAGGTATCGCATTCAACACCAAGTGTTTACATACCTGTACTCAGACGCAAAAACCCATAATCAAGCTAGCTTTCATTCTGACTACCTCCAGCAGCTGGAAAAGGCTCTATTACTTCTTTGTCTGCCTCGCAATCCTCATAAATCTTTTTTTAATTATAAAAAGACTTCATTATAACAATGAAAATAACTGGCCAGTCTAGGTTATTTTATCAAGCCTGTTTAATGTGATTGGGCAAAGTGACTCTCTTTCGCACAGTTCACTATTAGCTCCTTAACCTGAATCTTCAGTGGAGCACATTTTATGGGCTTAATTGCATATCTCCCCCTCTTCCTGTGTAAATTAGCCTATATAAATAGAATTTCCTTGTTGCTGTGTTGTCCTACGCTGTCCCTCCCATGCACCCATGAAGAAATTTTACTGACTACCCTGTTTAAAGCAAATAGTTCCTCTCCTAAAAAATTATGGGACCAAGAAAAAAGTTTTCCATAAAACATTATTTTACTAAAAGCCTTAGGATAATTAATAATTCCTCTTCTGAAGTACTAATCACCCACGTGCACACACAAAATGTATACACCAAAACACTTATGCGAAGTAGGAACATTAACTGGTTTTACCTCTCCCAAGGCAATTTCTTATGGTGGCTTATATTTGTTGTGGGTATTTTGTTATCTTCAGTCTAAAAGCAAAAGCAACCTTGATAAAGTATCTTTTGACACTTTTACTGCTCCTTTAAATGAAATATTCAGTGTCTCCAAGAGTCAGCTTGAGTGGAATTGACTCAATAGTTCAGCATGAGAAAGACAGGGGCAACATTTTCTAATTTAGAAATTTGAGGAAATGGTTCCCTTCCCCTATTATCTGGCCATTTTGCAGCCTGGGATTCTCCAGCATCAATATGCAGAGTTTGCTCTGCAGTCCTTCTGCAGAAATTAGCTGACACCCATCAACGCAGATAACAGAAAGCTGTAGCATTAACACTTGAGAGCGCATTAATCTTTCCCAAATTAAAATCTGAACCACAGCATTTAAGATTGAGGCCACCATGGTTCAGTGCTGTTTGACCGCCAATTTTGATAAAAGTGTTTTAAGAGAGGGGAGACGGAGATAAATTGCTCAGAGTAGCACAACAGCGATGAGGGTAAGTCTGGAGACTGTGGGCTGCTATCACCAGCTGAACGTTTGCTTGTTTACAAAAGCAGTACAACAGAACGAAAGGCAACAACATTTCACTATATTTCTCAGAGGCAGCATCAATATTATATTTCATCAGTGAGAGACGAAAACACTTTCTCATATGAGTATCAGAAGATAAGGCCACCTCCGGTTGTAAAACAATTGCAGCTCTTGACTCAAGAGTTTTACAGGGTGGCATTTGCTTAGCCACGAGCTGTTTAGTCTGAATGGGAAGCTAACACACCACAAAAAGTGAGGCAGGAAGATGGAGCAGGAAAGACTACAATCGCCAGAGAATGGAGTTTCCTCTTCTAAAAAAGTAAAGGTATCCCTGACTGTTAGGTCCAGTCGCAGATGACTATGGGGTTGCGGCGCTCATCTCGCTTTAGAGGTCGAGGGAGCTGGTGTTTGTCCGCAGACAGCTTCTGGGTCATGTGGCCAGCAGGACTAAGCCGCTTCTGGTGAAATCAGAGCAGCGCACGGAAACGCCGTTTGCCTTCCCGCTGGAGCAGTACCTATTTATCTACTTGTACTTTGACGTGCTTTAGAACTGCTAGGTGGGCAGGAGCTGGGATCTCACCCCGTCGCGGGGATTTGAACCACTGACCTTCTGATGAGCAAGGCCTAGGCTCAGTGGTTTAGACCACAGCACCACCCACGTCCCTCTTCTAGTGGTTGAAGATTGTTTGTCAGGGGGGAAGCTGACTTTGCGGCACCTTCTTATCTCTGCTTTTGAGAGTTGCAGCCACTGCGGGAATAAGAAGGGGAGACAACATCAATTGTTTAAAGAATGGCTGCAACTGCATTAACAAATTTGCAGCTGAATAAGCTCAGCACCTAAACCAATTCTCACAGGTACATCTGGGAGAGCACATCTCAGTTATTATTGCCCAGATTTTGGGTAGGACTTTGGTTGGGTGAGGCAGGCATGCCTTAAGGAGCTCCCATTTGTCTCTCCCAAATCCCACTAGCCCAGAGAGGTCGGTTTAGGGTGGAAGGAAGGAACCTTTTTCGTTCTGGCAAACCAAATCTTTATCTCCCCCACCCCGCCACCCAACTGGCAATATCTGATGGCATAGTGATGTCAGATGATTGGCAGGTGATTCCCACCTAGCTGTCAAAGTTCATCCGTGGGATTAGATGGAGATAGTGACCAAGTAGCAGCCAACTGCCATATATCTACCAGTCACATATGATATCAAGTGTCATGGGCCAGGAGTCAGCTTGGCCTGCTGAACAGCAGCCTGAAGCAGGGTAGGGTGGACTGACTCCACCTGCAGCTGACCAGCCTTCAAGGACACAGAGGAGAAGGCACTGATGAGAACCAGCTGGCTTCAGCCTTCCTAAGCAGAGCTTCCAGCAGCTGTCAGATGCAGGTAACAACGCTTGTAAGTTCCTGGCTCTACCTCACTGCTTCCTGTTTGTCTTGACCCCTGACCCCATGACCCTCGGGTTCCCTGCCCCCTGGACCACGTGGATTGCTATTTGCCCAGCCCTAGGACTGGACCCGACTTTAGACGCTGACTCTGCCTCCAGGCAAGTACACCTCGGAGACACTTCTGGTTGGCATAGCTATCAACTTACAGATTTGAAAATAAGGGACCAGCAGCCTTGAAAATAAGGGATCAGCAGCCAAAATAAGGGACCTGCAGCCTCACCTGTTCCAGACACTCCAGTCTTCCTGTCCTCCTGCAGTCTGGTCAAACTCATGCTGGGTAGCTTCGAGAACACTGTCCAACCAACTTTGTAACCAGAGGTTCAACTGAATAGAATCTGAATCACATGCACCACAAGGCCTATGCAGCCTCAACTTAAGGTGGCTCCCCGGCCTGGCTTTGCACTGCAAAGTTTGCAGCAGCACGTGCAACAAAATGGTGTCCAGCATTCAACCCCCCCCCCCCCTCAGTTTGCATTAACTAGCCACACACAGAAGAATATTATTCTCATTATAGGGGATTGGAATGCTAAAGTAAGAAATCAAGAAATAAAAAGAACAACGGGCAAGTTTGGCCTTGGAGATCAAAATGAAGCAGGGCAAAGGCTAATAGAGTTCTGTCAAGAGAACAAGCTGGTCATCACAAACACGCTTTTCCAACAACACAAGAGACGACTCTACACGTGGACATCACCAGATGGGCAGCATCGAAATCAGATTGATTATATTCTCTGCAGCCAAAGATGGAGAAGCTCAATACAGTCAGCAAAAACAAGACCTGGAGCTGACTGTGGCTCAGATCATCAGCTTCTTATAGCAAAATTCAAGCTTAAACTGAAGAAAGTAGGAAAAACCACTGGGCCGGTAAGATACAATCTAAATCAAATCCCTTATGAATACACAGTGGAAGTGAGGAACAGGTTTAAGGATTTAGATTTGCTGGACAGAGTGCCTGAAGAACTATGGATGGAGGCTCACAACATTATACAGGAGGCAGCAACGAAAACCATCCCAATGAAAAGGAAATGCAAGAAAGCAAAGTGGCTGTCCAATGAGGCCTTACAAATAGCGGGGGAGAGAAGGCAAGCAAAATGCGAGGGACATAGAGAAAGATACAGGAAATTGAATGCAGATTTCCAAAAAATAGCAAGGAGAGATAAGAAGGCCTTCTTAAACGAGCAATGCAAAGAAATAGAGGAAAACAACAGAATGGGAAGAACAAGAGATCTGTTCAAGAAAATTGGAGATATGAAAGGAACATTTCGTTCAAAGATTGCCATAATAAAGGACAAAAGTGGTAAGGACCTAGCAGAAGCAGAAGACATCAAGAAGAGGTGGCAAGAATACACAGAGGAATTATACCAGAAAGATATGGATGTCTCGTACACCCCAGGTAGTGGGGTTGCTGACCTTGAGCCAGACATCCTGGAGAGTGAAGTCAAATGGGCCTTAGAAAGCACTGCAAATAACAAGGCCAGTGGAAGTGATGGTATTCCAGCTGAACTATTTAAAATTTTAAAAGATGATGCTGTTAAGGTGCTACACTCAATATGCCAGCAAGTTTGGAAAACTCAGCAGTGGCCAGAGGATTGGAGAAGATCAGTCTACATCCCAATCCCAAAGAAGGGCAGTGCTAAAGAATGCTCCAACTACCACACAATTGGACTCATTTCACACGCTAGCAAGGTTATGCTTAAAATCTACAAGGAAGGCTCAAGCAGTATGTGGACCGAGAACTCCCAGAAGTGCAAGCTGGATTTAGAAGAGGCAGAGGAACCAGAGACCAAATTGCAAACATGCGCTGGATTATGGAGAAAGCCAGAGAGTTCCAGAAAGACATCTACTTCTGCTTCATTGACTATGCAAAAGCCTTTGACTGTGTCGACCACAGCAAACTATGGCAAGTTCTTAAAAAATGGGAGTGCCTGATCACCTCATCTGTCTCCTGAGAAATCTCTATGTGGGACAAGAAGCTACAGTTAGAACTGGATATGGAACAACTGATTGGTTCAAAATTGGGAAAGGAGTACGACAAGGCTGTATATTGTCTCCCTGGTTATTTAACTTATATGCAGAATTCATCATGCGAAAGGCTGGGCTGAATGAATCCCTAGCCGGAATTAAGATTGCTGGAAGAAATATCAACAACCTCAGATATGCAGATGACACAACCTTGATGGCAGAAAGTGAGGAGGAATTAAAGAACCTTTTATTGAGGGTGAAAGAGGAGAGCGCAAAATATGGTCTGAAGCTCAACATCAAAAAAACGAAGATCATGGCCACTGGTCCCATCACCTCCTGGCAAATAGAAGGGGAAGAAATGGAGGCAGTGAGAGATTTTACTTTCTTGGGCTCCATGATCACTGCAGATGGTGACAACAGCCACGAAATTAAGAGACGCCTGCTTCTTGGGAGGAAAGCAATGACCAACCTAGACAGCATCTTAAAAAGTAGAGACATCACCTTGCCAACAAAGGTCCGTATAGTAAAAGCTATGGTTTTCCCAGTAGTGATGTATGGAAGTGAGAGCTGGACCATAAAGAAGGCTGATCACCGAAGAATTGATGCTTTTGAATTATGGTGCTGGAGGAGACTCTTGAGAGTCCCATGGACTGCAAGAAGATCAAAACTATCCATTCTGAAGGAAATCAGCCCTGAGTGCTCACTGGAAGGACAGATCCTGAAGCTGAGGCTCCAATACTTTGGCCACCTCATGAGAAGAGAAGACTCCCTGGAAAAGACCCTGATGTTGGGAAAGATGGAGGGCACAAGGAGAAGGGGACGACAGAGGACGAGATGGTTGGATAGTGTCTTCGAAGCTACAAACATGAGTCTGACCAAACTGCGGGAGGCAGTGGAAGACAGGAGTGTCTGGCGTGCTCTGGTCCATGGGGTCACGAAGAGTCGGACACGACTAAACGACTAAACAACAACAACAAGCCACACACACAGAGCCTCCCCCTCTCGCCACGAGATCGCCAATCACCCACCATTTTAGTCAACCAGTTCCTTTCTTTTCCCCCATAAGTCAATCAAAGGAGCCTCCAAAACAAATTCAAAAGCCCCTGCCTTCCACGAGATCTCCTTTCCTTTTCCCCCACCATGTGCCCCCGCTCCAGACAGACCTTTTCGCCGGCAAGGGTGAGTGGGC
Source organism: Podarcis pityusensis (assembly GCF_964106645.2). NCBI lineage: Eukaryota > Metazoa > Chordata > Lepidosauria > Squamata > Lacertidae > Podarcis > Podarcis pityusensis. The sequence goes on from NC_138032.1 coordinate 91,843,420, forward strand.
CGTCAATGACGTATCCATCCGATTCCGATCCGAGCACTCAGCACAGGTATGTTCAACTTCTGAGCCCCTTTGAGCCAAAGGCAGAAAGCCCAGCCAGCAGCCAAACAAAGCCTCAAGGAAAACCACCGTCACCTCTCCGCTGGGAAACGCTGAGCAAAGGCGAGTCCCCAGGCAACACGGCCGATTTGATCAGCACAAGGCATGCAAGCTCCACCCCTCAGTCGTTCTTAGACTCCTTACTGGGTGAGCAACGCAGCCAAGCAACACAGTTGGAGCCTCCCTCCTCCCTGGCCGGCAGGTTGAGCTCTTCAAGTTGTTGCTCAGCCACGAGACCACAGCAACAGGCGAGGATGGTTTGGTGAAAATGGCCTCACAAATCAAATGGTGATGCCTGCCGGGCTAATTTTTTCCTTCAGGCCAAAGTTTTCCTAGCCCTGGCGCAGAGAAACCCCTTCATCCCCATACTGATGCCCTGTTTCCACTGTTGGGATGTGTCCAAGGGAACAGGGGCAATTGGCAGGCCCCCAGCTGGCTCCAGTCCACCAGCCGGCAGCCAGGCGAACTCCGGTCCTTGGATCAGCATGTATCTGCGACCAGAGCTTCAGAAGCCATCAGAAGCTGGGCACGCAAGCCAGCAGAGATAAGAACTCTTCACAACGGAAGGGCAGAGAGAGGCTGTGTAAAGCATATTTACAGGCATTTACTTCAGCATCAGGACAAAGGAAAAACATGTCTGCTCCCCTTCGTGTCCAAGCAAAGAGCATAAGCAAAAGCTATATACAACGCAAGTTCCCAGCAGGCTGTGCTGGAAGTAAACAGACATGTGACATACAGCAGTCCACACGTCTGTTCTTCTTAAGGTGGAACGGAACATCAATATCCTAAAATCCACATCCCCATTTCTTCTTTTTACCCACACTGCTCCTGCTAGTTACTAACTGAGGATTTAATATATACCACAAGGAAAAATGATTTTATTACAGTGGTACCTCAGGTTACATACGCTTCAGGTGACAGACTCCGCTAACCCAGAAATAGTGCTTCAGGTTAAGAACTTTGCTTCAGGATGAGAACAGAAATCATGCTCTGACGGCGCAGCAGGAGGAGGAGGCCCCATTAGCTAAAGTGGTGCTTCAGGTTAAGAACAGTTTCAGGTTAAGAACGGACCTCCGGAACTGTTATGTACTGAAGTTCTCACCCTGGGCCAGCAGGGGGATACTGTAGATAGTTATGCAAATAAGGGATCGAAAGTGACGTTCAGTGATTGGATAGTTTTAGAAAATTGTTACAGTTACGTTGTATTGGAGCTCTATATAAGCAGGCTGACTGAACCCTTCAGTTCAGTTCTGTTCTGGCCTGTGAATAAACAAGAGCTGTTTGAAGAATCGCTGTGTCGTCTGATATGTTCACCCACAACTTAACAGGAACGAATTAAGTACTTAACCTGAGGTACCACTGCACTTTCTCTCTCTCTCTCTTTTTGACATTTGCTTACAGACATTTTTACATTTTGTTGCAGACAGGTGTTGTGCCTGGCTCAATAGCTTGTACGCGGAGGCAGACTTCCAGCCCATCACATTTGGCTAGATGAGAAGAGGGCAGCTAGGCAGTGCCTGCCCATATTTCTTCCTTCACAGAGCACAAAATGTCACGAGGTGTACATTTCGACCAACATGCGTTTCCAGTGCACATGAACCCAACATACACTACTGAGAGGAATGGGAACTTAAGTGTAGAGTCAGGATGAGCATTCCTTTAAAATGTGTTCATCTTTCAACCTAATACCCGATGGAGAACTTTATACATAGGGAACAGAAAAATATCAGCTTACCACGTGGAAAGAAAGGCAAGAGTATACATGAGCTGTATTAGACAGCAAAGTTGCTATATGTGGGCAGCAAACTACCACTAACATTACACACACACACACACACACACGATCTCTAACTACCCAAAAGCCAAAAGGATGAGCACAGTGATGTGCCACAGTATTCCCAGTAAAAGAAAGAAAAATATTGGACCAAAGTCCAGGATCTGAGATCTGTGCCTTCTGCAAGAGGTGTTGTTGTTGTTTAGTTGTGTCCGACTCTTCGTGACCCCATGGACCAGAGCACGCCACTGCCTCCCGCAGCCTGGCCAAACTCATGCTGGTAGCTTCGAGAACACTGTCCAACCATCTCGTCCTCTGTCGTCTCCTTCTCCTTGTGCCCTCCATCTTTCCCAACATCAGGGTCTTTTCCAGGGAGTCTTCTCTTCTCATGAGGTGGCCAAAGTCTTGGAGCCTCAGCTTCAGGATCTGTCCTTCCAATGAGCACTCAGGGCTGATTTCCTTCAGAATGGAGAGTTTTGATCTTCTTGCAGTCCATGGGACTCTCAAGAGTCTCCTCCAGCACCAGAATTCAAAAGCATCAATTCTTCAGTGATCAGCCTTCTTTATGGTCCAGCTCTCACTTCCATACATCACTACTGCAAGAGGTAAGCTCTACCAATAAAATCCTATACCAGCCAGCCAACAGAAATCTTTCACGCATTCCTTTAATCTGTGTCCAGCGAGGCATAGGACTGATCTTTGAGAAACATGGTTCCGTTGCAGCTGTGAACTGACTAGCCACTGAAGAACCTTGGATTTAAGTAGACTTTGGACCTAATTAACTTCTATACTTTGAGCTTAAAAGCAATCTTCATCGTCCAAGGTCTGGTTCCTGCCCACGGGAGGTGATAACTACATCTTCCTGGCAAATACAAATATTGATAGGCCAATCTTTTTGGAAACTCTGTGGGGTTGTGCATTTGGTTCGCAACACTTATACTTAAGCCAAACAATTGTTTTCAGTTCATGTGCATCAGATCAAGAAGTTGGAAATCAATTGTTACATCACTGGAGACCTGTTGACCTGATTTGTCGTGTTCTGATCTGATTAGATACTTCATTTTGGCAGGGGGAAATTAGCGAGTCTTTCAAATGAACATCTTATACTTTTCCTCCCAAAAAGAAAAGGGCAGCTTCACCACTGCAGTAAATATCTTTGGAGATGCGATGGGATACAAACAAACAAACAAACAAACAATAAGTTTACTGCTATCCAAATGGACATAACATCCCATTTTGAGGTGAGACACTAGAAGCATTTATTAAAGGAGCTGGTCACTATGACCTCAATCACAATACCCCTTCAGGACATACTGAAGTTAAGCCTGTGCTTAAGATCTTTGCTAGATTAAAAATAACACTTGGCCATGATGGGCACAGTGATTTATCTGAATTCCTTCCATATGTACCTCATACTCTCCTTTTCCTTTGCCTCTGTTCCCTCAAATCACAAAATGGTTCTATTTTCTCCTTGCCTGGAATCATTGATTCAAAAAATCAAATCGTTGGTTCAAATTGCCAGTGTGTTATTTCCATTCCCCAAAATCAGTAATAAAATAGCATATTATTCTTCATGAGCATCCCCTTCTTGTTTCTGAGCAGTTAGCTGCTGTTGTAAGGACAGAGGGACTGCTTTTAAAAGAAATGCGTGATTTGTACCATTTTTATGGACTTGGCTGGCAACAAATTATTTTTCATCTTCACCTTGATGTTCAGTTTATTCTCTTTATCAGCAAAAACAAATGCTTTTGTATCTTTAGCATGTTCACCTTCCCTAGTGTCTATAAAGTGTACTACGTTAGCAATGTGTTAGAAAACAGGCAGCTGTTCTCAGTCACTCATATTAAATAATAAATAATTTTTTTCAAAAAAAAATTATTGGTTTTCACAGTATTATAAACAAACACACAAGACAAACAAACATAAATCATAGCCTTATTGAAAATTACACTTATTAACTTTGTTAAGTGACTTCCTCACTTCCCCTTGGCTGAATTTCATTGCATGTCCTTTTAACGGTTTTCCAAATCCCAATTCTTATGAAATTTAACTTAAACATTAACATCCTTAAATCTCCACATTATGGAATTGAATATATTAATTTATCACTTAACATAAATAAAATCCTAAGCCAATTAAGTATCTGCAAGCTGTTTTTAGTTAATTTAACTTAACATATTTAACTAAATAATCATTAAATTTAATCCACTCTTCCTGATACTCCTCCTCCTTCTGGTCACAGACTCTTCCAGTTAGGTCGGCTAGCTAAATAATAAATAATATAGCCATTTAAGCTAGAGCAGAATCCTAGAACCAAAGACTGAGAAACTGATAATATAATTTAAATTGCAATACTATGCGTATTTACTTACAGGTAAGTCCCAGGGTGTTCTTTAGGGCTCGCTCTCTTGCAGCCTCAGTTTGCAATAAGATTGCATTCTTGATTTGACTCTTTTTGGATCTACACCAGTGTTTCCCAAACTTGGTTCTCCAGCTGGTTTTGAACTACTACTCCCATCATATGGTCTGGGGTGATGGGAATTGTAGTCAAAAAAGCAGCTGGAGACTCAAGTTTGAGAAACACTGTTTCCCGGTTTGCTAATAGTTCTTTATTTCTTTTTATTTCTTTTCTCTGCCTTACAATAGACATCAAGTACACTTTTTTCAGAGGGAAAGTGACAATTGCTTCTTTGGTGCAATATAACATCCTTTCACGCAAACTACAGTCTATCCTTTGTAACAACACCCTTTTAAGACTTTCACATGACACTGATGAGTTTCCACCATGTACTTTACCAGCAATACCGTTTTCCCAGATCACCTTTTCCCCCTTTTGGTTTAACATAGAGCTTGCAGAAGAATTCTGTGAAACTCCAAAGCTAGTTCAATGTTTTATGATACTAATGAAGATAGGGGTGGCCCAAGACATTTTGGCACCTGAAGCAAACCACTAAATGGTGCCCCGCTCCCTGCCAGAGAAGAAGGGATTGTTGTAAATCTACATCGGGAACAAGAGGGACCTAGGGCTTGCAGATCAGAAGGTCAGCGGTTCGAATCCCCGCGACGGGGTGAGCTCCCGTTGCTCGGTCCCAGCTCCTGCCCACCTAGCAGTTCGAAAGTACGTCAAAGTGCAAGTAGATAAATAGGTACCACTCCGGCGGGAAGGTAAATGGAGTTTCCGTGTGTTGCTCTGGTTCACCAGAAGCGGCTTAGTCGTGCTGGCCACATGACCTGGAAAAACGCCGGCTCCCTTGGCCTATAGAGCGAGATGAGCGTGCAACCCCAGAGTTGGACCCGCAACTGGACCTAAGGAAAGAATAAAGAATACATCGCGATCCGCTGCCCCTATGAACCCTGCCGCCTGAGGTGGTCGCCTCACTTTGCCTCCTGGGTGAGCCAGCCCTGAAGAGAGTTCTCAGTATGACACTCTTCCCAGATTCATCTGGACAAACATTTTACAATAAGTTTGACTAAAATTTGGTAGAATCAGAGGAGCCTAAATTATTTCTTAAGAGCTCTGATCCAAACCCAAGACCACGAGTTGGCCCTCCCTTTCCTTTTGAAAAGATCAGGTGGTTTTAGAGTGCTCTGCTATATTCTTTTTTAAGTTCTAAATGTTAGGCAGAAATCTTGCTTCCTCTTGATTGCCCTGTAAGCAATCTGATTAAATTCAGGGAGGGCAAGCTGTAGAATAGAACGTCTCCTCCCACCCTTCATCCCATTTTTGTCTCGTCCTGTGTATGTGTGTGTGTCAAACCCTCTAAGTGTCCCTATTTTCCAGGGACGGTCCTGGATTTACAGATGCCATCCTGGGTTCTCGTTTCATCCTGGAATGTCCCACTTTTCCTTAGGATGTCCCTGTTTTCAATGAAGAAATGTTGGAGGGCATGACCTTCCAACCAAGGAGGTATCTGAAGGCAGCCCTGTATAGGGAAGGGTTGTTTTTTTAAAAATGTTTAATGTTTTATTATGTTTTTATATATGTTGGAAGCCACCCAGAGTGGGCAACCCAGTCAGATGGGTGGGGAATAATAATAATAATAATAATAATAATAATAATAATAATAGAATAGGACATCCCTATTTTCACCGAAAAATGTGGGAGGGTATGGGAGTGTATGAGAATGACTTTCAGCAACATTTGAAAATGATCCAAAATCCTTGTCATTTTTCTGTCATTGTCTTCCTGCTGACGGAATCAATATCGGCATTTCTGCAGCAGATGTTAAATGTTTGTCAGTGTTTTTAACTTCACCTTAGGGCACATGTTGTTGTTGCCAGACAGCGAAGCAGCGATGGTGACAGCCACATCTCGCAAAACCACGCTTCTCCCTACAAGCAATCTGTCCTGCCAGGGCCATCTTTGCCTACTATTCTATTTTCCATCCCGTGAGCTCCCATGAAATTGACATTTAAAACTAATTGTACGGATAACTCTACCAGATTCCAGAAACTACGTTTGAGATTTGTGGGGAAAGGTGTGGAAGCAAATTCTCACCTGCATCAGTTTTCTGTATTAGTTTTCTGTCCGCTACATAACTGTGAATGAGTGCTAAAAGGGATTATTAGGCCTTGGTGATGGGATAGGTGTATATAACTAATCTGCATTGCTTATCTCAGGCACACAGTGGTCTGTCATGACCTGTCTACATGCCCTCAATGCCTGTCCCTTGCCTTTATTGTCTTGCAACTGCTACCGCTGGTGGTGGCTCTTCTCTGCTCTAATAAACAACCAATTACTGCCCCAAACAGATGTCTGGGCTATCATCAAGAAATTCAGTTGAAGTGAAGAGGCCTTAAATAGGTCAATTTCATTCAGTTAGACATGGTAGCTGACTGAAGTGGAAAGGGAGAATTGTAGGGGGACTTGAACTTGTGTGTTATTGAATGAGTAAGCTGAGGAGAGAAGGGAGATGAAAAACTTTTAGCAGTTTCACATAAACTAAAATAATTCAGAACCAGCTGAAATATATCAGCCTAAACTTAAAGGAAGACGGGGAGAGAAATTCTGAAAAATGGTGGAGAGAGCTTACAATGGCAGCTAAGCCAAACTTTTTCAACTAAATTAAAGGTTTTGATTCCCCACAGCTTTTTGCAAAACAAAACAAATTCCTGACATAAAATGCCATTTGTCTAGAGTTCTTGTGCTGTTATTTCAATATGATAATATTAATATAAAGCAAACTGTACTGGTCACACAATTGTTTTTAGGATGCCAACTATTTATCCTCAACTAGTGCAATTATTACTCGGATGGCAATTGCAGGGTATTTATCTCCCAAAAAGTTGTTCATTGTTTGCCAAGAAATTTCATTTTCCTGACACCTGCTATCGTTTATTACTGGGAAAATTCTGTGTTTGTTGATTTGGGGCATGTGGCTGTGTTAGCTCCATCATGACCCCGTTGCCCTCCCAAGAGATGGAGAGCTGGTGGGGGAAATCCTGTAAATGTGTAGACTCCCTCTGTGTTTTGGAACTCTGGAAAATCAGAAATGTTATTGGACATTCGATGAGCACAGGAGTGTCCTCTAACTCACGGAGAATGATGGGAATGATGTGATGGGGTAGGCCACCTTTGCATGCTTAACCCGACTACAGAACGCCCAAAAAGATCTATAAATGTCACTGGGGGCAAGCAAAACCAAGAGAGTATAGAAAACAACACCAGACAATCAAAAGAATAGGCAAACATTTTCAAAGGCATTGCAAAAAATGGGGAGTGTTCTTTAACACTACTGAAAATGCTATTGAGAAACCATGCTCAGTTCAACACTCTCTTCAAATGGCATAGGGTAATGAGGCCGTTTTGTTCACTTGTATCGCCGGTTCAAGGAAGCACCACTCTTACAGCATAAAGATGTAATCTTGTTCATTTGGTGATCCCTGGTTGTCTGGATTGGCCCATGTCAACCATGTCCTAACCAGGTCAACTCAGAAGTATACCATATGATTTCATTGAGGATTGTCTGCAGGTAAAAGGTTCAAGTAGGTATCTGTGTTGGTCTGACGTAGTCGGGGGGGAAATAAAAAATTGTCCAGTAGCACCTTAGAGACCAACTAAGTTTGTTCTGGGTATTTGCTTTTGTGTGCATGCACACTTCTTCAGATACTAAGGTGTTACTGGATAATTTTTTATTTTTTATTTTTTTCAACTGCAGGTAAAAGGGGTCAGGATTACAACTTAATTCATGAAGAATAAAGAAGCAATAAGGAAAAGAAAAATTGCACCAGAGACACCTCTTCTTCTTCTTCTTCTTCTTCTTCTTCTTCTTCTTCTTCTTCTTCTTCTTCTTCGAACTAGCTGTTTAACTGTTGTGTCTATTTTTCAGTACAGGGCATTTTCTACTCGGGACATTTCAAGTCTCATAGTTACCACAGACTTGCCATTAACTGTCTAACCAGGTTCAAGGTGCCTCTTTCATTTCATGTGCCTTTAAGAGCTAGAAATTTCCTCACTTCTCCCTAATTGTGTTTTGTCATAACCTTGTTATGCCATATGTAATGTAGACTGACAACAGGTCGCACCACATTTCCAGAGCAATGTTATTTGTAATTTCACTCAGAACTCAACATACACAGTTTCGCTGTTGTAGCTTTAGAAAAACATTTTAAGGCCGCTGAACCATTAAACAGTTTCCTCTCTGCTGATCCTGAGGCTTTGTCTAAACTAGGGCTAGGTTACTTGATCCAGCCAGGGGTTCCAGATCAGTCCTCCTCTGGTCACTGTTGTGAATACACAACCTGTCTGTCTGTCTCCAGACATTGTGGTTGTAGGCAAGGATTATTGACCAAAAATCTGTTTGATGAAGCAACTTTGTTAAAGTGTCACACACACACACACACACAGAGAGAGAGAGAGAGAGAGAGAGAGAGAAATTATTTTATATTTTTTCAAGCATTTCTGTACCTTGAATGGAATAACTACCAAAGCAGAATTTATGACCGAGGGGCGCTTATATCCAATAGGATAGAAGTCCCTTAAGTAAACTGCGTTTAAATTCAGTTGTAACTTTTCAGAAAAATTGTATTTCTGATCACAAAGAGAAGAGTTCTTACGTAAGATTCCAATAAATCTCCCCTACGTTTATTGGGCAGCTGCTAGGAACGTATAGCCAAATGAACATTTTGTGCCATCACACCAGGTCAACCAACCAGTGTCCATCAGTGTAATATGCAATGCAAAACACAGTTCAAATTTACTACAAATAAAATTTGAATTAAGTTGACAATTCAAAGAAGACAAATTAAAGTAAGTCAAAATAAACCAGATAAGAGGCAGTGTGGTGCAGTGGTTGGAGTGTTGGACTAGGACCAGGGTGACCAGGGTCCAGATCCCACTCAGTCACTCTCGTCTAGCCTACCTCACAGGGTTCTTGTGAGGATGAAACGGGTAGGCAAGGTTGACGACTCTGGAGGGAAAGTGGGATTTTAATGTCTTAAATGAATGTAACTGATACTCAAATTGAACTCCCTACATGTGAATAAATTTCAAACTACTGTATTTTTCGCTCCATAAGACACACTTTTTTCCTCCTAAAAAGTAAGGGGAAATGTCTGTGCGTCTTATGGAGCGAATGTGTGGTCCCTGGAGCCAAATTGCCCAGGGGCAAAAAGCAGATCGTGCTTTTTTTTTTTTTAAAGAAAGAGGGAAGGGGGTGTTGAAACAAAGCCACTGAGCAGCTGAGCAGCAAGCGATCGGGAGGGAGATAAGGGACTGTAGCGATAAAGGAGGCTGCCTGGGAGGAGGGAGGTAAAAGCACATGGATCCTCAGGATTTTTGCACTGGGTCACCCCAAATTCTCCATCAGATCACATAGCATGTCCATGGCTACAGCCTGCACCAAAAAACACACGCATCCACTGTTTCGTGGGGCCGCAATGGCGGAAAAACGTGGTTACAAGGCATGGATCCACATGGATTCTCAGGATTTTTGCACTGGGCTACCCCAAACTCACCATCAAATCACATAACATGTCTGTGGCCACAGCATGAACCACAAAAATCATACACCCACTTTTTCGTTCAGAATTTTTTTTTCTTGCTTTCCTTCTCTAAAAACTAGGTGCGTCTTATGGTCAGGTGCGTTTTATGGAGCAAAAAATACGGTAATATTTGTCCCTACTTTTCAGCAATGGATCCTCCTTCATATCTCTAGAACGTAGCACCATATTGCGGATTCCCTGAAATTATATCTTGACCTTGTCAAGGTCAATAGAATATTTCTGATCATGTGATAGTTGTGGAGTCGCAAAAGAGAATTGGGGGTTGTTCCTCCCCCCCGAAGTACAACTTCTGACTTCCAATAGCAGGAAGCAGATCCATAAAATTTGAAGCATATGGAATCACAATCACCCTGAAATCAATATCGCAATAAAACAATGTTGTGACAGAAAACTCAGCCTTCATGCCTCCTTCATTTGTTTGTTTTCCAAGAGCCCTGCCTGCAACACTGTAGCTCGATGAGGTTAAAGAGATCTTCTGAGAAAGATCCTATTGATTTTAATTACCAGGAAAAAAGCCCACAGGGACAAAAGAACTTTGCCTGTTTATTTAGCCAGTGCTGCGCTGCAGTATTCTGTAAGGAGAGATCAAATCAGTTGCTCTCTTTATTACAATAATAATAAGGCTGAAAAAGTGCTTCGGGGGCCTGGGAAGATTTTTAGGCAATAAGAGGCAAGCTTTTCATTTTGGAGGGGACGGACAGCAATTACTGATAATCAATATTAATTCAATTAAATTCATGTTATTTATATAATAAAAAGACTGTGCAATATTTTCAAAATATACTAACCAATGCAATTTGATGTGCTTTATTATAGATTGATTCTTATCATTACTAAATACATATTGAATGGTTAACAATGAGATGCTAATTAGTTGTGCAGGACGAAGGGATGCTCTGGGCTCAGTGGTACAATAAATGTTTATAAGACCCAATTGGCCTGACAATACAGTCTACTTAGGAGTTCATGATCCTGGGATATCAGTAGTCATTAGAGGGATGAATTCTGTCTGTCTTGGGCACTTTAAGAATTCCTGATCATTTAGGACTCACCCTGCAAAGCACGTTCTGATCGCATTGGCCTTGTCGGAACGCAGTGCGAAACTGTGGTTCATACAGGAATAATCCTCAGGTTTCTCAGCTGCACTAGTTTAGTAGTTAAACCCTAGTTTAGCAAAGCAGCTGAGCCAGATTGTTTCCTTCTTGTAGTGGTCCCAAAAGTGCTTGCATCAATCTGTAAGAAACTGCTTAGGGCTTTTATGTAAATCATAGATAGATAGATAGATAGATAGATAGATAGATAGATAGATAGATAAAAAGGTAAAGGTAAAGGACCCCTGACAGTTAAGTCCAGTCGCAGACGACTCTGGGGTTGCGGCGTTCATCTCGCTTTACAGGCTGAGGGAGCCAGTGTTTATCTGCAGACAGTTTTTCCAGGTCATGTGGCCAGCATGACTAAGCCACTTCTGGCAGAACCAGAGCAGTGCATGGAAATGCCATTTACCTTCCCGTTGGAGCGGTACCTATTTATCTACTTGCACTGGTGTGCTTTCGAACTGCTAGGTTGGCAGGAGCTGGGACCGAGCAACGGGAGCTCACCCCGTCGCGGGGATTCGAACCGCCGACCTTCTGATTGGCAAACCCAAGAGTCTCAGTGGTTTGGACCACAGCGCCACCCGCGTCCCAGATAGATAGATGGAGCTGTGCTATATCTAAAATCTAAGAAGTGTGGAAGTATTCCTTGCTTCAGAGGAGAACCTTACATAAGCACTCTGGTACTTCCCTATGGGATCTTCCAGCCCTTGGGAGCCAACTCCTAGGGGCCAAGTCCCTTCGCCCCCAATAAAATATTTGAGCCCCCCCCCGTTGATGGGCATTGCTTTTCAAATGGTGGGCATGTGTCATTTCATGTGCTCGATTATGTGGGGCAGGGCTTATCTGCGTACACACACACACACACATTTTATTCAAGTTGGCACCTCTATTTCAGCCTGATGAATAAGTTGTGAAAGAGCTCCTGTTAAAAGTTTGTTTTCAATTAAAAGTGAGGAAGTTAAATTGGCAGTGCTCAGGCCATGTGGAACTGGTTGGCAGAGCTTATTGAAGCCTTAGATATAACCCAAGTGTTTCTTGTGGATTGCACATGAATGCTTCCATTCTTTGTTTTGCTGACAAGGATTTCTCCATCACGCTTTGGTCTGCCACATCTGAGTTTTCAGAGAGCGGTTCTATGACTGGTCCTGTTTTAGTGAAGCCTGTAAATAACATGTCACTGCTGAGGTCAGTTTGGCACAACAACATCAGGCATGTGTCAGAGGTCATCATCTCATTTAAAGACTCCTTAAGAAGAATGTTCATCAAAATGGTATATGTCTTATTGAAGTGCTGTGTAATACATGGTAGAGTGAGAATAATTTTGGGGGTTTTCTCTGGCGGCTTTTAGAAGCAGATAATCGATCATATGAACATTCTAAGTACATTTTCTCATTTTCATGCATTTTTTAAAGGCCGTGTGATATTTAGCTGATGGTTCAGATTGAAAACAGTGCAATCAATTAAAAAGGTGGCCACAAATTGACCTGCAAATTTTTTAAAATGTTGCTTTTATTTTTATTTTTGTAATCATTTGTTGTTCCTCCACCACAAGTTCTTCTCGGGTGGTGCTGTGGGTTAAACCACAGAGCCTAGGACTTGCTGATCAGAGGATCGGCGGTTCAAATCCCCGCAATGGGGTGAGCGCCCGTTGCTTGGTCCCTGCTCCTGCCAACCTAGCAGTTCAAAAGCAAGTCAAAAAGTGCAAGTAGATAAATAGGTACCGCTGCTGTGGGAAGGTAAACGGTGTTCCCGTGCGCTGCTCTGATTCGCCAGAAGCGGTTTAGTCATGCTGGCCACATGACCCGGAAGCTGTACGCCGGCTCCCTCGTCCAATAAAGCGAGATGAGCGCCACAACCCCAGAGTTGCCCACGACTGGACCTAATGGTCTGGGGTCCCTTTACCGTTACTTTAAATTGAGGGTGGGGTGATATTAGGAATCATGCTGGCACCAATGGTGACAGGGGAGATTGCTGCTCCCATCCCAACTTAATCTGATATTCCACAAATGGAAATCAACGATGCCCAGATTTGTACTGAGCCTGTTTTTCCAACGGACTTTAATATTTCTGTAACTTGGAGCCAACCAATTACTCAAATGCCATCTGCTTTGTCACATATTCACATGTGCATATTCACATGTTGAATACTGTAACCCTTTACTATCTGAAAGAACCTTAGGTGTACTGTTTGCAATAGATATTCATGGACTCGATTTTCCTTTCTCCATAGTTCATCTTTCCCAAAGGCAAGGTTTAAAAGCCCGGATCTGCAATCGGTGGTGGACTTTCCTTCCTTGGGGTGTTTTAAGCAGAGGTTGGATTGCCATTTGCCATGGGTGCTTTAGTTGAGATTCCTGTGTTGCAGGGGGTTGGACCATTGGGGTTCCTTCCATCATGAGTCTATGATTCTGTAGCTTTGAGAAGTGGCAGAGAGTTTACAGTGGATGTTGTCTAACTGCACTAAGCGAGGGGCCTCCGCTGGCAGTGAGTGATGGTCAGCAGGGACCTGTCTCTGAGATGTTCCACTTCAGACTGAATAAAGTTATGTATATAACTGAATGTTTTACCATAACCCCTTCCAATGCCCTCCTCAAAGGATTCAGTTTAAGAACTCTTTCCCTGACACCTAGCTTTCTATGTGGTAAGAGCAGGGCCCGATTTAGGTTTGATGAGGCCCTAAGCTACTGAAGGTAATGGGGCCCTTTATACGTCCAGCCGTCCTTTGTCAACAACAAATTGTCACTGTTTTTTGTGTTGAATATATGCTATATGGTAATTTATGGACCTCGTAAAGGTAAAGGGACCCCTGACCGTTAAGTCCAGTCGCAGACGACTCTGGAATTGCGGCGCTCATCTCGTTTTAGTGGCCGAGGGAGCCGACGTTTGTCCGCAGACAGCTTCCAGGTCATGTGGCCAGCATGACTAAGCCGCTTCTGGGGAACCAGAGCAGCACATGGAAACGCCGTTTACCTTCCACCAGAGTGGTACCTATTTATCTACTTGCACTTTGACGTGCTTTCGAACTGCTAGGTTGGCAGGAGCAGGGACCGAGCAACAGGAGCTCACCCCGTCGCAGGGATTCAAACTGCCAACCTTCTGATCGGCAAGCCCTAGGCTCTGTGGTTTAGACCACAGCACCACCTGCACCACCCCCATGGACCTAATAGGTATCTAAAGCCATTTGCACATGTTGCCATGCAGCCAGTCCATGCAGAATGTAGGCACCCTATATACAGAAATGAGCAAACCAGTGATATTTTAGGGAGCAGGCTAGCAGGCGGGGCCCATTACTTACATCAAAGGAGCCTACACAACACAAAACACTGTTGCTGTATGTAGGTTTTATTTTATTTGTTTTTCATCTTATATTTTGGAAATGTACATCCAAGCTTTTTCCCTTTAAATTTTTTGGGGGCTCCCGAGAGAGTGGGGTCCTAAGCTACAGCTTGTTAACTTATACATAAATCCGGCACTGGGTTGGATGCTGAACACCCTCAAAATCCCCGGCGGTATGTGGGTAAGCAGCCCCTTTTTGACAGAAAGGAACCTGATATAACCAAGCATAAGACGATAACTGTGCCAGTCCAAACCATTCCCTTTATTGCCCTGCCTAAGCAGTTACACATGCCTCTCTGAGGCAAATTCTAGTTTCCCTTCGCTGGGAATATTGTCCTTTCCCACTGCAAGTAGACCAGCGAGTCCCCTGGTTTCCGGACAGCGATCCTGGATCGAGCTTTTGTTAAAGGCGGAACAGTAAATTTCTCGTTTCCACTTGGTGGTGAGGTGTTTAATTGTTGCTTAGTTTTGCCAGCTGAGTAATTCACAGTGAAGTGTTACAATCAGCCACTAGTAGTTAAGCTTTACATTAGGGAGGAACCAGTGAACAACCATGACATCTTATTGCAGGTGCGGAGAGAGGCTAAGCCACCGCTCCTCCTGAATGGGCAAGCCATCTGTAGAAAACCAAGCCTGCAAAAGCCATTGAAGAGATGGCAGAAAGCATTCTGAAAGAAGGGGGAAGGATTGTATTCAGATGAGGATCTTTCATTCCACAAATGCAACTGGGTAAAGCCTGGGACCTGGGAGGTAAAGGACCCCTGACAGTTAAGTCCAGT
Source organism: Podarcis pityusensis (assembly GCF_964106645.2). Lineage (NCBI taxonomy): Eukaryota > Metazoa > Chordata > Lepidosauria > Squamata > Lacertidae > Podarcis > Podarcis pityusensis. The sequence continues at coordinate 91,858,503 of NC_138032.1, forward strand.
CGCAGACGACTCTGGGGTTGCGGCACTCATCTCGCTTTACTAGCCGAGGGAGCCGGCGTTTGTCCGCAGACAGTTTTTCCGGGTCATGTGGCCAGCATAACTAAGCCGCTTCTGGCGAACCAGAGCAGCACACGGAAATGCTTTTTATCTTCCCGCTGGAGTGGTACCTGTTTATTTACTTGCACTCTGACATGCTTTCGAACTGCTAGGTTGGCAGGAGCAGGGACCGAGCAACGGGAGCTCACCCCGTCGCGGGGTTTCGAACCGCCGACCTTCCGATCGGCAAGCCCCAGGTTCTGTGGTTTAGACCACAGCGCCACCCGCATCCCTGGGACCTGGGAGACAAGGGTTCAAATCCCCACTCGTCCATGAAGCTCACTGGTAGGTATCCTCAAATCAGTCACTGTCCCTAAGACTAACCTACCTCACAGGGTTGTTCTGGAGATAAAATGGGGAGGAGGAAAGCCATGTACACCACGCTGAGCTGTTTGGGGAAATGATGGGATACAAATGCACTAAATAATAAATATTGCTCAATATCACAAACAGAAAGGAGCACACGCAGCTCTCTGGGCCCCTGGGTCCTGGCCATACCATCAGAGGATTACAAACACATTTACGCAGGCTGAGACCCTACCTGCCCGCGGACTGTCTCGCCAGAGTGATGCATGGTCTAGTTATCTCCTGCTTGGACTACTGCAATGCGCTCTACGTGGGGCTACCTTTGAAGGTGACCCGGAAACTGCAATTAATCCAGAATGCGGCAGCTAGACGGTGACTGGGAGTGGCCGCCGAGACCACATAACACCAGTCCTGAGAGATCTGCATTGGCTCCCAGTACGTTTCCGAGCACGATTCAAAGTGTTGGTGCTGACCTTTAACGCCCTAAACGGCCTCGGTCCAGTATACCTGAAGGAGCGTCTCCACCCCCATCATTCAGCCCGGACACTGAGATCCAGCGCCGAGGGCCTTCTGGCGGTTCCCTCGCTGCGAGAAGTGAGGCTACAGGGAACCAGACAGAGGGCCTTCTCGGTAGTGGCGCCCGCCCTGTGGAACGCCCTCCCTTCAGATGTGAAGGAAATAAGCAGTTATCCTATCTTTAAAAGACATCTGAAGGCAGCCCTGTTTAGGGAAGTTTTTAATATTTAATGCTGTACTGTTTTTAACATTTGATTGGGAGCCGCCCAGAGTGGCAGGGGAAACTCAGCCAGATGGGCGGGGTATAAATAAATTATTATTATTATTATTATTATTATTATTATTATTAACACATTTAATTATGTGTGATTCTTGCAATAATATATGTACTTAACACATGGATGATAATGGCATAATGCTGTTGACACGTGAAGAACATAAAATGGATTGGGGAGATGCTCTGGTGTCCTTTTGAGTAAATCAAAGCAACGATAAAAACATCACATGACAGAGGAATTAGTTCACCTTAGTTTGAAAATAAGTATTGGATAAATCCTTACTCGGGATTAAGTCCTGTGGACCTCAGTGGGGCTTACTTCTGAGTAGACATGTATGGGGTTGCAATTCGTTTTGCAAACATGTGTGGCAGAATATTTCAGTCCAATTTTTCCGACACGTGTGGGAGCACTGAGAGTCCCTCCCTGCAATTTAAATTTGCTTTCCTGAAAATATAAATTGGCTCTGGGGTAAAATTAATATTGATTTCTAAAGGATGTTATTGACATGGGATGTGGTAAATTGTTAACTATTAGCACATACATCGGTATTATACTGGGGGGGGATTGATTCCCCCCCCCCCTTATCATGTGAGTTTATGCTCATTGCTTAAAAAGCTATTTCACCAGAATGGAAGCTCAAAGCAAATTGCAAATTGCATGGTGTAGGCCTGTTATTTGGGAAATGCAAACAATATAGAAATGCAAATAATTATGTGCAGCTCATCAAATACGAATGTCGTATTTTCAATTAATGTCAACCTACTGAAAACAAAACTAAACACTCTGATCCAAATGAGCTATATAAATGTATGGGCATATTAATTCCAAACTCTGGATTTATACATGCAAATGGGGGTAAATGAGGGGGGAAGAGGACACATTTTTTTCTTTAAAAAAGAGGAAAATCTTCAAACATTCCACAGCTGCCTAACCAGTAGCTTCCTCTAGAGGGTGTGTTATGATTATTATTGATTATTATTTAAGTACAGTACTGTGACTTAAGCACTATGACACTTTATTGAACAGCACAAGCAAAACAAAAAAATGGTCCCTGCCCCTATTAGCCTACAGTCTACATTTTGAGTGTAAACAACAAGCAAAGGTAGCAGAATACATGTAAAAGAAAAAACAGGGATACGTTTCAAATAGAGTTTCAGCAACTGTTCACATGCTCTGCGGGTGGGTGGGTGGCGCAATGGAGTTCACCTCTGGTGCTTTGACCAAAAGTAGGGTTACTCCACAGCTACCATTATTTATTTTCTTGCAGACAATTGATACTGACTTACTGCCACATGTTGCTGCCATTTAAAAACGCGCACACATATATCATTATATGCATGCTCTAAATTGCGACGCCAGCCAATCAGGGATGATCATGTGCTTGTGATATAACATCATGACGCCACATAGCCAGTAGGATTTGGTTATGGGACGATGTCATGAGGCCATTCGCTGAGATAATGCTTCTGGCATCATATTGACACTGAGGTCCAGCGCCAAGGGCCTTCTGGCGGTTCCCTCGCTGCGAGAAGCCAAGTTACAGGGTACCAGGCAGAGGGCCTTCTCGGTAGTGGCACCCGCCCTGTGGAACGCCCTCCCACCAGATGTCAAAGAGAAGAACAACTACCAGACTTTTAGAAGACATCTGAAGGCAGCCCTGTTTAGGGAAGCTTTTAATGTTTAACAGACCACTGTATTTTAATACTTTATTGGAAGCCGCCCAGAGTGGCTGGGGAAACCAGCCAGATGGGTGAGGTATACATTATTATTATTATTATTATTATTATTATTATTATTATTATTATCATTGCCTTCGCTGAAAATGTCAGCAGCACAGATATCAGAAGGAGGGGAAGAAGACCACAACCGAAATGAGAGTCAGTGGGGATGAATGAATGGATGACAACAAAGGAGCCAACTCCTAGGGGCTGAGGTATAAATAAAATATTTGAGGGGGCCAGGGGACCCTGAAGTTGATGAGCATTGCCATACAAATGGTGTGTGTGCCGTGTCATGTGATCGGTGATGTAGGGTGGGGCTTACCTGGGCCCCCCAATAATTTATTCAAGTTGGCAGCCCTGGATGACAAAATGGGAGAAGTACTGCCAGGCAATGTCTGGTTGTGACACTGCAAATAACAGAATCCTAGAATCCTAGGTCTGTAACATTGGAAGGCACCCTGTGGGTCATCTATTCCAACCCCCTGCAATGCAGGAATCTCAGCTGAAGCATCCATGACAGATAGCCATCCATTGTTGGCATCTGTCTGTCTCGTGTACTTTTGTCATCTGTGGTACAGTTGACATAACTGTCCATTCAAAAATCTTACCTTGCTAGTTAACAGTCTGCCAGACTGGATGCTCAGGTTGGCCCCTTAATACTTCCATGTTCTAGCTATCACATTTTGTTCTGCCAGCAAAAAATAATAATGGCTGAGCATGGTGCTGGAGGAGACTCTTGAGAGTCCCATGGACTGCAAGAAGATCAAACCTCTCCATTCTGAAGGAAATCAGCCCTGAGTGCTCACTGGAAGGACAGAGCCTGAAGCTGAGACTCCAATACTTTGGCCACCTCATGTGAAGAGAAGACTCCCTGGAAAAGACCCTGATGTTGGGAAAGATGGAGGGCACAAGGAGAAGGGGACGACAGAGGACGAGATGGTTGGACAGTGTTCTCAAAGCTACCAGCATGAGTTTGACCAAACTGCGGGAGGCAGTGGAAGACAGAAGTGCCTGGCGTGCTTTGGTCCATGGGGTCACGAAGAGTCGGACACGACTCAACGACTAAACAACAACAAAGCCCTTACACTTCAAATTTTTATTTTGGCCTGTGTACAGTTTCAAAGATGCACATTGCGGATCTACTGCTATATTTTGCTTCGCAATTTTTTCACATCTCAAAGAAACAGAAAAGCTCTCAAAATACATGAGCACAGTTTTATTACACCCTCTCCTGTAAACAGAGGATATTGCAGACATACATGACAATCTTCTAGGATTTCAAGTATCAGCGATGTACCAGGCCTAACATCTGACCCTTGACCTGGGCTACTAATATTGTGTTAATAGGGGGTTTCTCTCATACTGCATTCATTCTTGGTCCTCAATAACAGTAGCAAGATATTTCCTCCATACTGCTTCAAGACCAGACATGGTACCTCCTCCTGCCTCTATCAAACACTGATGAATCTTGAAGAGCTGCCATTTTATTTTTTGTATTCCATCAGCAAAAGACATTCTACCAGGTCTGTTCTTGTGATATATGCCATTTTTGTATCTTTCTGCATTTTTTCCACCTGTTAGCTAGAAGGTGAGAACCTTTTCCTCAAAATTCATAGTATTTTTTGTTTCAGATACTATTGACTATTATTTTTCTGATTTCTATTACTCTCTGTTTCTACCTTTTGCTTTCAATTTGTGAGTATAAAGCCTGTTTTCATGTCTGGAGACATTTTTCTATTTCTTTCCTTTTCAGTTACTCTGCATTCTGGTTACAGATGGGTAGCCGTGTTGGTCTGCCATAGTCGAAGTAAAAAAATTCCTTCCTGTAGCACCTTAAAGACCAACTAAGTTAGTTCTTGGTATAAGCTTTCGTGTGCATGCACACTTCTTCAGTTATCTTCAGTTATCACTTCTTCAGTTATCTGAAGAAGTGTGCATGCACACGAAAGCTTATACCAAGAACTAACTTAGTTGGTCTTTAAGGTGCTACAGGAAGGAATTTTTTTACTTCTGCATTCTGGGTTATTTTTCCTGGTTTCCGTCAAGCGTTCTCCACGGGGCTTCCCAAAGGTGAGAGCTAGTCACATCATGTGTGGCCTTCTCATGAATAGAGATATCTTAGGACCTCTTGAATTTTCTCTCTAGCTAATTGATGAGTTACCAAGACAGGACTGTACCTCCAGCTAACTGTATTTTGTACTGGTCTTAATATTTTTAAGACTGGCCGTACTGGAGCAAAATCGCTCATCTTAATTACTCCAATATCTGAGGGAAATGCTTCCCACGTTATCTCAGCATCAGCCAAGATGTCAATCTCATAGATATCTCTGCTTTCCTGAAGAGATAGCTGAGCACCCAGCCCATTGCCTGGAGAAATATGTCTTCACTATGCTGTAAGAGATATGAGGTTGGAGTTGCACAAGTCAGCTAGCAAGGCCTCCCATTGCTCCAGTTTGGTGTCATAAAAGACAGTGAGACACATAGCTGTCAACTTACAGATTTGAAAATAAGGGACCAGCAGCCTCGAAAATAAGGGATCAGCAGCCAAAATAAGGGATCAACAATTACTTTGATAAAATACATATTTTGTTGTGTGCAAATGGCTTTAGATACCTATTAGGTCCATAAATTACCATATAGCATATATTCAACACAAAAAAACAGCAACAATTTGTTGTTGACAAAGGACAGCTGGACATAGAAAGGGCCCCATTACCTTCAGTAGCTTATTTAAGGGACATCATCAATAAGGGACAGCAGTGGGACATGGCGCTGGGATAAGTGACTGTCCCACCAAATAAGGGACGCTTGACAGCTATGGTGAGACAGTTGAGACCTTCTGCGGTTAGTTGCTCTACCATTAGAACAAAAGACTCAAGCTTGTGACTTAAAATAATTTAAGTGAAAACTATTGTTAGGAAACTCACAGTGCGATATGTTTCCCCATCTCATCCCTCCTCTCCTTCTCATGGCGAATGCTTTTTGACACGAATCATTAAGTTCTCCAGGCATGGGACCATCTCAGCCAGCTACCAATTATTTAGGAACCTGGCTCTTTCGACTGCTTGCTGTAAGAAATTGCTCCCATTCAAAAACATGAGCTGTGAGTTTAATATTAATCAAAACAGGCAGATGCCAGTAAGAAAGTGTGTCCAACATGATTATGAGATAAATGAAAGAGACTATGTGTTCTAGAGGAATGCGCCAAGTCTCTGGTCAACCAGTCCTGAACACGTGAGATGCTAAAAGTTCCGTGACGAAACAGCCAGCTATCTCAAATGACCAACAAATGTTTTTAGGTAGGACATTGCTTGATGAAAAGTTCTGTGTAACTGAAAAGCTTGTCTACTGATTTTTGAAAAGGCCCCCGTGCAACACAGCATCTTTCTTTTTCATATCAGAAGATGGCAGAGCTGGGAAGACAGGCAGAAGTGCTGAGGTAGCGGGTGAAATCAGAGGCAATATTTGGGAAACCGCAGAGACATTTTTCTCATAGAAATATTCCAAATCTTTGAAGGATATTTTCATTGGAGAAAGTTGTTCCAGAAGAAGAAGAAGAAGAAGAAGAAGAAGAAGAAGAAGAAGAAGAAGAAGAGCATCATTGTACCAAGTATATATTTGGAGATGAGATCTCAGAGGAATAAATTTCCTCAAGGAGAAAGGACCAGACCATCCAGGTTGTTTTTTAATGGTGGGTTCTCACAATATCCCTTTCAGAGAGAACATTTTCTACTTCAGACAGAGGTTACTCTGCATTGCCTCCATTTATTTCCGTCAGGGTTGTCCAGGATAACTTCCTAGTGGCTTGCACCTCCTTGCTGTTTAGCAGGAAGAGGTGAGTGCCATCTCTAGCATCAAAATATCATTGCCTGGCCCTGACAACAGATCTGTTTATTCCTATATCCCTTGTCCACTTTGCCTCCAGTTTGCACAATGAGCCTCCCCTATTTAGGCAACCCAATCTGAATGAGGGTGTGGGAGCAGGCCACAGGTTCACCAGCTCTAGGGAGAAAGGGCTAATGGGGACAAAGAGACTGTCTTGCTGTTGCTTTCTCTTTCCACAACCTCATTTCAGCAGATTGCACTCAGTTTCTAAGACAAAGATGTCTATCAGATTTCAGATACCATGGAGTCAAAACATGCCAAGTAGCATTTGGACCTTTGATGCGTTTTCCCTGTTTTGTTCTGTGGCTCAAGGGTCAGCTAACTTTTTCAGCAGGGGGCCAGTCCACTGTCCCTCAGACCTTGTGGGGGGCCGGACTATATTTTGAGGGGAGATGAACAAATTCCTATGCCCCACAAATAACCCAGAGATGCATTTTAAATAAAAGCACACATTCTACTCATGGAAAAGCACACTGATTCCCAGACCGTCCACGGGCCGGATTTAGAAGGCGATTGGGCTGAATCCAGCCCACGGGTGTTAGTTTGCCTACCCATGGTACAAATCATCACAGAACTAATTTTATTTACTTACCAACAACAACGTTGTGCTTAATTGCATGTAGGTGGACAACTCTGCAGCATAAGTAACATTTCAAAATGTTTATCACAGGGAGAGTCTCTCCACCCCTGTTGGTGGCTGCAAGGAATGTCAAATACAATTATCGTTTCTCAAGGCAATGGCAATTCTTTGCACAAATATATCTAAGTGTTACAGCCCAGAGCAGAAGGCTTGGCTATTGTTCTTTTACACCATCTCTATATATACATGCCTTTGTAAAGGTAAAGGGACCCTGACCGTTAGGTCCAGTTGTGGCCGACTCTGGGGTTGCGGCGCTCATCTCGCTTTATTGGCCGAGGGAGCCGGCATACAGCTTCCAGGTCATGTGGCCAGCATGACTAAGCCGCTTCTGGCGAACCAGAGCAGCGCACGGAAACACCGTTTACCTTCCTGCTGGAGCGGTACCTATTTATCTACTTGCACTTTGACGTGCTTTTGAACTGCTAGGTTGGCAGGAGCAGGGACCGAGTAACGGGAGCTCACCCCGTCGCGGGGATTCAAACCGCCGACCTTCTGATCAGCAAGTCCTAGGCTCTGTGGTTTAGTCCACAGCGCCACCCTCGTCCTTTTTTACACACCTTTGTATCAACCGTTAAATAAGTGGTCCCTTTCCTTATCCTCGTTATGTATTTATAGATCACAATCAAAGCCGCATTTATAATCCTCAGGGACAGGGAGGATGAAGAGGCTAAGATTATTCAAAGTCTTGCCTGTGGGATGTAAAACACAGAGCAGTCAAATACAATATTCCTAGAGAGGGATGTTTGTCCAGCCAGTAGATAAACTTCCTGTTTCCTCCTGGGCTGGGACAAACTTCCTCTACATGTGACCAGAGGTGGGCATGAACTTACCTGCGCAGGTAACAAAATAGCACAGGGCAGGCAGCCATTTCTCTCTCTGACTCCATTCCTTGAAGAAGCAACAGCATCCTAGCACTTTTCTGTGCCTCTCAGAACATGGCAGCTTCCCCCCTTCAGCCTTCTTTGAGGGTTTTCTTGTGATGAAGATGAATGTCTCCTCAAGTGGTGTGGTGTACAGTTAAATTGCCCTCTGGAAAACTTACTTTTCAGTTATTGTAATGGCAGTTCCACGGTCAGAATTATGCTGTAAATTCATTCTCAGTCTTCACCCCTCCATTGCTTTCTAAAGTGACCTGCAACTACTATTGCACCTAACCTGCATATTGTACCTATAGCCCTGTGGACTGAGACAGAGACCATTCTTGTCTGTGTCTCACTTCTCACATCCAGAAAACCTCATGGATCTAAATCAATATGGCGGGGGGAGATCTCTCTGAGACACTTCACTGGACCTTGGGATTTGTTTGAATCTGATGCACAGCCCAAGTATCTATGTCTTTGTATATGAGGTGCAATAAAAATATATATTTGAAGATATGGTTTATTTAGGGGAGGGGGTTTAACCTTCTGGTGGACAAGTCAGACAAGGGTCATCCGCAGGCCACCAGGAATCCAAGCCAGCTTGGAACTGTGCTTGGGGGTCACTCAACGAGCCCCATCAGCTGAAGGTCTGCACAATGAGGACCACTTGCCATAGCTGTCAACTGCCCCTTATTTGGCGGGAAAGTCCCTTATCCCAGCGCTGTGTTCCGCTGCTGTCCCTTATTGATGATGTCCCTTAAATTTCCCGGGTTTCAAAGGAAGCAGCTCCTCTCCCTCCCTCCCTGCCCGCCAGGGAGGAGGAAGGCTCCAACTGTGTTGCTTGGCTGCGAGCTCACCCAAGAAGGAGTCTAAGAACGACTGGGGGGTGGAGCTTGCATGCCTTGTGCCGATCAAATCGGCAGCGTTGCCTGGGGACTCACCTTTGCTCAGCGCTTCCCAGCGGAGAGGGGACGGTGGTTTTCCTTGCTGCATCCCCTTTGCCAGGTTGCTGCGCTGTGGGGACCACCGCTTAAGGCTTTGTTTGGCTGCTGGCCGGGCTTTCTGCCTTTGGCTCGGAGGGGCTCAGAAGTTGAACATACCTGTGCTCTGAAAATCCCTTATTTTGGCTGCTGATCCCTTATTTCCGAGGCTGCTGGTCCCTTATTTTCAAATCTGTAAATTGACAGCTATGCCACTTGCCCAATGGAGTTTTCTCAATTCTTCTCCCACCCCGGCCTGGTTTGGTTGGGTCAGGAGAACTCCTATCACACTGTGTGTGATGGGGAAGGAGAGTGGGGGGTCATTCCATCTGGTAAGGTGAAATGCTTGTGTAGAATGAATGTTCATCATAGCACAACGTTGAATTCCACCGGCTGCGTTTCTTCAAACCTGCAGAAGCAGCCAGTGGTACAACCTTTCCTGGATTATACCACTTCAGATTGTGGGAAGGGACTCACATCTTTCAGTACTCCCTTGCATTCAAACAAATCTTCTAAAAACACAGAAAGCCAGCACATCAGTGTATGGTTAATGTTACTCACAAGGGAGAATGTTCAAAATGTGATCTCCTGCCTGCAGTCAGAGGTGATACAATGCAGAGAGGTATCGCAATATGTTATTTCTTCATGTCTGAATCAGCTTGAAGTCCCCATGATTTAAGTGGAGCTTCTTTCTATGCAATGTTTTTAGGATTAGAGTATGGCTATTTAAAAAAACGAAAACCTTTCAGTTGCAGAATGTCCTTCAAAATTTACCCCTAGCAAACAACCCAGCACTACTGCTTCACTGTGTTTGAAAAAGTCACATTTTAAAGCTTTTCTTCCACAATTCCCAAAGTCTAGGACTTCCTCTCTAGTTAATTAATTCCTGCTTAATAACTAGAAACAATGTTGTAGCCCTCTTCTGGTGTCAGAAAAATGATACATGTGTTACTATCCTGGACCTTTTAAGTTCAGGGAAGCATATAGATTGAGTAGAGCAGTCATTACTTGCTTATAATTAACTGGTCTTTTTTCTTTTACCCCTTTATTTTTCTGGAGCTTTGAAATATTTATATCGGCGTAAGCTCAGCAAATAATTTTAGCAAAGTCTAGTAATAAGCCAGTTACACAGTATATTTCCAAAGATGTTTGCCATGCTCATCTTTTTTCCCTTAACAGTAACAAAGGCGCATCAAATTACGTTTCAAAATGATACTTAAGTGCTCACTTTTACAATTCCCCTCTTCGCGCTCCCGAAGGACTTGCAGCTTGATCCTTGATCTTGGATCCTGCTTTGTCACTTGAGTTTTAAGTGGCCTCAGTGACTTTCCAAAATAACACACACTCTGTTAACCTCCTCCTCAGATTACTGCAATGCACTCTGTTGCAGGACCACCCTTGAATACAGTCCAAAGATTGCAACCGATATCAACATGCCTTAAGGGGTGTTGACTGGTTTGGACAGAGACACCAGTTTCCACTGGCTGCCAATATGCAACTATGAAGGGATGGGACAGTTTGATTTGCTTCCTGGAGCCCTTTTCTGATGTTTGGTTTGTTTGTGGAAGCTCAAAGGTATAATTAGGTGACTACTTGAGAAGACAGACGTCAGTGGATCTCAGGAGGTACCAATGAACACTCTTGGGGAGAGGGAACTGTTGACTAAGATCCTAACAACTCTAAACTGAAATAATTTTGCTGAACAGACTTCTATGTAGGAACCAGTTTAGCTAGGGCTAGCAGGCCGCATTTATCCTGATTCAGATTGCAGTCCAGTCCATACTTATTCAGGGAACAATCCCCATGGAATTCAATGGGGTTCTTTTCCGGGTTTGGTTCTGGGGATCCATGCATAAATGCAAAATCACGTAAAGCTGGGAATCCCCAGAACTGCTTCCCACGCCCAGGCACAGCCATCCCTACCCGGTCTTCTAACTTGGTAGGGCGCTGTTTTAGTTTGAGGGTGAAGTTGTTTTAAATTGTTGTTAACTGTTATATGTTAATTTGGATTTTTGGATTTGCGGACTGGAGTATTGGTTAGGGGCTTGCGGGGGGGAGTTTATTGTTTATTAATGTGTACACATTAGTATTGTTAATTGTTTTGATTATTTTTATTATGTTTGGTTATCTCTATTATGTGTTTTGTGCTCCGATTATTTTTATCATATATTTTGTGCTTTGCATATTTGTGTTGTGAACGATCCTGAGACCTGTGAGTATAGCGTGGTATACAAATTTAATTAAATAATAAATTTAAATAATAAATTTAATTAGTAAATAAATCACATGCTTAAAGCTGGGCAACCACCAAATTCTTGAGCACCTTGCCCAAAACAAACACGTCAGTAGTACTTGCATGCCTCTAGTTCAAGCATAGGCAAACTTGGCCCTCCGGATGTTTTGGGACTACAACTCCCATTATCCCTAGCTAACAGGACCAGTGGTCAGGGATGATGGGAGTTGTAGTCCCAAAACATCTGGGGAGCTGAGTTTGCCTATGCCTGCTCTAGTTCCAGGTAGAACTATTTGAAGACCTCTCCCTTTTTCAAGACCTAGCTCCTCCCGTCAGACTGTCTCAGTGGGAGAGCTGAGAGGCAGAGCTCACACCATGAGCTCTGCTGTGACAGACCAGCTCCATCAGGCCCTCCTCTCCCACAATTTCATCTGAGGGCAGCCATTCCACCAGGCTGCCTCAGTGGGAGAGATAGAAAGCAGAACTCATGTCATCATTTTTGCTGGAGGTCCAGCTCCATCAGGTACCTCCCACCCATGAACTGCACTAAGTGGTCATTATAGGGTTGCAGGTGGCGCAGTGGTCTAAACCACTGAGCCTCTTGGGCTTGCTGATCAGAAGGCCGGCGGTTCGAATCTGTGCGAAGGAATGAGCTCCCATTGCTCTGTCCCACCTCCTGCCAGCCTAGCAGTTTGAAAGCACGCCCGTGCAAGTAGATAAATAGGTAACGCTGCAGCGGGAAGGTAAAAGGCATTTCCGTGCGCTCTGGTTTCCGTCCCGTTGCACCAGAAGCGGTTTAGTCCTGCTGGCCACATGACCCGGAAAGCTGTCTGTGGACAAACGCTGGCTCCCTCGGCCTGAAAGCGAGAGGAGCGCCGCAACCCAATAGTCACCTTTGACTGACCTTAACCGCCCAGGGGTCCTTTACCTTTTACTTTTATAGGAACAACTGCTTAGAAATTGGTGCATGAGTTTTCGTTTTTATCTTCCCTCCCCTCTTCCCTTCTCCCTTGTTTACATTTTATGTACGCCGCTCTGGGAGCCCTTTGGGCTGAAGAGCAGAGTACAAGTGCTCTAAATAAATAATAAAAACAAGACAGTGGGAACTGCTTCCTCTTGCAACAAAGCTTCTGCAATCCCTTGGACCCAACTACTCGATCCTCCATAGCTACCTCTTATGAGCCACGATGGACAAGGGTTGAAGCTACGCTGAACACCAAGTATCTTGCCCACATCATTGGGCTTCAGCAACAGAAATCCATATAACCAGGCTTGATAGTGCTTTGGGACACTTCCTCTAGAACTGAATTAAGAATGGTGTCAAGTCCAGCAACAATTTGTTTGACATTGCCCTCAGAATTGTCACCACATGCTCTGGGATATGATCCATGAGAGGCAGTCAAGTACAACATTCCTTGTAATGCTAGAGAAGACATGTGGGGGAATGTTTAGTCCAGCCAGTCGAAACTTCCTATTCCTCCTGGCAGGAGCATCCTTCCTTTTGTATGTGATAGAAGGTGGGTGTGACCTAACCTGTCCAGGTAACAAAAGGACGAGTCACACAGCAGACCCTCTTCTCTTTTTGACTTCCTTCTTCATTTGACCAGCTTCTAGCTAAGACTGCTCTGCTAGCTCTCAGCTAGCAGAAGCACTGGGATTATTCCCCCATATGGGGTAGATCCACATGTACATACAGTGGTACCTTGGGTTAAGTACTTAATTCGATCCGGAGGTCTGTTCTTAACCTAAAACTGTTCTTAACCTGAAGCACCACTTTAGCTAATGGGGCCTCCTGCTGCCGACTCGCCGACGGAGCCCAATTTCTGTTCTCATTCTGAAGCAAAGTTCTTAACCTGAAGCACTATTTCTGGGTTAGCGGAGTGTGTAACCTGAAGCGTATGTAACCTGAAGCGTATGTAACCTAAAGCGTATGTAACCTGAAGCGTATGTAACCCGAGGTACCACTGTATTTGTAACCAAGTCTGCCTTCAGGAATCCAACTGTGAACTGATGTGAGTAAACTTCTTTTATTGACTTTGAATAAGATTGTTGCGTCTTTATTCTTTTAAGAGGGATTCAAGGGAACTTACCAGGAACAGATAATTCAATCTGAGACAGACTGAATTGTATAATAGTGAGAGGCTCACACGAGCCTGCAACCAGCTATCTGCTGTGCATATAAAAAGGGGAACTTGCATATAAAAAGGAACTTGCTAGTGCAAGTTAGGAAGGATATTAACAACCAATATATCCTCTCCTGCCA